>NC_056625.2:220871026-221183359 GCF_002870075.4 Lactuca sativa
CCACTGCTACTCCAGAAGAGCTTGTGGAGTTCATTGCACATGAGAAGGATGCCACCAAGGTGTACTGCATCATGATGGCCACAATGACTTCGGAACTCCAAAAATCTTATGAAGATTTCTACCCCTTAGAGATGCACCTAGATCTGATGGAAAGGTACCATCAGAGCACGCGTCAAGAGAGGTATGAAATCATTTCCTCCATGATAACCGTAAGGATGAAGGATGGTGAACCCATCACCGGTCACTTGCAGAAGATGCAGAGGTTCGTTGACCGGTTGCTAAAGCTCAATGTTGACTTCCTTGAGGAATTGGCGATTGACATCATTCTCCATTCCTTACCTCCAAGTTATGATTAGTTTCGTATGACTTATCATATGAACAAGGAGGAAGTCACACTTAGCAAACTTCAAGGACTCTTAAGGACAGTTGAAAGTGGCCTTAACGGTAAAGTGGTTGCTACTTCTACTCCTTTAACAACCCATGTTCTTGAAATTAGGCAAGGGAAGGGTAAGAAGAGGAAAATCCCTTCGAAGGGTACCAAGGGTAAGACTCTTGATGGTTCCTCTTCAAGTGGGACAAAGAAAGGTCCCATTACTCCTTCTTCAAACCCAAAGGAAGCACAATGCTTCTATTGCCAGGATAAGGGACACTTCAAGAGAAGCTGCGCCAAATATCTGCAAGATGTACAGGATGGGAAGGTTAAACCCACCCATGCAGGTATTTACACAATACTATCTAACAACTCATCTAATGCTAATTCTTGGGTGCTTGATACAGGGTGTGGTATTCACATTTGTACTGATTTGCAAGCACTAAGAAGAAGTGAGAAAGTGGAGCACGGGAAGATAAACTTAGTCATGGGCAACAGTAAAGCATCACCTGTTACCAAGACAGGAGTTTATTCTTTATTGCTTAATAATGAGTTAATGTTAGATTTGAATAAGTGTTTTTACTCGCCCGAAATGGCGAGAAATATTATTTCTTTTCATGGCTTGTACAAACAAGGTTTCACATTTTCATTTGATAATAAAAATGGTGCTATTAATGTTTAATACAATGATGTATTTTACTTTATAGCAATACCTTGTGATGGTGTATATGAAGCTGTAAATGTTGTAGACAATTTAAGAAATAATGTGTTGTATATTGATTCTTCTGATAGCTTGGACAACACATCCTTGTGGCATTGTCGTCTTGGACATGTTAACAAGAAGCGCATAGGCAAACTCCAAAAGGCTGGAGTCTTGGAATCATTTGACCTCAAGTCAGATTATAGTTGCGAGTCTTCTTTACTTGGAAAAATGACAAAGTCACCCTTCACAGGCGCTTGTGATAAGGGTGAAGTCTTGTTGGACCTTGTACACACGGATGTGTGTGGGCCCTTTAGAGTTGCTACAAGGGATGCTAATCGTTATTATGTGACTTTTACTGATGATTACAGTAGATATGGATATATTTACTTAATCAAGCATAAGTCAGAAACCTTTGAAAAGTTCAAAGAGTTTAAGCAGGAAGTTGAGAATCAATTGGGCAGGAACATCAAGATGCTCCGATCCGATCGGGGAGGAGAGTATCTTAGCATTGAGTTCCTTGACTATCTTAAGGAATGTGGGATTGTCTCACAATTGACACCCCCCATGACACCACAGTTGAATGGTGTAGCTGAGAGGCGCAATCGAACCCTGTTAGTTATGGTTTGTTCCATGATGAGTCGAGCTTCGTTACCAATCTCTTTCTAGGGGTATGCCTTAGAGACTGCCGCCCATATCCTTAATATAGTCCGTACTAAAATGGTTGCCAAAACACCTCACGAGATGTGGACTGGGAAAGTGCCCAATTTGGACCACATCAAGATTTGGGGTTGTGAAGCTTTTGTGAGGCGTGAGAATCATGATAAGCTTGAGCCCCGAAGCGAGAGGTGTATTTTCATCGGCTACCCACAGAGATCCTTTGGTTACCTCTTCTATAGACCCAGTGATAATGTGGTCTTTGTAACAAGAAGGGGAGTCTTTCGTGAGAGAGAATTCATAAGCCAAGGGCACAGTGGGAGGCAAATTGACCTTGAAGAGATTCAAGAGTCAAGTGGTGAAGGAACCTCAAATGCTGTCAGCCAACCTGAGGAGGAAACTCCTGTTGAGCCGATGGATGAGTCTGTACCTCCAAGACGTTCCACTAGGGTGAGGAACACACCTAATTTTTATTATGGTTAGCACATCACCACTGAAGGTGATACATTTATCAGTGATAGTACACTGATAGATCTGGATGAACCTAATAATTATAAGGAAGCCATGGCAGGCCCTGAGTCTGTGAAATGGAAGGAGGCTATGGACAGCGAGATTCAATCCATGTATGACAATCAAGTTTGGAACTTGGTTGACAATGTACCAGGTCGTAAGACAGTTGGGTGCAAATGGATCTTCAAGAAGAAGACTAACATGGATGGGAAAGTACACACTTATAAAGCGCGACTAGTTGCGAAGGGCTTTACTCAAACTCCGGGAGTTAACTATGATGAGACCTTCTCAACAGTACCTTACATTAAGTCTATTAGAGTGTTGTTATCCATAGCTGCATTTCATGATTATGAAATATGGCAAATGGATGTCAAAACCGCTTTCCTTAATAGGAAGTTGGCTGAGGATGTTTGCATGGCGCAACCAGAGGGTTTTGTTGATCCAAAATGCCCTAATAGAGTGTGTAAGCTTGAAAAATCCATTTATGGATTGAAACAAGCATCTCGCAGGTGGAATCTTTGCTTTGATGAGAAAGTCAAAGAGTTTGGCTTTTCTAGGTGTGAGGATGAGTCTTGTGTGCATATCAGGGCTAGTGGGAGCATAGTTAGCTTCTTGGTGTTGTATGTGGATGACATACTCCTCATAGGAAACGACGTCCCAACTTTGCAGGAGGTTAAGGCCTGGCTTGGGAAGTGTTTTGCTATGAAAGACCTTGGGGAAGCTACCTATATCCTAGGGATATGGATATTGAGAAATAGGAGTAAGAGACTAATTGGACTTAGTCAAAGTACTTATGTGGATAACGTACTGAAGAGGTTCAGTATGCAAGATTCCAAGAAAGACGAATTACCAATCCAGAGTAATGCCAAGATAAGTAAGACTTAGAGTCCGAGCACAGAGGCTGAGATAGCTGAAATGAGTCAGATACCATATGCTTCCGCTGTGGGCTCGATCGTGTATGCTATTACTTGTATTCGCCCTGATGTGGCCTTTTCTTTGAGCATGGTCAGTAGATATCATGGGAACCCTTACAAGGCACACTGGACAGCGGTAAAGAACATTCTCAAGTATTTGCGGAGGACTAAGGACTGGGTCCTTACCCTCGGAGGCAGTGATGACTTGAGAGTGGAAGGATGGAGGCAGTGATGACTTGAGAGTGGAAGGATAATTTCCGCTCTTAGTCAGGCTAGGTCTTTATCCTAAATGGAGGAGCGATTACTTGGAAAAGTACCAAGCAGGAGACAGTAGCTGATTCAACTTGTGAATCAGAGTACATAGCAGCAAGCGAGTCAACAAAAGAGGCGATATGGCTAAAGAACTTCATCAGAGACCATGGTGTTGTACCAGCTATAAAGGAGCCAATGGAAATTTTATGTGATAGTGAAAGTGCGGTTGCTTTGGCAAAAGAACCAAGAGATCACGAGAGATCTAGGCACATTGACAGAAAATACCATTTCATCAAACATAGAATAGAAGAAGGACTCCTCGTGGTAAAGAGGGTATCATCAGATGAGAACCCGGCAGATCCCCTCACGAAGGGACTGAGCAGGGCTAAGCATTTACAGCATGCAAGGCGCATTGGGCTGAAGGATGATATTAGTTTAAATAATTAGATTCCTGAAACTTGTAAAATGTAATTGACATTTGATGATAAATATAAGTTGTTATTTATTTATGAGTTAGGTGTTACTATATTGTGTTGATTGTTTACTATGTTTCAATTTTGCATGTTTTTTACTTCCAGACTAATCATGTTATTATTCAAACCATCCACAGTCGGTTAAACTTTGGAAGTAAGTATTGATTCAAGACTGTCATGAATTTGGCTTCTATGATTTGTCTAAAGTGCTTTAGACAATGCAATGGTTGCTACAACATTCATGCGTACTCATAAGGGCTGAGTATTGGATTCAACCCACGCTCACTTGCATTACTTCATGGAATTTATCTCGAGTGATCGTGGGACGGTAATATCATATAAATCTTCAAACCTAGAGATATGAGTTGTTGACTATGAGTTGGTTATTCATTGATTGTACGAAAATGCGTTGGTAACTTGATGTTATAAAACGTGCCTATGTGAGTAATTCAACAAGTAGTTAGTACAAGCATATCAGTCGAAGTTTATTTGTTCCTTCTACAAATAGAAGCGATATCTGGGCCCCTCAATGATTTGGTTTTGACCTGTGTACCGGTCTCGGTCAGAACCTAATTGATGTGTTCAATTTAGTTCTATGTTGAAACAAATCGGAGTTCGTGAAACACATGCTGGACAATAAGTAAGACCATGTTCCATGTGTTTGTCCGGCTGATATCATGAGAGTAGAGGATTATATGATCACTTATCTTAAATGGCGTATCATCATCATCTCGGTTCTGAGAGACTTTGAAAGAGCTATGACTGCTAGTCAGATTTTTATGTCGCATTTGCAAATATAGTTATTAGACTTATCAAAGTGGGAGACTGTTGGATATAGTGTCTAAGTCCATAACTTTATTTGGTATGTACTTGACCCGACCCGGCATGGTCCATTTGGGTTGCATGGCATTGCAATACTTGGATAGACTAAATGAGAGAATATGACACTTATGATTATTAATATATTATAAGTTCTAATATATTAATAATAGTGTTATTTAATTAGTATTGATCAAGTAATAATCTAGTATTAATTTGGTGATCAAAGTGAGACTAATTAAATATATAGGGTTGATTATGACAATCATCAATTCTTCTATGGTGGATTAATGATCCATGATTTATGGGTTATGGATGTAACCATTTGGAGCTCCATGGATAGTCCATGGGAGTTACAAACCCATGGGTCATGAGAAATGAAGAGTCATGACAATTATGGGTCTTCTTAATGAAAGCCTAATTGTGACACCACTATAAAAGGAACCCTTTGGCTAGCAAAATTGTGACCTAGTGTTACTAGAGAGGGCATAACCGATTTTGAGTGCTAGAAGTATTGTCTCAAGTTATTCGAAGTTTTGTGGTGTTGTATTAACCATTTGAGGCACAACATTTGGGGTGCTAGGCTCACAAAGTCTTGAAGGAATCCAAGCAACATCAAGGTATGTCTTTCTACTAGTTTTATATTTTATTTATTCCACTTGCCATGCTAGTTAGGAAATAACCTTGAAAAAAAAATTTGCATGTATATAGAGAAAACATAGATTCAAGATTATTAGGGTTGCATGTACACTTAGGAAGTGTTAGAATGCTCAAAACCCATCAATTGTGTGCGTTAGGTTGAGGTTGTACTGCTTCGTGCTATACCCAAAAAACCCTTGAGGAAACCAGATATGAGTTTAGGGCCAGGGAGGGCATACTAAACTCATACCAAGGACTCATAAGCATTCCAGATAGGAGTTGAGGGCCAAGAAGGGCATGCCAGACTCGTATTGTGGGCTTAGTGGTGTTTAGTCCGAGGGCTGATCAGTTTAGGGAGCAAGCCATACATAAGCTGTTGGCCAAGGGAAAGCCGGACTTAACCTTTGGGCTAAGGGGTAATCCAATCTATTAGGTGTGGACCCATTGCATGTTGTTATTATATATGTGCTATTTGTTTTTGCATTGGTATTTTAGGGGAACTCAATAAGCTTTAGGCTTATAGTTTTGGATTAGGTTTCAGGTAACTTAGATGATCGCGGGAAGGCAAAGGCGTGATGATGCACCTCCTCGAGTTTTGATTTTATAATTTTGGGAAAACTCTGATATTAAACCTGTTTTGAAAACTATTTGTAAACAATTATGATTTATGGGTTGTTTTAAAAGTTTAAGTTTTCCATGAATTCTATGGATGTTATAGTTATCTTGATACCTACTAGTCAGACTAATAACATAAGCTATATCCATCCGTTTACATTTCAAAGCATACATAATTGAACCTACTGATGAAGCATATGGTATCCAGCTTATTTTTTTGATCATGTCTTTAGTACTAGGGTTGTTATCTTTAGAAAGAATGGTGAAAGGCAATATGGGTAGAATTCCTCGTTTTGAGTTATCCATTGAAAAGCATTTTGAGACTTTGCCAATGTATGTGCTCTGACTCAAACCAATGAGTCTTTGGGTTCTATCTCTATAGATCCTAATGACGAGTATGTATGAAACATCCCCCATATGTTTCATTCGAAAGCACTTACTAAGTTAGGCTCCCACTTGCTTTGATGTATACAAAATTAGAAAAACAGTATGCCTCCCACTTTCTTTGATGTATACGCATGGTTCATTGGGACTTTCTGAGAAACCAAACTTTTGATGTTCTTATCAAAACGATGATACCAGGCCCTAGATACTTGTCTCAACCCATAAATTGACTTCTTCAGTTTACACACCTTCTTTAGTTTATCTGGTTTAACAAAACCTTCATTGTGTTCCATATAAACATATTCCTCAAGATATCCATTACGGAGAGCGGTTGTGACATCCATTTGCCATATCTCATAGTCATAATATGCAACTATGGCCATGATATTCCTAATAGCTTTGATCTTAGCAACTAGCTAAAAGGTATCTTTATAATCAATGCCTTTAATTCGAGTATACCCTTTCGCAACAAGCCATGCTTTAAAAGGTTGTACATTTCAATCCATGTCCATCTTTTTCTTGAAGATCCACTTGCTTCTAATAGCCCTGCTGTTAGGAGGTAAGTCAACCAAGTCCCATACATGATTGTGATACATGGATTGAATTTTAGCTCTCATGGTGTCAAGCCACTTGTCAGACTCTGGGTCTACAGAACCAGCCTTGTAATTTATGGGCTCACATTGATCCATCAAGAAGACTTCCATTTTAGGAATAAAAAATCGAAATCTGTTAGTTTCCTGACAAGGTCGACTGGAGCATGATACAGTTGGGAAGGTTCCAACATATGAACAATAATTTCAGGTTCAACAATGCTTTGCTGATTTTCATTCTCAACTAAAGGTCGTGCCTCTCCAATTTCTTCAAGATCAATGGAGCTCCCACTTCCTTTATACAAGATCAAGTTATTTTAGCAAACAATACCTTTTGCGTTATGAACACTCGGTTCTCTTCCTTCTGGAAAAAGTAATAACCCATGGTTTCCTTAGGGTGTCCCAAAAAAATACACTCTTATTAGAAGTCTCTCTTTTAACATATGCTTCACAACCCCATATCTTAAAGTAAGATATTGATGGAACTTTTCCATTCCATAACTTGTAAGGAGTCTTACTAACCTTTTTTGTAGGGACCATGTTTACTATTCGTGCTGCAGTTTCGAGGGAATAACCCTAAAACTAATGAGGAAGGGAAGTGTGACTCATCATTGATCGTACCATATCAAGTAGAGTATGATTTCTCCTTTCTGAGACATAATTTTGTTGAGGTGTACTCAATGGAGTGAGTTGTGACACTATGCAACAGTTCTTAAGATGTTCATTAAACTCATAGCTTAGATATTCACCACTACAATCTGATCGTATGGTTTAATCTTTTACCAAGTTGATTATGTACTTCATTTTGGAATACCTTGAAGACATCATGTACTTCCTGTTTTTGTTTCATGAGATACATATATCCAAATCAAATAAAATCATCAGTAAATGTAATGAAGTATCTTTCACTGATTCTGGTCATTGATCTAAAAGGTCCACATACGTGTTCACTGACTCCCTCGAATCCTCTCTTGACACGTCGAGTACTTCCCTAACTCGTCGAGTTCCACCTGGCATGAATCGTGGGGCCACCACGACTCAACTCGCTGAGTCTCAAGAACAACTCGACGAGTTTCGGCTTGACTCAGCCCCCTTTGACTCTCCCTGACTCACTGGGTCATCCCCCAACCCGACGAGTCTACTCACTGAACAATTTACGTGAAACCCAAACCCTACTCGCCAAGTCTCAAGAACAACTCGGCGAGTTCATGCCATGCACAAACTCTATTGACCTCCTGAGGTCAGATCTGTTTCCCCAAACCATAGATCTGGCCTTCCCAAGCATGAATGTCACGTAAAGTTCGAAACTTGATGCTTGTATAACCACAACAAGGCATCAATAGGAGATTTGGTCCCCAAAATGACAACCTAAGTCCAATAACTCCATACTAACCCAAAAAGCTCCAAGGGTTAAGGTCTCTGGACCTCTTTGGGTCCAGATCCAAGGCACAAACTCGAAGAAGGACCATTTGCTTCACATAATCACTCTCCAAAGGGGTTAGAAAACCCTAACTCTAAAGATCAACCCTAAAACTGAAGGAGATTCGAACTATTACCTCAAAATGAAGCCTCTGGACTCTGGATCTGCTTGAATCTCACCTCCTCCTTGCTCTTGTCACCCTCTTCTTGCTAAACAAAGGATACAAAGATCCAAAAGTGACTTCTTCTCTCTCAAAGCAATTTAGCTCTCTTAGGGTTCTCTCAATGGACTGGTAGCCGCAATGAGAGGCTATAAGTGCCCTTAAATAGGCTCCAAACCCGAGGAATTAGGGTTTCATTAAACAGCGTGGACTCGCTGAGTCCACTTTTGGACTTGCCGAGTCCAGACGCGAACCCGTGCCCAAAACCACGATCCTACTCGGCGAGTTTGGGCTCTAACTCGCCGAGTCTCCTCACAAACCACCAAAAATACAAGAATAAATAATACCTGGTAATCCAGGGTGTTACAATTCTCCCCCACTAGAACTAGACTTCGCCCTCGAAGTCTCACTCTGCAAATAACTCCAGATGCTGCTCACGTATCTCACGCTCCGGCTCCCAAGTCATCTCGGACCCCTTCCGATGCTACCACTGAACCAAAACCAAGGGTACCTCCTTGTTCCTCAAAACCTTGATTTTTCGATCTCGGATTGCCACCGATCTCTCAGCATAATTCAGGCTCACATCCACCTGAATATCCTCTAATGGTACCACTTCCGACTCAACGGCTATACACTTCCGCAATTGCGACACGTGGAAAGTGTCGTGAATCTGCCCCAACTCTGCTGGCAACTCCAAACGATAGGCTACCCTGCCTACCCTCGCGACCACCTGGAATGGACCAATATACCGGGGCCCAGACTTGCCACTCTTCCTGAATCGAATCACTCCTTTCCATGGAGAGACCTTCAGGAGCACAAAGTCGCTGACCTAAAACTCAAGCTCGGACCAGCGTCTGTCCGCATAACTCTTCTGACGACTCTGAGCGGTCAACAACCTCTGTCTGACCTGCTGGATTTGCTCTGTCATCTGAAGCACGATCTATGTACTACCCATCACACGCTGTCCGACCTCTCCCCAGCAAATGGGGGTCTGACACCTCCTCCCATACAACAGCTCAAAGGGTGCCATACCAATGCTCGAATGATGGCTGTTGTTGTAGGAAAACTCTGCCAAGGGAAAATACGTATCCCAACTCCCCCCGAAATCCAACACACAAGCCCGGAGCATGTCCTCGAGCGTCTGAATCGGCCGCTCACTCTGTCCGTCTGTCTGGGGGTGATATGCGGTACTAAAATGCAGCCTAGTACCCAACTCCTCGTGAAACTTCTTCAAGAATCTGGAAGTGAAACATACATCCTGATCTGAAACAATCGAGATCCGCACCCCATGTCGAGATACCACTTCGCTCACGTACATCTCTGCTAACTTCTCTGCGGAGGAGCTCTCACTGATAGCAAGGAAGTGGGCGCTCTTTGTCAATCTGTCCACAATCAGCCAAATTGCATCGACTCCCCTAGCAGTCCTTGGCAATTTGGTGATAAAATCCATGGTAATATGTTCCCACTTCCATTCGGGAACCTCCAACGGCTGCAACTTACCATGCGGTCTCTGGTGCTCGGCCTTAATCCTACAGCAGGTTAAGCACCTCTCAACAAACCACGCAACATCCCTCTTCATACAGGGCCACCAATACTCCCTACTCAGGTCCAAATACATATTAGTGGCCCCAGGATGGATCGAGAATTTCGACCGATGAGCCTCTTCCATCAAAATGGTACGCGTCCCTCCCACAAACAGTACCCATATACGCCCCTGAAATGTCATAAGCCCCCAACCATCGGTAACGAACTCCGATACCAACCCAACAACTCGCTCTCTCTTCTGGTTCTCCGATCTCACTGCCTCAGCCTGTGCTCCACGAATGGTGTCCAACACCGGAGCCATCACGGTCAATCGCAAACATACATCTCGCAGCAGGGCGCTCTCCGCCCTGCAACTCAGGGCGTCGGTTACCACATTAGCCTTGCCCGGATGGTACAGGATCTCACAATCATAATCCTTTACCACATCCAATCACCTCCTTTGCCGCATATTTAGGTTGGGCCGATCCATCAAATACTTCAGGCTCTTATGGTGCGTGTATATCGTACACCGAACCCCATACAGATAGTGACGCCAAATTTTGAGGGCGAACACCACTGCCCCCAACTCTAGATCATGGGTGGGATACCTCGTCTCATGTGGCTTCAGTTGCCTCGATGCGTATGCTATCACATGCCATCTCTACATCAGCACCGCTCCCAACCCCAAGATCAACGCATCACAGTATACCACAAAGTCTTCCATCCCCTCTGGGAGGCCTAACACTGGGGCTTCGCATAACCTTTGGCAAAGCGTCTCAAAGGAGGCCTGCTGCTCGGGGCCCCATGAAAAAGCGACACCCTTCCGGGTCAATCTGGTGAGTGGCACTGCAATCTTAGAGAAATCCTTGATAAATCTCCGATAATAACCTGCCAACCCTAAGAAACTCCTGATCTCGGAGGGTGACCTCGGTACCTCCCAACTCATCACCGCCTCAACTTTGGCCGGGTCGACCAATATTCCTTTCTGGTTAACGACATGACCCAGGAACTGGACCTCTCGCAACTAGAAATCACACTTGGAGAATTTGGCATAAAGCCTCTCCGATCTCAGAACTCCGAGGATCTCCCTCAAATGCTCCTCATGCTACTCTATAGATCTCAAATATACCAAAATGTCGTCGATTAATACAATCACCGACCGATCCAGCATCAGCCTGTACACTCGGTTCATAAGATCCATGAACACTGCTAGAGCATTGGTGAGCCCGAAAGTCATCACCACAAACTCGTAATGCCCATAACGCGTCCTGAGCGCTTTCTTCTGGATGTCCTCATCTCGCACCCTCACCTGCTGATATCCAGACCTCAAATCGATCTTGGAGAACCAAGATGCTCCCTGTAACTGATCGAACAAATCGTCGATCCTCGGCAATGGGTAACGGTTCTTGACTGTCAGCTTGTTCAACTCCCGGTAATCAATGCACATCCGGTGTGAACCATCCTTCTTCTTGACAAAAAGGATACGCACTCCCCACGGCGAGCTGCTCGGCCGAATAAAACCCTTTCCCAGCAGCTCCTGAAATTGCGAGGATAACTCTTGCATCTCTGGAGGTGCAAGGCGATAAGGCACCTTGGCGATAGGCGCGGCCCCCGGAACCAAATCGATACTGAACACCACTTGCCTCACTGGAGGCACACCCGACAACTCCTCTGGAAATACATCCGGGAACTCACGCACTATCGGAACCTCCTCAACTGACCTCGGCCTCTCGAAGTCAACCCGCGTATCCATCACATACGCCACAAAGCCCTTACAGCCCTGCTGTAGACAATGCCTCACCCTAGCGGCCGAACAAAACGCTGACCCTAAACGTGTACCCTCACCGTACACCGTAAGAACTCCCCCACTAGGGTCTCGTATGGTCACCAGCTGTCGCTCGCAGTCGATAACCGCACCGAATTTGCTCAACCAGTCCATGCTCATAATGACACATACATCACCCATCGTAATAAGAACCAAATCAATCGGGAACTCAACACCGAAAATCTCGAATACGCACCCGTGGATCACCTCCGTGGCATATATCACCCTCTTGTCAACTATGGAAACTCTCAGAGGCCGACTCAGCGCCTCACGACTAACACTGATATGCTGACTAAAAGCCAAAGATACAAAAGACCGACTCGCACCCGAGTCAAATAACACCAAGTCAGGTACATAATTCACAAGAAAAGTACATACGCATAACATAATATAAGCATAATATCTCAACATCAAAATAAATACAAGTAAGAATACATACCAGCCACGACATCGGGCGCTGCGCGGACCTCCTCCGTGGTCAACTGAAAAGTTCTCCCTCATGCCCTCGGCGCCTCGGCCTTCACTGGCCGACTCTCGGTAGCTCTGATGGCGGCAGGGGCAGATCCCTGAGGTGCTCCCTGAGCTGATCCCCGCAACTGCGGACACTCCGCCTTCCAGTGTCCGGTCTGGTTGCAGTGAAAACACACTGCAAACCCCTTGGGGCAGTCCTTGGCCATATGCCCCTCCTTGCCACACTTGTAGCAAGATCCATCTCTACAAACTCCATCATGACCCTTGCCGCACTTTCCACAAGTGTGGCTCTTCTGGCTCCCTGATTTGGGATCAGCGGGCTTGGCCCGCTTGGCTGCCGGCTGGGACAGTGCCGGTCGCCGATCCCTCCCCTGAGACAACGCCTCCTCCCTGGGCTGAGTCTCTAGCTCAATCTCCCTCTTCTTTGAATTTGCCTGAAGCTCAGCAAATGTCCGGTACGACGAGTTCGCCACGAACTCCCGAATGCCTCGCCTCAAGATACTCAAATATCGGCTCATACGTGCCTGCTCAGTGGACACGTGCTCAGGGCAGAACATCGCCCTCTCGTGGAACATCCTGGTAATCTCCGTAACAGACTCAGTACCCTGCTTGAGGGTCAGAAACTCCTAGGCCAAACTCTCCCTCTCCACCTGGGGAACGTACTCATCTCGGAACATGGCAGTGAACCTCTCCCAGGTCATTGCCGCAAGCTCAGCAGGCATAAAGTGCGTTGTCACAAACTTCCACCAGTCCTTCGCTCCCAAGCGAAGCTGGTTCAGCGCGAACCGAACTCTCAAATGCTGAGGAGATGAGCAAGTGAAGAAACACCCCTCTATGTCTGAAATCCATCTCATAGCTGCCACCGGGTCCTGGGTCCCATCAAACTCTGGCGGTTTTGTGTTGCTGAACTCTCGGAACAGCAACGCATCACCACCCTACGGCCTCGCAGCAGCAATAGCTGCGGTGGCCGCTACAACAGCAGCCTCAGAAAGAGCAGCATAACGCTCGTTGAAAGTCTCAATCAACGTGGTCTTAATAGACCCGAACATCTCTGGTATCCCTGCCCTGATGGCCGCAGCCACCTCCTCATGGATGATCCGTCGGATCTCCTCATCACTGGCCCCACTGCTCTCAGGCATAAGACGTGTCCTCACCATGATCTACCTCTGAAATACAACATACGATAAATTAGAATCCATTCGAGCATACTCACACTCGACAACTCATTCCTCCTTGATCCTTGGCATTCCAAAGATTCTTACTTGGGCTGTACACCGCCCCGGTGCTTTCAGTAGTACGGGCCCAATACTACTGTCCGCACTGTATCAGAATACACCCCAAGTCCTCCTCTTCGTATCCCAAGTTCCAAGTACTCTATTAGGCATAACCCACTCTCTAACAGATCTCTCATAAGCTCCTCGCTGCTACTTACTCACTCTCAAGCATCTCATAGCATCTCACTTCTCCCTAGGCTAAGGCATCACAAATCAAGCCACTCTAGTTCTAATAGGAGTACCTAGCCTACTCTAGCATGAGAATACATCATATTAATATCATAAGACATAACATGAGGGTATCTTGGGAAATCACCATTCGGGCGCGGACTGATCGTACACACAACTTTGCTCTGCGTTTTTCCAAAACTCTTTTACTCTTTTTGAAAATATTTCTCAAATCCTCAGTTTGAGTTGAAATACGCCCGAAGGTGTACTCTAATCCCTCAAACCAAGGTTTTGATACCAAGTTGTAACACCGTAAATTTCAAAACAATTTTTCGCATTTTATAAAAACATAATTCATTTACTATTCATAAAAACATCAATGTTTGAAACTCAATGCATGCCATATAAAAATCCCAAGATCTCATAACATAAAAATCCCGTGTGTGTACTGATCAAGTCGGCGCCTTCCCACGGTCATCACTAGCACCTGAAACAAATAACACGAAACACTGTAAGCACAAAGCTTAGTGAGTTCCCCAAAATACCACACATAGCACATATTAGCCACTCGAGGCTATAACTCTGTGGGTCCATGGACCTACTCTGTGAACCCTCTGGTTCTAACTCTGTGAACCTTCTGGTTCCACTCTATAAACATGCACAACATAAATCACATAGAAATAACGAGTACAACACATAACATACATACAAGATACAAATACTCTGTCACGTAACTCTGACCTAATCAAGGTAAAGTATAGTGAGAATACTCACCTCGCGTATCTCGATAACTCGCAAATCCCTGAAATCACTCGTTCTCGATCCCCTGAGCTATTGTCCTCCTATAATACAACATATCTCTAATTAACACTTTCACAACTAAGGTTAACTAACCCTATCAAATCAACACTGGTCAACTCTGGTCAACGGTCAATGGTCAACTTTGACCGAACTCCGCAAGTGCACTAGAGCGACTCGGCGAGTCTATACGTGTTCACTGACTCCCTCAGATCCTCTCTTGACACGTCGAGTACTTCCCTAACTCGACGAGTTCCACCTGGCATGAATCGCGGGGCCACCAAGGACTCAACTCGGTGAGTTCCGGCTTGACGCAGCCCTCTTTGACTCTCCCTGACTCACCGGGTCATCCCCCAACCCGGTGAGTCTACTCGCTGAACAATTTACGTGAAACCCAAACCCTACTCGCCGAGTCTCAAGAACAACTCAGCGAGGTCATGCCATGCACAAACTCTATTGACCTCCTGAGGTCAGATCTGTTTCCCAAAACCATAAAACTGGCCTTCCCAGGCATTAATGTCACGTAAAGTTCGAAACTTGATGCTTTTATAACCACAACAAGGCATCAATAGGAGATTTGGTCCCAAAAATGACAACCTAAGTCCAATAACTCCATACTAACCCAAAAAGCTCTAAGGGTTAAGGTTTCTAGACCTCTTTGGGTCCAGATCCAAGGCACAAACTCAAAGAGGGACCATTTGCTTCACATAATCACTCTCCAAAGGGGTTAGAAAAACCTAACTCTAAAGATCAACCCTAAAACTGAAGGGGAATCGAACTATTACCTCAAAATGAAGCCTCTGGACTATGGATCTGCTTCAATCTCACCTCGTCCTTGCTCTTGTCACCCTCTTCTTGCTAAACAAAGGATACAAAGATCCAAAAGTGACTTCTTCTCTCTCAAATCGATTTAGCTCTCTTAGGGTTCTCTCAAGGGACTGGTAGCCGCAATGGGAGGCTATAAGTGCCCTTAAATAGGCTCCAAACCCATGGAATTAGGGTTTCATTAGACAGCATGGACTCGCCGAGTCCACTTTTGGACTTGTCGAGTCCAGACGCGAACCCGTGCCCAAAACCACGATCCTACTCGGCGAGTTTGGGCTCCAACTCGCCGAGTCTCCTCACAAACCACCAAAAATACAAGAATAAATAATACCTGGGAATCCAGGGTGTTACAGATAGGTTGCGATAACTAATTATAACTATTATGTAATTCTTAGATTTCAGGGATCCAAAAAAACATTTCTTCTTTTTTAATGGCATGTTTATCCCATCTACGCCTCAAAAATCTTCTGCTCAGGTGACATTTATCACATAAGAAATTGATCAAATCATCCATTTAAAAAACATGTGAATTATATTTCATAAATGGTTAGGTAACCTTTATCACATAAGTAAATATAAAACACCTTGGCCATTTTGACAACCCAAACAAATAAGGTGACGCTAAAATCCACATGAATTGCACAAAAATCACAAGTGATTTTTAAGTGGATTTCATAGATTTAAAGTTTTCAAAAATAAGGGTTTTATCAATGTTTTATTATGTAATGTCAACGTGGGGCACATAAACAACACTCATATTGCTATGCTTCAAAATGATGGAATCTTAGAATCAATAGGCTTAGAGTATTTTGGTGTATATGAATCATGTCTGTGTGGCAAGATGACCAAAGCTCCTTTTATCGGCGTTGGTGAAAGAGTTTCGGATCTATTAGGACTCATACATATTGATGTATGTGAACCTTTTTGATCAGTGACCAAAAGCAGTGAAAGATACTTCATTACATTTACTGATGATTTTAGTAGATTTGGATATATGTATCTCATGAAACAAAAACATGAAGTACACGATGTCTTCAAGTGGATTGCATCAAGATCCTTATGTTTCAGGATCTTCAACCTCGAGGATCCCTATGCTTCAGGATCATCAACCTCAACAACCTCTATGTTTCAGGATCTTGAGGATCCTTAGTTGTATGTTGTTCTGCATGGAAATCATTATCTAGGGGTGGGTGTTATTCTAGCCAGGAAAGTGCCTGAAACTTCCAAGAAAAACACCCCTCCGGTTACTAACCAAGGAAGTTTGGAATCTTCATGACTCCAAGATTCGACTACTTTGGTCATTACTGCAGAACACTTTGCTATGATGAGGAAAATGACGCAACAGATGAACCAGCAACAAGAGAAGAATAGATCACTCCTTAGAGAAGTGGAAAAGGTTGAAGGCGGAATTTCAGAGATCCCAAGAAACGACGCCCAGAGTTGTACAACCAAGGATCCTGAACTTCGATAATACAGGATCCTTAGGAAATCACCAGGGGAACACAACTCCTGCTACTGTTGCGTCACCCTTGGGGACAACCAAGAACAATCGAGCATCTATGATCAATGATCTCAATGAGCCTTAAGTACCCTTAAGCATAGGATAGATGATCAGTCTCTAGCTTATGTATATAATAATTCAAAGATTATACCGTCGACACAATGGAGTTGTTCAAGTGTTAAGATGTTGAGATCTTTGTGCATCAAGATCCTTATCATTCAGGATCTTCAACCTCGAGGATCCTTATGCTTCAGGATCATCAACCTCGACAATCCCTATGTTTCAGGATCTTGAGGATCCTTAGTTGTATGTTGTTCTGCATAGAAATCGTTAGCTAGGGGTGGGTGTTATTCTAGCTAACACCCCTCCGATGATTAAGTTAGTAATGTATTTGAGGAGAAAATAAGTAATGATGAAAAGTTTAAGGTAAACAATTTGTGCACCTTGGCCTTATTGAAGATTAGTCGATCTTATTTACATATAGTATGCTTTGAGATGTATAACATTCCAGGATCATGGAAAAATGTATCCTTCAAGTGTTGCTAGCGAATATGTTCCTTTACCGGCTTCAGCATCTATCAGATATGGTCCATCCCACTTAGGAGGTAATTTACCTGCTAGGATCCTTGGCGTTTGGAATGTTTTCCTTAATACCAAGTCTCCTATTTGTAATCTTTTGACTTTTATGTTATTGTTGTAAGCCTTGGTGATTCTTTGTTGATGAGCAATAGTGCGTATCTTGGAATGATCTTTGAGTTCGTCAATAGTTTCAAGATCTTGGGCTAGGACACTGTCCTTATTTTCTTGATTTTGGAGTAGGAATCTTGCCGTCGGGATCCCTACTTCGATAAGGATCATTGCTTCTGTTCTAAACACCAAGGACTAGGGGGTCTGACTTGTGGCTACTTTTGGCATGAACCATTTAAATCCATCTTATTTATGCCGTTATTGGGACTAGTATCAAAATAGAACACGTTATCTTTAAACACATAAATGTTTTCAGAATGAAAGTCAAACTTAATACGAAAACCTTGTTCAAATAAATGAGACGTATAGATAATATTTCTAGTTATAACAGGTACATAACAATAATTATTCAAAATAGGATTAAGACCATTTAGAAGCAAAATATGATATTCTCTTATGGATTTGATAGCTACTCGAGTGGCATTGCCCACATGGCGTTCCAGATCTCCATTTCTAAGTTCTCTAACATTACAAATCATTGCAAATGTTAGTACCACTTCTCGCATCGAATACCTAAGAATTAGTATGGAATGCATATAATTCAATCATAAATATGCCTGAGGTGACAACGTGGTTGGCCTTGATCTTCGTAAGCTCCTCTAGGTACTTGGCACGATTGCGTTTCTAGTGTCCCCTTCCATTGCAGTGAAAGCAATCATAGTCAGCAGTAGGTTCGGGCATAGGAGTTACGTTTTAAGTAGGAAGCTTCTCTTGACCATTTCCTTTGCCCTTGCCTTTCTTGGTAGCCTTTCCTTTTCCCTTACCGATATTATTACAGATTTTCTTCTTGGAGATTTGACCCTCGCAGATCATCAACACTTGATTGTTCCCAGATTTCTTGACGTTCTCCTTGACATTCTTGAGCATTTTATGAATCTCTTTATTGCTCCTCTCCCGGTCATTCATTGTGAAATTCATCACAAATTTTTTGAATGACTTAGGCAATAAGGCTAGGATCACATTTCTTCGCTATCTCATCCCCAAATAGGAATCTGAGGCAGGCAAGTTGCTGAACATAAGCAATAGTTTTGAGCACATGTTCACTCACATAAGATCTCTCGACCATCTTGCAGCCAATTAAAGCATTCAATGTATCAACTCTATCTTTCTTATCCGGAACTTGAAACATGACACTAAGCTACTAATTCATTTCAAATCATTCATGAAACTAAAAAGTTTTTTGAAGTTCAAGAGTCATAGTTGCAAGAATGATGCAAGCCTCTTCGGTCGAATCATTTACATGTTTCACCTGAGCATCTTTCAATACTTTGACAATATTTATCGGGAGTTCTTCCAGGATAGGTTTATCAAGTACATTGTCCTTTTTCTCAAGCTTGGGGACAATTCTTAGTTGTCATAACCAATCAAGAAAGTTGGGTCCGCTTAGTTTTTTTTTTCGAGGTTGGATAAAATGGTGAGTGATGAGGTAATTACAGTTAGGTGGTCATCTATGAAATAATAATCTTCATTTTAATACCTTTGATACAATTTCTTTTATAATTAATTACCCTTCAAATTAAATTTTGTAAAGCTAAGGCCCCCATCTCCTAAAAAAACTTGAGGCGGTGACCCACCACACAAGTGATTTTCTTGATAGATAGGTTGCGATAACCAATTATAACTCTTATGTAATTCTTAGATTCAAGGGATCCAAAAACACATTTCTTCTTTTTTAATGGCATGTTTATCCCATCTATGCCTCAAAACTCTTCTGCTTAGGTGACATTTATCACATAAGAAATTGATCAAATCATCCATTTAAAAAACATGTGAATTATATTTCATAAATGGTTAGATAACCTTTATCACATAAGTAAATATAAAACACCTTGGCCATTTTGACAACCCAAATGAATAAGGTGATGCTAAAATCCACATGAATTGCACAAAAATCACAAGTGATTTTTAAGTCGCATAGATTTAAAGTTTTCAAAAATAAGGGTTTTATCAATGTTTTATTATTCTAGCATTTTTAAAATTTTTATCATGAATATTTCATGCATAAAATATTCCATGTTACATTTAAAGTGTTCCAAAAATCATAAAGTTGAATTTATTTTATATACAATTTTACCGGTTAAAATTTATATTCAATTTTAATTCGATGTTATAACGATTGGAACCAGTTTCTAACTTTTTAATAAAACAACCTTTTATTATTGAGTTATGGAGTTTAGATTAAGTTTAATAAATACTTTAAACATTTTTATATCTTTAAAAGTTCGGCTATTTAAGAGTTCTGAAAAATTAAAACTCTTTTTAACAAAAACTCAATTTTTGACATCTTATGTTGGAAATTTTTATAGAAAACTCCAAACCCCAAGTTTGATGTTATTTTTGTGAAAATATTTTTAGCATGGAAAACATATTTTCATAAACACAACATTTTATAACAACAAGAATAAACATAACAAGCATGCATTTTAAAGTGTATAAATAATGCAATTTTCTAGAAATATTTATTGTGAGCCGTCACAACAAATATTAAGTCATTTCCTAAATGACTTAATGAGACACTTCAAGGTCTTCAAAAGGCTCCATGTTGTGACAACCGTCAAAATTCGAGTCAGTTCTAGATTTGACTAAACTTAGTTGCACGTATACGCACGCCACAACAAGACTTAGTAACTAGAAGCTAAGTTATAACCTACTAGAAACTTGGAAACACTTAGAACGATGGATAATATACTTAGATTTCACATTGATATGTGAATTCTACAACTACTTAACTATAGTGACTATCCATATTCGGGTCACTCTTCGAACCGAACACCTTTTCATGAATCATATAGACACATCATGGACTTGACCTAAGAATAGAAATTAGGTGACAATCTTGTACAAACTAGGATCCAACTAAAATCTAGGACTAATATACTTGACTCTTACCATTCTAGTAAGTTGTCTAGCTACTGTAGGAAATGCCAATACCCGAATTAGAACCAACTCTAAACAATTGTTACAATTAAAAAAGGGTATTAAACCCAAAAAAAATAAATTAAAATCTTCTAATTTCATTTCCACAAGATGGTAAATATCTAACAAAGTTCCAAAAGCCTTAAAGAGGCCAAAAATCCAAATTTATAAACTATAAAATCTAAAAACTCTATAAGATTTGTTATAAACCTTATTATATCAAATTTAAATAGTTAAGTTATGGGATATAGTCAAAGACGTAAAAATTAAATTATCAAACATACATCATATTTTATGAGCTAAAAACAAAGATTTTTAATAAGTTGAGAATTAAATAAAGAAGCCTTTTTACAAAAAAAAACTAGGGTTTTATAAAAATTAAAGAGAAATTATATAAAAAGTTAATTATGACAGAAAAGACCCCTCTCATACTCAAAAAAATCGTCCACCACATCCCATGCTCCCTCTTCACCAAGTCTTCTAGTAATTTTATCTTCTCTTACACTCCAACTTCCCTTCACTCTCACTCACTCTCACTCTCACTCTCACTCTCTCTCTCTCTCTCTCTCTCTCTCTCCACTCTTCATGACTCTTGAACTCTTTCTTTATCTCTCAAAACCCACGACATTCTCCAGCCAAGAACATCTCTCAACGTTCAAATCTTCATTTTCTAGGATTGTTCTTCAAGGTAATCACAAAAATCCTTCATTTTCCTTCACTTTCTTTCTTGTTTTAAAGGTTTTTCTTGCACTTCTCCTTCTTCAATAACATTCTTTATGAACATTCATGAACATATCCAAGAATTTCTATTTTGATGATGATGGTGGTAGGGTTTCACCCAAGAACAACATGCATGTTGTTTGATGGTGAAATCCAAGGACCAAAACCTATGTCAAACCCTAAAATACAAATTTTTACAAGTTTGGAAGATTCATCTACCTTATGCACTCAAGTTTTTTCCTTTGAAAACATCACTATGAATAGAATATGTCCATGTATGGTCTTCAAACCGTAATGCATGTGTTGAACATCAAGTTAAAGAGCTTGATGATCAAAGTACATCATTAATAGTGCATGTAAATGATTTTATTCATAAAACAAAATCTAGATTTGCTTTTCTGTTCAAAATAAAATTTCCTTAGATTCTTAGTAAGATGATATGAGGATCTAGAGAATCCCAGTAGGTTTTACTATTTCTTTAATTTACTAAAATTCTTACAAGAAAACCTTCCATGAATCATTTAAAATATTTTCTGAGGTCTATAAATAGTAGGTAAATAAGTGGATGAATCCTAAAGTAAATGATGACATCTCAATAAGTTTCATAGATTTTGGTTACTGTTTGGTATGGTTTTGAATTTTCTTTTTGTTTAATTCTAAAAAATCTTAAAACTACTCTAGGCAACTTGAAAAGGCGGTTTAAGAGTTTTCGTAGATCCTACCTTTTGTGGAATATTCAAAAAAATATTTTCAGAATTTTTCATAATGCATATATATTTTTCCCTGATATTTGTATTTATGTTGGACTAATAATGGTAAAAATAGTTATACTCATCCTAAGTTCATGAACATTTACCAAATGACCTTATCATATATTAGAACTCTACATAAAAATTTGAATGATTTTTCTATTGAGTATGCTATTTTTCTTCTATTTTCTAAGATTAAATACACTTAAATCCACAAAATTGGATTACATTATATAAAAATCACCATTGGTATTTTTCCCGGATTATGTACACTATAAATTAAGTTTACAAAATTTTTGGTAATTTACTTTAACTATTTGCTAATTATTCACCAATTAATGATTGTTCAAGAGAATGAAACAAAGAAAAATAGCAAGACTAATTGAAAAATGTCTAAATATTTTTCATAGCTTCTATATGTATAATACCAGTGTTACAACTCGTATCAGCATGATTTTTCAATGAGTCAAGAAAAATCTGAGCTGTATGAACAATCTCAGAAACATCTGTAGTTGCCTTTTTACAAGAAGATGTAGACTCATCAATAGCATTAGTAGATTTCTCAATCGACGTTGTGTATTGTTCTATGGCAGTCTCTAGGAAAACTTTAAGAACCACACCGCTATAAGCCTTGTTGTCTTCAAGCAAATGATCCAACTTTTCATGAAGGCTCTGTAAATGTTTGATGTTGATAGGAGCATCATTGTCTTTATCAGAAGGAAGCCGATATGGACTAAAGTAGGTTGAGTCAAACTCATCATTCTCTCCACCGAGAGTGGCACCAGAATCAGTTGAGTTGGTAGGTGAAGGAGGTTTAGTGATGACTGGAGTTTAGGTTATAGTAGTTGCCCCCGTATCAGATACGTTGACTTCCACTGTTGGTTTAGGAATAGTAGTGGTGGTTTATTGTGAAATTATAGGAAGTGGTAATGGTGATGTAGAAATCGGAATGGTAGCAACTGGTGGAGGTTGTGGTAAACAACTCATTGGTTGTGAAGTAGTAGGTAGAGGAGCGATAGGAACCAAAACTACAATTGTTTGTTTCGGTGATGGAGGTGGGGTTGGAATTTTGTTACTGATGGGTTCGGTTGGAGTTGGAGATCTGGGAGGTGTATTGCCTCTCGGTGATTCAAGATGATCCTCCTCTTCTTCATCATCCTTGTCATTTTCTGAGCCAAAAGGAGTGGGAATCTTGGATCTTCTCGCCATTTTCTTAAGCTTCTTGGGCTTGGAAGACTCTCCTTTATGAGATTTGCGTTTTCGAGACTTAGAAGCGTTAGTATTATCCTCTTCTGTCGACTCCTTCTTGGTGGTAGTGTGTTTCCCTCTATTACCAGGCTTGTCTACAGCTTCCAGGGCAGCCTGTTGTTCTGGTGTAAGAACTCTCGGTCCTTTAGGAGGAAGTTTTTTGTATTCCGCCATGACATGAATTTCAGCTGAGACACAGCGATACATAGATTCAGGAATGGAGCCCTTGTGGTGGAACTTTATTGGATCAGAGATGATAATTTTCTTCGTGTGAAACGTAGCAATGGACGCGACTAGGGCATCCATCATCACAAGAATGTCCAAAGTGTTAATGGCCCTTCTTATAATAAGCGTCCAGAAGTGGCCACATGATATATCTGAATGCCTTGTAGATGTATTGAGACTCTGCACCCCTTGAGACAAGATAATCGTCCCATAATCAAGATTGATTCCATTTTAGAGACCATATAAAAGGGTAAGAAAACCCTTGCTAGTGCCATTTGATCCACCACTCCTTTCAGCCAAACTCTTGATGAGAAGAGTTAACAAACCATTCCACTGAGAAGGTAAGCAAGACTTCTTAACTTTTATGAATGTAGTGAGCACATCTGTATCCCATCTCGTAAAGCGTGGAGAACAGTTGTGTAGTCGTGATAAAGTCTGGTGAAATTACTGAGGAATCAACAACAAGATTCATCAATGAGCAAAATCACCATTTTGAAATCGAAGCCTTCTTGTTATGTATATGAAAGAAAATATGTTCTTTGTTCTTGTCATACGAGGCCGTGGAGTAGACCTGCGATAAGATTGACATTGGAACGACTTCAACTTGAGTTAGGGTTATAACCAGCGGAGAATACTTTAAGCAATCGACAACTTGAAGCATCTACGAATCATAAAAAAAATGGTTAAGTTCGATGATCATATTCTGATTAGGCTCTATTGAGAGCAATGTAGACGACACAGTCTGATCTTGAACGGAGGAAGAAGTTGCCATTGTTGATTGAAGAAGGAAGACAAACAGTAGGAACTTGCATCATAATCTTGAGAGAATTTATTGGTGATAAAAGACAAATAAAGGAAAATCTCTTTATATATCGTTGCTAGGAGAGAGTGTAGATGATGATAATGACGTGATCACTAAAACGTCGCCTAGAATAGCACGATGTGACAGGTTGGGTACTCCCAGGTAAGCGTCAGCACGCGTGGGTATAGAGACCTTTCAAATTCATGCGCCCAAATTTTTATCATCAATCGTCGTTTGAAATTCAGTCTGACTTCAAGAAACATAAGTGGTCCTATTTAAACAAAACTTGAACCAACAGCAACTAGAGTTGTGAAAATTAAATTTTCTTGCAATAGAGTGACAATCGATAAAGAAATAAAGCAAGTGTATATGGGATGTGAGTGATGTCTTATTATAAGACAGAAAGCAGATGATGCCGAGCAAGAATCGCTTCCTTCAGAGTCAAGAGAGACTTGAAGTGCTTGTGTAGTTTTCCGAAAAATATGATCAAGTGTTTTTTGAGAAACAATGAAAGGCTTCTTTTAATTGTTAGGCTTTGGGAAGCTTATATTCAACCGAACTTCGAGTCTTAACATAAGACTGAACGTTGGTAGAAGTAGTTGTAAGACCGATGTAGTCTGTTAAACAAGTAAGTGAGATATAAGTTGGAGTGACAAATGAAGTAAGAGAAATCTCAAAACAAAAAAAAATAAATTGGATCTTTTTGGGAACAAATGCCTTGGGTTTAGACAATTTTATAAAGACCACGCAAAAATAAAAGAAAAAGAGATTTCATTAGGTAACCAGTAAGTTCTTGAATTTGATAATTCACCATCAATTCATTATAGGAGTTGGATTATGAGTTTCACTCAGCACGTGGTATATGTATCTAAGATTACAAACACAGACTTTGTGCAACCATAAACCTCAGTGGTAAGAACCGAGAGTCTCAAGGGTTACATTGGTGAACCGAACGTAGATGGAAAATATAAGAAGGTGGCTAAAGAATCAAAAGTACCTTCTGCTATAAAAAGATGACCAAGCAGACAAATCTTAACTCATTTCAGATGAGTAAGGTAGCTCTAGACCGAGTTGATGTGAACAGCCTAATTGGGAAGAAACGATAGGTATAGATCGAATCATTAAGGTCTGCTAGAAATTGTAGAGGGTTTGGTCAACATGCAGCAGCATGCTTCTGGGGACCCTTAACTAGTTCTTATGGAAATAATGGTACCTATCTTAAATCCAAATTATGTTGTACTTGTACCCTTGTGCCCTAATAGAAGTAAGAACAAACAAACACACCACACAAACAGAACAAACAAAACGAAAAATATTTTTTGGATTTTTGATGTTTTCTGAAAAAGAATTAAAACAAAAATAGAAAATATTTTTGGATTTTTGAATTTTTCTAAAAAAGAATAAAAACAGAAAGAGATAAATTAAATAAGCATAAACCATATTAAAGAAGAGAAAAGAAATGTACATAGTGTACAACCGAAACCTTATCTTAGTTGAGTGAAGCGAAATAGACCAAGCGGTCGGTTCATTTCGGTTCTTAAAATTTCAGAGCCGAAATAGATCAAGCGGTCGATTCATTTCGGTTCTCAAAATTTCAGAGCCGAAATAGACCGAGCGGTCGGTTCATTTTGGTTCCCAAAAATTAAGGAGCCGAAATAGACCGAGCGTTCTCTCCATTTCGCTTGTCTAATTTTTAGTGAGAGATTTGAGGATTCGGTACCGACTCTGCTTCCATCATACCCAAGCCTTGTAAGATCTTGTTAAAGAGTGCTTCAGGTAATGCCTTAGTGAATATGTCGGCCAGTTGATCAGTAGATCGAACAAAATGTACTTCAACGTTCCCATCTTCTACATGATCCTTGATGAAATGATATCTAAGTGCAATGTGCTTAGCTTTTGAGTGTTGCACTGGATTGTGACAGATCCTTATTGCACTTTCTGAGTCACAATAGAGAGGAAACTTCTTCATACTTAGCCTGTAATCTCACAGTTGACTTTAAATCCATATTATTTGAGAAGTGCAAGACGTTGCAGCTATATACTCAGCTTCAGCTGTGGACAGTGACACGCAGGATTTCTTCTTGGACTTCCAGCTAACAAGTTTTCCGTCAAGAAATTGGCATCCACCGGTAGTACTCTTTCTGTGTAGTCAGCATCAGAGAAAGATTGAATGAAGAATCCAGATCTTGTAGGATACCAGAGACCGAGAGATGAGGTTCGCTTCAGGTAACGGAATATATTCATCATTTCTACCATGTGAGGTTCTCTTGGATTAGCTTGAAACCTAGTACAATAACAAACAGAAAACATAATGTTCGGTCTACTAGTTGTTAGATACATAAGTGAACCTATCATTTGACAATATAGTGTTATGTCAACAGCAGGTTTTTTCAGAAATGGTGTTAACTTAGTGCCAAATGCCATTGGAACCTTCACTTTTGAGTCGCCCGTCATACCGAATTTCGTGAGTAAGGTCTTTGTATAAGCCTCCTGGTTGATGAATATACCTTTTGTTCCCTGTCTAATATTTAAACCAAGGAAAACGTTAATTGGACCCATTGCGCTCATTTAAAATTTAGTCTCCATCAACTTTCTGAATTCAGCTATTAAGCTAGGATTCGTAGAGCCAAAGATGATATCATCAACATAAATTTGAAAAACATAAGATGTTCGCCTTCTTTCTTTCGGAAGAAGGTTGGATCAACCGAACCTTGTTTAAATTTTGACATTTTTAAGAAGCGAGTTAAAGTTGATGAGTTTTGAGCATTCTAACACTTCCTAAGTGTACATGCAACCCTAATAACATTGAATCTATGTTTTCTCTATATACATGCAAATTTCTTTTTCAAGGTTATTTCCTAACTAGCATGGCATGGGGAATAAATAAAATATAAAACTAGTAGAAATACATACCTTGATGTTTCATGGATTCCTTCAAGACTTTGTGAGCCTAGCACCCCAAATGTTGTGCCTCAAATGCTTCACACAACAACAAAAAACTTGGAATAACTTGAGAGAATACTTCTAGCACTCAAAATTGGTTATGCCCTCTCTACTAACACTAGGTCACGATTTTGCTAGCCAAAGGGTTCCTTTTATAGTGGTGTCACAATTAGGGCTTCATTAAGAAGACCCATAATTGTCATGACTCTTCATTTCTCATGACCCGTGGGTTTGTAACTCCCATGGACTATCCATGGAGCTCCAAATGGTTACATCCATAACCCATAAACCATGGATCATTAATACACCATAAAAGAATTGATGATTGTCATAATCAACCCTATATATTTAATTCGTCTCACTTTGATCACCAAATTAATACTAGATTAATACTTGATAAATACTAATTAAATAACACTATTATTAATATATTAGAACTTATAATATATTAACAATCATAAGTGCCATATTCTCTCATTTAGTCTATCCAAATATTGCAATGCCATGCAACCCAAATAGACCATGCCAGGTCAGGTCAAGTACATACCAAATATAGTTATGGACATAGACACTATATCCAACAGTCTCCTACTTGGATAAGTCTAATAACTATATTTGCAAATATGAATTCAAAATCCGACTAGCAATCGTAACTCTTTTAAAGTCTCTCGGAACTGATATGATGATGATACGCCATTTAAGATAAGTGATCATATAATCTTCTGCTCTCATGATATCAGCCTGACAAACACATGGAACATGGTCTTACTTATTGTCCAGCATTTGTTTCTCGATCTCCGATTTGTTTCGACATAGAACTAAATTGAACACATAAATTAGGTTCTGACCAGGCCCAGTACACAGGTCAAAACTAAATCATCGAGGGGCCCAGATATTGCTTCTATTTCTAGAAGGAATAAATAAACTTCGACTGATATGCTTGTACTAACTACTTGTTGAATTACTCACAAAGGCACGTTTTATAACATCAAGTTACCAATGCATTTTCGTACAATCAATGAATAACCAACTCATAGTCAACAACTCATATCTCTAGGTTTTAAGATTTATATGATATTACCGTCTCACGATCACTCGAGATAAATTCCATGAAGTGATGCAAGTGAGTGTGGGTTGAATCGAATACTCGGTCCTTATGAGTACTCATGAATGTTGTAGCAACCATTGCATTGTCTAAAGCACTTTAGACAAATCATACAAGCCAAATTCATGACAGTCTTGAATTAATACTTACTTCCAAAGTTTGACCGACTGTGGATGGTTTGAATAATAACAAGATTATTCTGGAAGTAAAAAACATGCAAAACTGAAACATAGTAAACAATCAACACAAGATAGTAACACCTTACTCATAAATAAATAACAACTTTTATTTATCATCAAATGTCAATTACATTTTACAAGTTTCAGGAATCTAATTATTGAAACTAATATCATCCTTCAGCCCAATGCGCCTTGCATGCTGTAAACGCTTAGCCCTGCTCAGTCCCTTCGTGAGGGGATCTGCCGGGTTCTCATATGATGATACCCTCTTTGCCACGAGGAGTTCTTCTTCTATTCTATGTCTGATGAAATGGTATTTTCTGTCAATGTGCCTAGATCTCTCGTGATCTCTTGGTTCTTTCACCAAAGCAACCGCACTTTCACTGTCACAGAAAAGTTCCATTGGCTCCTTTATAGCTGGTAGAACTCCAAGGTCTCCGATGAAGTTCTTTAGCCATATCGCCTCTTTTGCTGCCTCGCTTGCTCCTATGTACTCTGATTCACAAGTTGAATCATCTACTGTCTCCTGCTTGGAACTTTTCCAAGTAATCGCTCCTCCATTTAGGATAAAGACCCAGCCTGACTGAGAGCGGAAATTATCCCTATCAGTTTGAAAGCTAGCATCACTATATCCTTCCATTCTTAAGTCATCACTGCCACCGAGGGTAAGGACCCAGTCCTTAGTCCTCCGCAAATACTTGAGAATGTTCTTTACCGCTATTCAGTGTGCCTTGCCTGGGTTCCCTTGATATCTACTGACCATGCTCAAAGCAAAGGCCACATCAGGGCGAGTACAAGTCATAGAATGCATGATCGAGCCCACAGCGAAAGCATATGGTATTTGACTCATCTCAACTATCTCAGTCTCTATACCCGGACTCTGAGTCTTACTTAACATGGCATTACTCTGGATTGGTAATTCTCCTTTCTTGGAATCTTGCAT
Organism: Lactuca sativa; assembly: GCF_002870075.4. NCBI lineage: Eukaryota > Viridiplantae > Streptophyta > Magnoliopsida > Asterales > Asteraceae > Lactuca > Lactuca sativa. The sequence continues at coordinate 220,900,493 of NC_056625.2, forward strand.
ACTGAACCTCTTCAGTACCTTATCCACATAAGTACTTTGACTAAGTCCAATTAGTCTCTTACTCCTATCTCTTAATATCCTTATCCCTAGGATATAGGCAGCTTCCCCAAGGTCTTTCATAGAAAAACACCTCCCAAGCCAGGCCTTAACCCCCTGCAAAGTTGGGATGTCGTTTCCTATGAGGAGTATGTCATACACATACAACACCAAGAAGCTAACTATGCTCCCACTAGCCCTGACATACACACAAGACTCCTCTTCACTCCTAGTAAATCCAAACTCTTTTACTTTCTCATCAAAGCAAAGATTCCACCTGCGAGATGCTTGTTTCAATCCATAAATGGATTTTTCAAGCTTACACACTCTATTAGGGTATTTTGGATCGACAAAACCCTCTGGCTGAGCCATGTAAACATCCTAAGCCAACTTCCCATTAACGAAAGCAGTTTTGACATCCATTTTCCATATTTCATAGTCTAATGCAGCTATGGCTAACAACACTCTAATAGACTTAATCTTAGCTATTAGTGAGAAGGTCTCATCATAGTCAACTCCCGGAGTTTGAGTAAAGCCCTTCACAATCAGTCGTGCTTTATAAGTGTGTACTTTCCCATCCATGTCAGTCTTCTTCTTGAAGATCCATTTGCACCCAACTGTCTTACGACCTGGTACATTATCATCCAAGTTCCAAACTTGATTATCATACATTGACTAAATCTCGTTGTCCATAGCATCCTTCCATTTCGCAGACTCAGGGCCTGTCATGGCTTCCTTATAATTATTAGGTTCATCCAAATCTATCAGTGTACTATCACTGATAAATGTATCACCTTCAGTGGTGATGTGATAACCATAACAAAATTCAGGCGTGTTCCTTACCCTAGGGGAACGTCTTGGAGGTACAGACTCATCTATCGGCTCAAAAGGAGTTTCCTCCTCAGGTTGGCTGACAGCATTTGAGGTTCCTTCACCACTTGACTCTTGAAGCTCTTCAAGGTCAATTTGCCTCCCACTGTCCCCTTGGCTTATGAATTCTCTCTCACGAAAGACTCTTTTTCTTGCTACAAAGACCACATTATCACTGGGTATGTAGAAGAGGTAACCAAAGGATCTCTGTGGGTAGCCGATGAAAATACACCTCTCGCTTCGGGGCTCAAGCTTTGCATGAGTCTCACGCCTCACAAAAGCTTCACAACCCCAAATCTTGATGTGGTCCAAATTGGGCACTTTCCCAGTCCACATATCTTGAGGTGTTTTGGCAACCTTTTTAGTAGGGACTAGATTAAGGATATAGGTGGCAGTCTCTAAGGCATACCCCCATAAAGAGATTGGTAACGAAGCTCGACTCATCATGGAACGAACCATATCCAACAGGGTTCGATTGCGCCTCTCAGCTACACCATTCAGTTGTGGTGTCCTGGGAGGTGTCAATTGTGAGACAATCCCACATTCCTTAAGATAGTCAAGGAACTCAATGCTAAGATACTCTCCTCCTCGATCGGATCGGAGCATCTTGATGTTCCTGCTCAATTGATTCTCAACTTCCTGCTTAAACTCTTTGAACTTTTCAAAGGTTTCTGACTTATGCTTGATTAAGTAAATATATCCATATATACTGTAATCATCAGTAAAATTCACATAATAACGATTAACATCCCTTGTAGCAACTCTGAAGGGCCCACACACATCTGTGTGTACAAGGTCCAACAAACCTTCACCCCTATCACAAGTACCTGTGAAGGATGACTTTGTCATTTTTCCAAGTAAACAAGACTCATAACTATCATCTGACTTGAGGTCAAATGATTCCAAGACTCTAGCCTTTTGGAGTTGGCCTATGCGCTTCTTGTTAACATGTCCAAGACGACAATGCCACAAGGATGCTTTGTCCAAGCTATCAGAAGAATCAAAATACAACACATTATTTCCTAAATTGTCTACAACATTCACAGCTTCATATACACCATCACAAGATATTGCTTTAAAGTAAAATACATCATTGTAATAAACATTAATAGCACCATTTTTATTATCAAATGAAAACGTAAAACCTTGTTTGTACAAGCCATGAAAAGAAATAATATTTCTTGCCATTTTGGGCAAGTAACAACACTTATTCAAATCTAACATTAACCCGTTATTAAGCAATAAAGAATAAACTCCTATCTTGGTTACAGGTGATGCTTTCCTATTGCCCATGACTAAGTTTATCTTCCCGTGCTCCACTTGCTCACTACTTCTTAGTGCCTGCAAATCAGTACAAATGTGAATATCACACCCTGTATCAAGCACCCATGAATTAGCATTAGATGAGTTGTTAGACAATATTGTGTAAATACCTGCATGGGTGGGTTTAACCTTCCCATCCTTTACATCTTGCAGATATTTGGTGCAGCTTCGCTTGAAGCGTCCCTTATTTTGGCAATAGAAGCATTGTGCTTCCTTTAGGTTTGAAGAAGGAGTAATGGGACCATTCTTTGTCCCACTTGAAGAGGAACCATCAAGAGTCTTACCCTTGGTACCCTTCGAAGGGCTTTTCCTCTTCTTACCCTTTCTCTGCCCAATAGCCAGAACAGGGGCTTTTAAAGGAGTAGAAGTAGCAACCGCTTTACCCCTAAGGCCATTTTCAGCTGTCCTTAAGAGTCCTTGAAGTTTGCTAAGTGTTACTTCCTCCTTGTTCATATGATAAACATACGAAACTGATCATAACTTGGAGGTAAGGCATGGAGAATGATGTCAATCGCCAATTCCTCAGGGAAGTCAACATTGAGCTTTAGCAACCGGTCAACAAACCTCTGTATATTCTGCAAGTGACCGGTGATGGGTTCACCATCCTTCATCCTTGCGGTTATCATGGAGGAGATGATTTCATAAGATTTTTGGAGTTCCGGAGTCATTGCGGCCATCATGATGCAGGACACCTTGGTGGCATCCTTCTCATGTGCAATGAACTCCGCAAGCTCTTCTGGAGTAGCAGTGGCTTCATTAGCAACCTTAAGCTCCCTGTCAAGGACATATTATTTGTCCTCATAGCGGGTAATCATCCTGATGTTTCTGATCCACTCATTGAATTTGGATCCATCAAAGATGACCTTCCCATGCAAGTTCATTAGGGAAAAGGAACCTACAGGGTTTGAGCCAGCAGCGTTATTGGAAGACATCTGGAATAAAAGGAAGATAAGTTTCATTAGATTACGAGTCCTTATTAAGGCTAGGATCCAACAAACTATTTATAGGTGGAAGAGGGATGCCGTAATCCACACTATAAAATATTTGAAGGTAGGTAAATGACGATTTACCAATTTCCACCATAAGAACGAAATATTTTATTATTAGGTTTTCTTGGTTTTGAAACTCCTAGATCTTTTGAGATACATTGAACTTTTCAATGGCATGTTTGAATCTCGAGTGTGCCCTCTCAAGTTTGTGACTGGGATGCCGAGGATCACAAACAAGGTTTGAATAACCATACAAGTTGACTTGGTACCCTTAACAATATTACCTAATCGATGTGCCGGTTAACCACATACGCTCCACCGATCTATAATAAAGTCAAGTTACCCTTTGCCACTCTTACTAGTCCATGTTAGTGTGCCGATTAACCACACACGCTCCACTAATGACTTGGTAAGCTACAAAGGGTAATTTTATGGGCTAGCACCAAATTCACATTTTCCTAAAGTAACTAAGATTGGGAATTTATAATGTATAGTTACTTTATAATTCATTATACTTTTAATGAGAATTTAAAGGTGTATCCTACCCGATCGGCTAACGACCCTCCACCGATCAAGGAAGCGGTGGGTGAGAGTGGACACCCATTAAGTCACCATTTTATAGGCAACAACCTTATACCCCCCTTATAGACCGGCTTCGTGAACGAGGCCTACTAATGGTAAGAATGACATATTCTTATACATATCTATATAATAAAATTATAATAATAGTATAAGTGTTGGTTTTTAAACTTTTTAAAAATCTAAGGTTTAATTGGGAATTAAAGTATTAAAGTGTAAGACTTTTCAAATTCCAAAACTTGAGGGCAAGAATTGAAACTATTCCAAGTCCCTTCAATTTGTAACTTATGAGTTTTAATGGTTCATAAAAATGAAGACTCTGCATTTTATGAAACCTCTTTAGTTCTTTAATCACAATTTAAAGAAGTGACTTTTGGTTATCCATAACTTGAGGACAAGTTATGAACACCATCATTACCATTAAGATCATGAATTAAACACACATGCAGGTTACACATAATTCCTATGATCTTCTAAAAACTCATAAGAACACAAATTCATGTCAAGCAATTTCAAGAAATCATATAAACATATACAATACTTGAAAATTAATAAAAGTCATGTAAAATGGGTTAACATAATCATTATCATTTTGAAAAACAGATTTTACAAGTCCAAAACAGATTGGGATAATGATTTTAATCCATTTCCAGCAACAAAACATGAAAAGATTGCCCAGCACGCACCTACTCGTCGAGTATGATCCTACTCGACGAGTAGGATGAATTTGTTCATGGACTAGGCGAGTCCTCCCCATGAACTCGGCGAGTCCAGTCAATAGTGAGTAGAATTTTTGATTTTCAAGCAGTTTTGCATCAAGTATACAGAAAACAATCCTAGGCTCTAATACCACTGATGGTTTTTGAGCATTCTAACACTTCCTAAGTGTACATGCAACCCTAATAACCTTGAATCTATGTTTTCTCTATATACATGCAAATTTCTTTTTCAAGGTTATTTCCTAACTAGCATGGCATGGGGAATAAATAAAATATAAAACTAGTAGAAATACATACCTTGATCTTGCTTGGATTCCTTCAAGACTTTGTGAGCCTAGCACCCCAAATGTTGTGCCTTAAATGCTTCACACAACACCACAAAACTTGGAATAACTTGAGAGAATACTTCTAGCACTCAAAATCGGTTATGCCCTCTCTAGTAACACTAGGTCACGATTTTGCTAGCCAAAGGGTTCCTTTTATAGTGGTGTTCCAATTAGGGTTTCATTAAGAAGACCCATAGTTGTCATGACCCTTCATTTCTCATGACCCATGGGTTTGTAACTCCCATGGACTATCCATGGAGCTCCAAATGGTTACATCCATAACCCATAAACCATGGATCATTAATCCACCATAAAAGAATTGATGATTGTCATAATCAACCCTATATATTTAATTCGTCTCACTTTGATCACCAAATTAATACTAGATTAATACTTCATCAATACTAATTAAATAACACTATAATTAATATATTAGAACTTAATATATATTAATAATCATAAGTGCTATATTCTCTCATTTAGTCTATCCAAGTATTGCAATGCCATGCAACCCAAATGGACCATGTCGGGTCGGGTCAAGTACATACCAAATATTGTTATGGACTTAGACATTATATCCAACAAAAGTTTCATACCATGCTCTCAGTGCTTGCTTTAATCCATAGACTGCTTTATCCAGAACATAGCAATGATCAGGGTATTTCTCGTTCACAAACCCAGGCGGTTGCTCAACATAAACTGTTTCTTCTAATTCTCCATTCAAGCAAGCACATTTGACATTTATTTTGAAGACTTCAAAGTTTTTATGAGCAGCATATGCCAAGAAGATTCTAACTGATTCCAACCTTGCTACTAGAGTGAAGGTTTCCTCATAATCTATCCCTTCCTCTTGACAATATCCTTTCACCACCAACCGAGACTTGTTGTGAATGACATTCCCCTCTTTGTCTAACTTGTTTCTGAAGACCCACTTCAAGCCAACCACAGACGCATCCTTTGGTGTAGGTATCAGCCTCCAAACTCCTTTATGTTCAAAGTTATGAAGCACATCTTGCATTGCTTGGACCCAATCTAAATGATCAAGTGCAGCATTTACAGTTTTCGGTTCAATCTTCGAAACAAACAAATTAAACATACAAAACTCCTCTTTAGAGAATAGTTTAGTTTGTTTCGCTTTCAATTGAGAACGAGTAAGAAATTTTTCTGAAGTTTCACCAATAATATGTGCTTTAGGATGGTCTTTGGTTCATTTCACTAATGAAGGATAATTTGGGTCATATGCTGGATCCAATTCAACATTCACTTCTACTTCAACTTCTGATAGATCACCCTCGCCTTCGTCAGTTGTACTCTCACTCTCTTTCTCCCCCTCGACTGGCGAAGTGTAATCTGTGACAACATCAAAGGTTACCTTCTCTGTGGGAATTGGATTCTCCTCCTTGACTGTACTGCTAATAGGTGGATTTTGAGCAGAATTTTCCCCTTCGCCTGAACCTTTATGAGATGAAGACGGAATTGAATCCTCCCCCTCGAAAGATGCTGTAACGCCTGTGTTTCTGGGCTTGTCATTAATATTGATATAATAGTCTGAGTATTATGTGTTTTGTGCTTAATTGTGTGTCTTAATGTAATTACGAATAAAAATAAGCATCAAAATGAAATGTTAGATAAGCTCGATATCTATGGATATTGTTTTAGTAGTTGAAACGAGGTTTCCGAATATATATAAAGAATGCCGAAATTCGAGTTATAACAAAGAAGTTATGACCCGTCGAAGTTTCGCAACAGAACCGGCAACGCTGAATGACGTAAAAACTGAATTTACGTTAGAGCGATATTTAGCCCTAGTGATCTAAATGAATGTTGTAGAGTTCGTTAAACCGGGAGCATGCATAAAAAGAACACCCAAATCTGACTTCGTATGAGGAAGTTATGATTTTTCAAAGTTTCGACTTACCAGTATGCAGCCCGAATACTCGATTTAAGACCGAACAGTTTTTAGGCAAAACAATCTAAACGAGAATCGAAGATCTCGTTAATTGTAGTGAAACGATAAAAAGATAGGCGAAAACGGACGTCAGATGAAGAAGTTATGAATTTATAACGGAGTTTTCTTATCCCGACCTACTAAAAATAAATAATAAAAATAAACTCAAAGTTAGCCGACAGAGTGTAAACGAAAATTGTAGAGCGTAGTCTCACCTACGTGGGGGTATAAAGAACGTCGAAAATGGAGTTCGTATGAGGAAGATATGAATTTTTGAAGTTTATTTAATAATTTCGGTATTTAATTTAAATTAAAAATATTCGATATTATCCAAAGCGGGGGAGTCAGCGACCCTATCCTCATTACGCCCAGCATAATTTCATTTACGCCCAGCATAATTTGGGTTTCCAGCCCCCTATAAAAGGAAGTCGAGTGCAGCCGAGTTCTATTGCTCCATTCTTCCTTCCTCTCGCATTTTTACCCCGTTTTACGTGAAAGAAATATCCCGAAGCCCCGGTAACAATCCCGAGTCCCGAAGCAAGTTCCGAAGTCCCGAAGATCCCGAGAAGTGAGATTCCCGAGCCGAAGCTCTGCCCACGAGGAGCCCGGTTTTTGTAAAAATTATCCAGATCTACCGAAGAATACTACTTCTACAAGTCGTAGTGTTGTCCGATCATCTTCTGATCAAGTGAGTGTGTAGTTACTTTCTTCTAACACGTAATTATGAAGTATTTTATACAAAATACGTGTTATGTGTATATTTTGTTGTTATATGTGTGAATGCATATTCACTTTCTTCTATCTCATAGATATGATTTATTCTCTATGAAATGCGTGTTATGTGTATGTGACTCATCTGTTGTTTGGAATATGTATTGAATGAGAATATTATACAGGTTTTAAACTATGTATAAAAATATATATATTTTTATCTACTAATATGTTGGGTAGAACATGGGTAGATAGTTGATGTGTGATAAAAAAAAAATAAGAGGCCTCGATGTTGTTGTTGTTGATCTAGTAATTCAACGGAGTATGGAAAACAACCACAGACTCTTTCTAGAAAGTCTTGTGGAATGCTAGTAGGCTTATAACCTGTAGGTGTTGTGAGTGATGTATTTACCGGTGTACTCTATCCCCCTCATGGTTGCCTTTAGGACATCTACTGTTGAGGAAACCCCTTGCTTTGATGTCCGTCCCGATGAAAATCCAAGATTAGGTCCCTTGAGGTAGATGTTGTTTTAAGGACGTAAAGTGAGGATAACTGTGACAACCCGAAACTTTCATCCTATGTAATTAGTCCGCGTATTGTCTTTAAATCTTAAATTCATCATCCTTGTTAAATCTTGTGGTTCCAAATGCGTGTTTTGGACATAACATAGTCTAGTTATGGGTCTTAGGAGGTGTTGGAAAGTGTTTTGCATCATGAAATTGGATCAAACACACCAAAAGAGGTGTGTGCGGCCACATTTTTGTGTGTACGGCCACACACCCATGTGTGCGGCCGCACACCCTCTAGCCTCACACCCAAACATATATATAGTTAGATACCTTCTTCATTCCTTCATTTGGATGCTCCTTACTCTCTCTCTCTCTCTCTCTACTTTCTTTCTCTAAAATTTTCAACCAAGAACACCTTGAAGGCCTCATATTTGTGATCTAGTTCATCTTCAAGCTTATTAGTAGTAAACACTTGAATCCCAAGCTTTAAAACTCATCATGTTCATCATATTCATAGTCCCTTGAAGGTGTACGGCCGTACACCTTCATGAAGGGGGCAACACACATTCAAATCTCCTTAGTGTGAAGAGCAAACACTTCATATGGACTCACAAGAGGAGTATACGGCCGCACACACACTCTGAACGGCCGCACACACTTGTGTGTAGCCTCACACACCCTTCTGGCTGCACACCTCAGCCGCACACTCAATTTCAAGGCCATGCACTCACTCAAATGCCCACTTTCGGCCCTAAACTTGCATGAATCATTAAGTATGGATCATGACACACTTGTACTCAGTAATGCCGAGCCCTAAGGATGTTTTCCCATCATGTTTAAGCATGAAACACCCTAATTCTAACCCAATTATGTGTCATCACATGATTTATAGGGACCATTGGCATTCAGGGCATCCGTTGACACTCGAACCCTACGATAAACTGTGAGTTCATACCCCTTAAATGAACCTTTCAAATGCTTTTAATGTTTTAGGGGGGATACAAGTCAAATATACATGTTTATGAAAATTAATCACATGTGATTCACTATCTGTAACTCAAATCACATGTGATCTATTACTATGCCTTATAAAAGAACTTTGCGTTTTCAAAACTACTTTGCGTTTTCAAAACTATGTTGAATACGGTCCTTTTCATTTCAATCGATGTCTACACTACTTAATTTCCAAGAATTACACACACTAAGTTAACCATAATGGGTATAGTTAAGGCCACTACTACTCGTTACTGCCGCTATTTTACATACTATAATACACACTATCACGAGACAACAAACTAGTAAGAGAACTCACTACGAGTTATACAAAAGACTACTACACTACGACTCACTAGTAAGAGAACTCACTACGAACTATACAAAAGACTACTACACTATAATACAAGAGAAAGCACTAATCAGGGGATAACACACTAACTCACTACGAGATACGCTATTCGCTACATACTATGCCCAGAGTTTTCCGACAGGAAGACAACGCTACATGTATAGATCTATATGGGGTAGACACTATTACATCCCGACTGTTAACCTCAGTCCGAGCCGTGCAGGCCCAGGGATGCCGCTACTTCTCTACACTATGCATGACCGGGAAGGTCATGGGGTACTCTATTACTCACACTATCAGTAGCATACAAGGAATACACTACATCGACATTAAAATACTAACACTAAAGAATAAGTTAGCAATCCGGAAGTAAATAAGTATCTATTTCTTATGGGAGTTTGCCCCACTATCACCGATATCAAGCATAACTTTTCTCACTACACTACCTATTGGTGACTCACTACTATACATTTACAACAAATGGTTTTAAATGAAGATAAGTACATGAAACTTATAGGCTTTCACTTACAAGGTATTTTCTGGAAAATATAGGATTTTCTAGAGTTTTTCTTCTACTTACGAATGCAAACTGCAGCTTTTCACACTATCTGCACTAATACATTTTACACTGGAATTTACACTAAACTCTTATGAACTCACCAGCTTTATTCTGATACTCGTTTTCAAAATAACTTGTATCCTCAGGTCAAAGATAGACAGGTATAGGTGCAACATTTTGGAGAAGGTGGAGCATACAGGATCCATCTCTTATTTTTGTATACTTTTGGTGTTTGTTGAACTTTACAGAACACACTTGTAATTAAAATCACTATGTAATAGAAATGGTTGTATGTTTCTTGCTTTTACTATTATGCAATTGTGATGATATTGTACATGTAACGACCCAAATTTCACGTCGAAAAATTTCATTTTAAAAAAATTACTTTAGAGAAACATTAATTGTTAAAAACATTGATTGATCAAACCATAACAAAACGTAAGCCATGTCTAAAAGTCAAATCATACAATCATCATAAAATCAGAGTATAAATCCCAGAGAATCTCGTAAGTGCAGAACCCGTGTGTGCGTGTGATGTGCCGCTACCGCTCCGGCTCCTTCCCCTTCGGCGAAGAGGTACCTGAAACTAGAACCATAAACTGTAAGCACAAAGCTTAGTGAGCTCCCCCATCGTACCACATATCATACAAACAATTAACACGCAAACTGCCAGACTATTCTAGGGTGCCTGACTACCCGGTACGGCCGTTCTGGGGTGCCGTCCTACCCGTGTCAAGCCATTCTGAGGTGCTGACTACCCATGTCAAGCCATTCTGGGGTGCTGACTACCCATCGGTCCTAACAACTGAACGCAGGGACTGGTCCCCTCATACTACCTCTATCGCATATAACATAACAAGCCAGCATGCAACATATCATCACATACTGTCAGACGTATCTGGGGTGTCTGACTACCCTTCGGTCCTAACAATCGAACTCGACTACTATCACATACAACATATCATGCTAGCATATAACATGTCAGGTAGTAGCAAACCTAGATGATATCACAAAGACAATCATCTATCATACGTCTCCTACTAGTGGGTCGGCATTGTGGCCTTAGACCCGCCGCTACTGGAAGGTAACTCACCTCGAATAGGCTGCTGGTCTGTGTGGGAACTGGCTGTCTACTGCTGCTGCTGCTAACGTCCCTCGACTGTAATTCCCACTAAACGATCAGTCAAACACACTAGATGTTCTTAGGGTAAAATGACCCTTTTACCCCTCACCAAGTCAAAGACCAGGTCAAAGTCAACTTCCAGTTGACTGGACTCGCCGAGTCCAGAGAGCAACTCGCCGAGTCCATCTCTCATTGATCTGGTCCCACTCACCAGGTCCCTCTTTTACTCACTGAGTCACCCTGACTCGTTATCCTGGACTTTGGGGCCGACTCGAGTACCAACTCGCTGAGTCCTGCGAGCAACTCGCCGAGTTCCTCGAGCAGGTCCTCTGCTTGCTTCCAATTCACACCAAAACACCCCATTCGAGGGTTTGGGGGTTTCGGGACTACGTTCTACGGTTAATTCCGTGCACTGGTACGAAGGGTTGAGCCTTGGACGCTTAAACCCCTCGTGTTCTGTGGATGTTCATATTACTCGCCGAGTTTGAAGAACTACTCGGCGAGTTCCAGGCAATCTTCATAGGACTCGCCGAGTTTGTTCATCCAACTCGCCGAGTCGACGACCATCTTCATAGAACTCGCCGAGTTCCACCTTGGGACTCGCCGAGTCCTTCGACCCACTTCCTGAATAGGCCAGATCTAGAACATGCAACACTTCCAGACCACAGATCCACGGTCCTAGGGTTCATTTACCACGTAAAGTTGTAAACTTTACGTGCATGCATGGCCCTATGAGCTCAAACATGCACTTCCAAGCTATACAAGAGGTCCTATGCTCATTGGGGACTTCCACTACCTCAACCACAGAGACTTTATACTACTATGAAGTCCAAAAGGTCCACATCCGAAGTTCTTGCAGAACATTAGCCATAAACACACGGAGATTTAGGTTTTTAGGGCTTAAAACCTCTTTTCTTAGGGACAAAAAGGGGACTACGAGCTAAAGATCAAGTTAGGGTCTTTCCTACCTGAATGGAGGCCTTTCACAGAGTAGATTCCGGATCTCCTTCCCTTCTTGCACTCTTCAATCTTCTACTTCCTCTCCCAAGCCCCAACACACCTTCAAATGCTTACAATCACCCACAAGGACACAAAGGAGGCTAGGGTTTCGTTCTACAGGTCTTTGGTAGTGCTAAGGGAAGTGGAGGCTGGGTTAGATCGATTAAATAGGGTGCAAACACCCGGGTTAGGGTTTAAGTCCAAACAGGGTCTACTCGCCGAGTCCATCAGACCTACTCGCCGAGTAGACCGAGTAAATCCCGCGTCTAGTCCCGCTTCTACTCGGCGAGTCGGTCCCTCAACTCGCCGAGTCCCAGGCTAAATATGCAAAAATGAAGAGATTTAATAACCATGAATACATACCAGGAATCAGGTGCTACAAATCTCCCCCACTTATTTTAGACTTCGTCCTCGAAGTCTGCTGCTCGATCCTGAAACAGCTCGGGATAGTGCTCCATCATCTCGTCCACCGGCTCCCAAGTCCACTCCGAACCCTTGCGGTGCTGCCATTGCACCTTCACTAGCTCCACCCTCTTGTTCCTTAAATCCTTCGACTTCCTGTCGAGGATTGCGACTGGGCGCTCGATGTAATTCAGGCTGTCATCAACCTGAATATCCTCCAACGGCACTACCGCTGAATCGTCCACTAAGCACTTTCGCAGCTGAGAGACATGGAAAGTGTTGTGGATCTAGCTGAGCTCGGCTGGCAGATCCAACCTATACGCCACCTTGCCCACCCGGGCTAGAAACCTGAACGATCCGATGAACCTCAGGCCCAACTTGCCCCGCTTCCTGAATCGGATGACGCCTTTCCAAGGCGACACCTTCAGGAGAACCATATCCCCGACTTGGAACTCCAAATCGGATCGACGCTTGTCGGCATAACTTTTCTGCCAACTCTGTGCAGTCTGAAGCCTGCTCCGGACCTGCTGGATCCTCTCGGTCGTCTTGAGCACCACTTCGGTGCTCCCCATGACCCTCTGGCCAACTTCACCCCAGCATATCGGGGTCCTACACCTCCGGCCGTACAACATCTCGAAGGGAGGGCGATCGATACTCGCGTGATAGCTGTTGTTGTAGGAGAACTCGGCCAGGGGAAGGTAGGTATCCCAGCTACCACCGAAGTCTAGCACACACGCCCGCAGCATATCCTCCAGAGTCTGGATGGTCCGCTCGCTCTGACCATCCGTCTGCGGGTGAAAGGCAGTGCTAAAATGCAGACGAGTGCCCAACTCGTCATGGAATCTCTTCCAAAACCTGGAAGTAAAACGCACATCCCTGTCCGAGATCACTGATACTGGCACCCCATGCCGTGCCACAATCTCCCTGATATAGATGTCGGCCAATTTCTCGGCCGATATGCTCTCCTGAATCGGAATGAAGTGAGCACTCTTGGTCAATCTATCCACGATGACCCAAATCGAATCCACTCCACGTGCGGTCCTGGGAAGCTTCGTGATAAAATCCATCGTGATATCTTCCCATTTCCACAGTGGAATATCCAACGGCTGCATCTTGCCATGCGGCCTCTGATGTTCGGCCTTGACCTTCCTGCAGGTCAAATACCGCTCGACATACCATGCCACATCCCGCTTCATGCAGGGCCACCAATAATCCAGATGAAGATCCCTATACATCTTCGTCGCCCCGGGATGAATAGAGAATCAGGACTTGTGCGCCTCCTCCATCAAAGTCTGGCGCACACCCCCGTGATACGGCACCCATACCCTACGGTGCAAAGTCAATAATCCCCGGCCATCATAGTCAAAGGAGGAAACCTGACCCACCACACGCTCGCTCTTCCGAGTTTCCTCCTTGATAGCCTCCTGCTGAGCCTCCCGAATTTGCTCCAACAGGGGAGTCACCACGGTCATCCTCAAGCAGATGTCCCTGATTGGCACCGCCTTGCGGCTGAGCGCATCGGCCACCACGTTGGCCTTCCCCGGGTGGTAAAGGATCTCGCAATCATAATCCTTCACCACATCCAACCACCGACGCTGCCTCATGTTCAGATTCGGCTGATCCATGAGGTACCTCAAACTCTTGTGGTCCGTGTAGATGGTACATCGAACCCCGTAGAGGTAATGTCGCCAAATCTTGAGGGCAAAGACCACCGCCCCCAACTCCAAATCGTGTGTCGGGTAGTTCGCCTCATGAGGCTTGAGCTGCCTCGAAGCGTAGGCAATGACATGCCCCCTCTGCATCAGTACCGCGCCCAACCTAGAAATAGACGCATCATAATAAACCACAAAATCCTCTACGCCCTCTGGCAGGGCTAAGATCGGCGCCTCACACAATCTCTGTCTCAGCGTCTCAAATGCAGCCTGCTGCTCGGGTCCCCACCGAAAGACCACGACTTTCTTTGTCAGCCGCGTCAGGGGTACGGCTATCTTGGAGAAATCCTGGATAAATCTCCGATAGTAGCCTGCCAATCCCAGGAAGCTCCGAATCTCAGATGGAGACTTTGGGACCTCCCATCTCATCACGGCCTCGACCTTGGCCGGATCGACCAGAATCCCATTCTGGTTGACGAGGTGTCCAAGAAATTGCACCTCGCGCAATCAAAACTCACACTTGGAGAACTTGGCATACAAGCTCTCCCTCCTCAGGGTCTCCAACACCTCTCTCAGATGCTCCTCGTGTTCCTCCCGAGTCTTGGAATAAATCAAGATATCATCGATAAAGACTATCACAGACCGATCCAGCATCGGTCTGCATACGCGGTTCATGAGGTCCAGGAACGCGGCAGGAGCATTGGTGAGCCCAAACGGCATCACCACGAACTCATAATGGCCATAGCGCGTCCAAAACGCGGTCTTCTGCATATCCTCCTCCCTGACCCTCATCTGATGATAACCCGAACGCAAATCAATCTTAGAGAACCAAGATGCTCCCTGAAGCTGGTCAAAGAGGTCATCAATCCTCGGAAGCGGGTAACGGTTCTTCACGGTTACCTTGTTCAGCTCCCGATAATCTATACACATCCGATGCGACCCGTCCTTCTTCTTCACAAACAGAATTGGGGCTCCCCAGGGCGAACTGCTCGGACGAATAAATCCCTTGTCTAGCAGCTCCTGCAGCTGCGTAGACAACTCCTACATCTCGGGAGGAGCCAGCCGATACGGGGCCTTGGCTATCGGAGCCGCACCAGGAACAAGGTCAATCCTGAACTCCACCTGTCGCTCCGGAGGTATCCCAGGAAGCTCCTCTGGGAAAACATCTGCAAAGTCTCGGACCACCGGAACCTCGCTCACTGTCGCCTTACCCGCCTCCCAGGTATCCATCACATACGCGACATATCCTACGCATCCCTGCTGAAGGTAGCGCCTAGCCCTCGCTGCTAAACATACAGCGGGTCCATACTGGGGCCTCTCACCATGGATCACTAACTCTCCCCCGCTTGGGGTCCTGACCCGCACTAGCTGCTGTGCGCAATCTATCACAGCCCCATTAGGGCTCAGCCAATCCATGCCTATAATCACCTTGTTCCCATGCAACGGTATGGGAACCAAATCTAACAAGTAGTGCTCCTCGAACAAATGCAGCACGCAGTCTCGAAATACCATCGATGCCCGCACTGATCGATCATCAGCAATCTCCACCTCTAAAGGGCAACCTAACTTGCCTGATGGCTCATGAAACTTCTTGCTAAGCGCAAAGGAAACGAATGATCGGGATGCACCCGAATCAAATAACACCTGAACTGGGAGGCCGTTCACATGGAATGATCCTAATGCATACATATACATACAGAGCACATATCAATAACATAACATCATAAAAATAAGATAGAGGGAAAGAATCATACCCGTCACCACATCAGGTGCGGCGCGTGCCTCCTCGGTAGTCAGCTGAAATGCTCGGCTCCTCACCACTGGAGCCTCTGACTTGCGCTGCCGGCCATCCGTGATCCACAGGGTCGCTGGAGCTGGCGCCTTCACCGGAGCTGAAACTATCAACTGGGGGCAATTGGCCTTCTTGTGGCCCCTCTGGTTGCAGTGAAAACACAGCAACTCTGATGTCTGAATAACTGCTGCCGGAGCAGTGCAATCCCTGCTGATGTGCCCAGACTTGCCGCACTTGTAGCAGCCTCATGATCCCATCCTGCACACCCCCTCCTACGGCCTGCCGCATTTCCTGCAGCGGCTCGGTCCTGACTGGCCTTTCGGCCTACCATCTGATCCCTTGGGCTTCTTCCCCGAAGCCCCTCCTGCCTGTCCCTCCTCCAATTTCCGTTTCCGGATGTGCTCCAAATCTATCTTTCTCTCCCTTGCCCTGGCAATCATAGAGTCCAAGGTAGGGCAAGCCGAAAAGCTAACATGCTCCCGGATGTCAGCTCGTAGCATATCATGGTAACGAGTCATCCTCATGTCCTCGCCACTGGCATACTGGGGCACCAACAAAGTCCTCTCCCGGAACTTGGCAGTGATTTCCACCACAGTCTCCATCGTCTGTCTCATGTCAAGAAACTCCTTGGCCAGCTGCTGAAGCTCGACAGCCGGCGCAAACTCTGCCCTGAACCTAGTCACAAAGTCTGACCAGGTCATTGCCTCGATAGCTGAGGCTCCCAACGAATCACCCACTGACTCCCACCAATCCCGGGCTCAGTCCCGTAAACATCCTGCTGCGTACCTCACCTTCGACCCCTCGGGGCAGAAGCTAGTCAACTGGGCAGACTTGATGTCTGCAATCCATCGTCTGGCAGCAATGGGGTCTTTCACCCCATGGAAATCCGGCGCACCACTGCCCCTGAAGTCCTTGAAGGACAGTGTGCGAGATCCTGACTGGCTAGATGCCATATCACTCCTGAATGCCCGAAGGCGATCCTCCATCAACTCCATGATCCCTTCCTTGATCGACCCAAAGAGAATGGGGGTCGACTCAAGGATGCCTCTGGTAATCTCTGACGCGATGAACTCGCGTAGTCCCTCATCAATCGGCTCGGAACCTGATCCTGAACCTGACCCCTCTCCTGAACCGCTATCTACCGGCCTCGATCGAAGTACCACCATTTTGCAATACATCACAACAATCATTAATGATACTGATACTCCCTGAGGGATCACAACTACTTACAAGTTCCCTGGTCTTATCTTGGCCTTCCTTGGTTTGGGTACGGATCCTTTTCTTTCAATAGTACGGGCCCATACCACCTTCCACATCTATCCGTACCTTCTTCAAGGAATGCCTCGACTCCACCAGATCCCTTTCACTACTGCTGATCACTGCTATACTCATCCTAGGCTTGCCCTAGGGAAATCTCTAATTCCACTCTAACCAGTCCTCAGCTGCTGCAGGCCTCCTTGTAATGCCAATTAGTCATTACCTGAATACCATCACATGTGACGAGACTCAGATAATCCTTCGAGTACCCGACTCGTCCCTACAACGGTTGGACTCAAACAAGAGCTGCGCAGTAGGATCAAATCCGACACTCTAAGATTATTCAACCCTGATCATCTGTGACGTGACGCATTCGCCTAATGGCTAACTCCCATTATTCAGAGTCCCACAGAGCACGAAGCAAGCAGCATTCAGATAAGGGTAACAATCTCAATTAACTCTATCTACTCTCAGGAATTGAGGTAGCATAAAGTGCTAAGCTCGTACTACCAGGCATAACCTAAGAGGCTATCCTACTAACTGTTTACTCAACAACTAGCATGCAAGTTCTCATACAACTGGAACACATAAAGCAGGCACATAAGGCATCACTCCTAGATCCTTAGTCCTATTCTAGGATGCTGTTCTACAAAAGCTAATAAACATAACATAAACTCGTATGGGTACTTTGGGGAATACTTACTTGAGCTCGGCCGGTCGCGCACATCACACACTTCGTTCTTTCTCGAAACTCATTTCTAAATTTTAGAAAACATTTTCTTTTTGAAAATCTTGTAATCCCTCGATTTGAGTTCAGACACTCCCGAAGACGTGTCAGAATCCCTCAAACCAGGGCTCTGATACCAACTTGTAACGACCCAAATTTCACGTCCAAAAATTTCATTTTAAAAACATTACTTTAGAGAAACATTAATTGTTAAAAAAATTGATTGATCAAACCATAACAAAACGTAAACCATGTCTAAAAGTCAAATCATACAATCATCATAAAATCAGAGTATAAATCCCAGAGAATCTCGTAAGTGCGGAACCCGTGTGTGCGTGTGATGTGCCGCTACCGCGCCGGCTCCTTCCCCTTCGGCGAAGAGGTACCTGAAACCAGAACCATAAACTGTAAGCACAAAGCTTAGTGAACTCCCCCATCGTACCACATACCATACAAACAATTAACACGCAAACTGCCAGGCTATTCTGGGGTGCCTGACTACCCGGTACGGCCGTTCTGGGGTGCCGTCCTACCCGTGTCAAGCCATTCTGGGGTGCTGACTACCCATGTCAAGCCATTCTAGGGTGCTGACTACCCATGTCAAGCCATTCTGGGGTGCTAACTACCCATCAGTCCTAACAACCGAACGCAGGGACTGGTCCCCTCATACTACCTCTATCGCATATAACATAACAAGCCAGCATGCAACATATCATCACATACTGTCAGACGTATCTGGGGTGTCTGACTACCCTTCGGTCCTAATAACCGAACTCAACTACTACACATAAAACATATCATGCTAGCATATAACATGTCAGGTAGTAGCAAACCTAGATGATATCACAAAGACAATCATCTATCATACGTCTCTTACTGGTGGGTCGGCATTGTGGCCTTAGACCCGCCGCTACTGGAAGGTAACTCACCTCGAATAGGTTGCTAGTCTGTGTGGGAACTGGCTGTCTACTGCTGCTGCTGCTAACGTCCCTCGACTGTAATTCCCACTAAACGATCAGTCAAACACACTAGATGTTCTTAGGGTAAAATGACCCTTTTACCCCTCACCAAGTCAAAGACCAGGTCAAAGTCAACTTCTAGTTGACTGGACTCGCCGAGTCCAGAGAGCAACTCGCCGAGTCCATCTCTCATTGATCCGGTCCCACTCACCAGATCCCTCTTTCACTCACTGAGTCACCCTGACTCGCTATCCAGGACTTTGGGGCCCACTCGAGTACCAACTCGCCGAGTCCTGCGAGCAACTCGCCGAGTTCCTCGAGCAGGTCCTCTGCTTGCTTCCAATCCACACCAAAACACCCCATTCGAGGGTTTGGGGGTTTCGGGACTACGTTATACGGTTAATTCTATGCACTGGTACGAAGGGTTGAGCCTTGGACGCTTAAACCCCTCGTGTTCTGTGGATGTTCATATTACTCGCCGAGTTTGAAGAACTACTCGGCGAGTTCCAGGAAATCTTTATAGGACTCGCCGAGTTTGTTCATCCAACTCGCCGAGTCGACGACCATCTTCATAGAACTCGTCGAGTTCCACCTTGGGACTCGCCGAGTCCTTCGACCCACTTCCTGAATAGGCCAGATCTAGAACATGCAACACTTACAGACCACAGATCCATGGTCCTAAGGTTCATTTACCATGTAAAGTTTTAAACTTTACGTGCATGCATGGCCCTATGAGCTCAAACATGCACTTCCAAGCTATACAAGAGGTCCTATGCTCATTGAGGACTTCCACTACCTCAACCATAGAGACTTTATACTACTATGAAGTCCAAAAGGTCCACATCCGAAGTTCTTGCAGAACATTAGCCATAAACACACGGAGATTTAGGTTTTTAGGGCTTAAAACCTCTTTTCTTAGGGACAAAAAGGGGACTACGAGCTAAAGATCAAGTTAGGGTCTTTCCAACCTGAATGGAGGCCTTTTACAGAGTAGATTCCGGATCTCCTTCCCTTCTTGCTGTAACAGCCCGGAATTTCAAATATTGATATAATTACGTTTTGGGGGTGTTTTAAGAAGGGACTCGGCGAGTTGGAGCCTTGACTCGCCGAGTAGGATCACAGACTGGGTCGCGGGTTCACGACTGGACTCGACGAGTCCGATATGGACTCGGCGAGTCTACGCTGTTTAGCGAAAACCCTAACCGTTCAGGTTTGGGACGTATAAGAGGCACTCATTGGCCGTCATTGTTCAGTTTAACCTTCTGGGAAGAACCCTAAATCGAGTGGGTGCATTTGGAGCAAGGTCTTAGGGCCATTATTGATCTTGGAGGAATTGTTGTGCAAGAAAGAGAAGGGATTGACTAAAGGAACAGCAAGGGAGTCACGTTCTGAGGATTGGGGACACAGAGGATGCATTATTCAGGTAAGAACTCGAATTATCCTCTGCTATGTTGATGTGTTATGGAATTAGGGTTTATGGAACCCCTTTGTGATTAGATTAAGTGTTACCCTTGTTACCCAAACGACTATAACCCTGTATTAGGACCTTAGAGGTCCAGAAGGTCCCATGCTTGTGTATCTCGGAACAATACTTATCTCAGGAAGCAGTTTGATCGACTGCATGGCATGGACTCGACGAGTCTGATGAACAGACTCGGCGAGTAGCTTGAAGAATAACTGGGACTCGTCGAGTTGTTCTTCAGACTCGGCGAGTTGAGTCGGGGTGGCCCCGCGATTCTTCCAGGAGGAACTCGTCGAGTAAAAAGGGGGATACTCGACGAGTAGGAAGGGAATCTTAAGGAATCGGTGAGTCAAGGACGAGTAGACTCAGAGTCGTTGAACTCGGCGAGTCTTGGGGTGACTCGGCGAGTTAGGTCGCGGGTTAAGTAAAGTTCTGAGTATGGGGACTCGGCGAGTCATTGGGTTGACTCGACGAGTAGGGTCAGTCAGGGGTTGACTTTGACCTTGTCTTTGATCAATGATTGACCAGTGGTTCCAGGGGTATTTTGGTAATTGTTGTTATTGTGTGAGTTCAGGGCATTGGTGACTATCTAGGAGTGGAGAACGTATCAGTGATCGGAGCAGCTTGAGCTATCTGTTCAGTCGGCAGTTTCGAGGTGAGTTATCCTCACTATATCGCTAGGGTTTATGGCACTAAGGCCGACCCGTTTATCGGATGGAAATCCGGGTAGTTGTAAGTTGTTATATGTTATGAGCCGGAAGGCATTACTATGTGGACCGGAAGGTCATGGCCTGGAAAGACGAATGTATGCATTTAGTATGTTGACTGATTTATAGAGTAATGTTATGACAGTGACCGGTTAGACCGGTATCTTGTAAGAGTAATGCTATGATATGTGATATGTATGCTATATGTGGTAAGCTATTTGTTATATGTGTGCTATGTATGTCATGGGCCGGAAGGCGATTATATTATGGGCCGGAAGGCAATATGTTACGGGCCGGAAGGCGATTATGTTGTGTGACGGACCGGAAGGTCAGGGCCTGGAAAGGCGTATATGTGGTTGGTATTCTGGGGGTATCTCACTAAGCTTTCGGGCTTACAGTTGTGGTTTTATGTTTCAGGTTCTCAAGAGTCTGTGGCAAGGCAAAGGCGTGATCGTACCGTTCCTCGCATTGATGTTTTATAGTATGAACCTGGGAAATTACTCTGTTTAATAATGTATTGAAAACCTTTTTGTAACAACGTTAATAAAATGGGTGATTTTGAAAAGTTTTAATTGTTTCGAAATTTTGGATGTTACACTTGCACTCTTCAATCTTCTACTTCCTCTCCCAAGCCCCAACACACCTTCAAATGCTTACAATCACCCACAAGGACACAAAGGAGGCTAGGGTTTCGTTCTACAGGTCTTTGGTAGTGCTAAGGGAAGTGGAGGCTGGGTTAGATCGATTAAATAGGGTGCAAACACCCAGGTTAGGGTTTAAGTCCAAACAGGGTCTACTCGCCGAGTCCATCGGACCTACTCGCCGAGTAGACCGAGTGAATCCCGCGTCTAGTCCCGCTTCTACTCGGCGAGTCGGTCCCTCAACTCGCCGAGTCCCAGGCTAAATATGCAAAAATGAAGAGATTTAATAACCACGAATACATACCAGGAATCAGGTGCTACAGTACATGACGTCCTCCACCCCAAAACGTATTCCGCCATTATTGGTTTTGGGGTGTGACAATAACGGGAATGGGTAATCGGGTTATTGTTGGTTGGTGAAATTAAATATAATTATTTATTATGGGTTGAAAACCCTGTTTGCTCACCAGGATCCCAAGCTTGACCCACTCAGTTTTGTTGTATTATAGGTAGTGGCGCGAGAGCATAAGTTGGATGATTTATCAAGATCTTTTGATATTAGACCACTTGTTATATGTAACTGTTGTATGGTCTATTTTTTGTTGTTTATGCTTTTGGTCTGTTTATCAGAACACGACATCTCGAAGATTGTTATATAATGAAAAATGCATCTCTTGATAAAATGCTTTGATAAACTTTATTTTATCATGTTTTGTTTTGGGAACAAATTCCACAACTCTTTTAAATCAATAATTTTACACTGAAATTATTTTAAAAACATAAATTAAAATGGTCTTTTCTGGCCGTGATTTTGGGGATGTCACAGTTGGTATTAGAGCATTAGTTTAAGCGAACTAGGAATTTGTAGGATTTATAGACTTAAACTTAGAATGCTAAGTGGAGATTGTGAGATGTGTGTCTGATATATTTAAGACACGAGCACTAGTTTATTTTAGGAAAGATGCCTAAAATGCTTTTATGTGCTAAATGTTATATGTTTTCATATATGATATTATTTGTTCAGATCTATGGTCTGTTGCCGACCGGATCTGGGAACCTTATGTGTGTAGGATTCTAAGCGTACGTCTACGGTATTAGAACTAACATGTAAACGTTTCGGAGTGATAAGGATGATTTAATTATCTATCATGGATGAGGATCTAATTTCACCTTATTTGGTGTGTAGATCAAAAATGGTATGAACTAGAAGTGGCGTTGGAAACGCGAATGAAAACAGGAATCAACCACTAGTGATTGAGCAAATACCTGTTGTAGAAGCAGCACCAGAACCAATAACAATGGCTGGGGTGCAAGCCATGATTCCGGGTATGTTAGCCGAACAAAGGGATGAAATGCGATAAATGTTGCATGATAATGGGGACGAACCTATCATGCCCATCGAGGAACCTGAATTGATTCCCGAGCAATTGGAGGAAGGGAACAATAGTCGCATTATGAGTCAAGTTGGGATTCAAGGAGAACAAATGAACGACCCGGAAAGGAGAAACAACAAGGATGGGAGAATGTACAAGAATTTCTTTGGCGCCAAGTTGCCAAATCTTTTTGGAAGCCCAAAGGCTGTTGAGATTATGGATTGGATCTCCGAAATGGAGATGGTATTTGAAAGTTGCGACTGTAGCAACAAACAGAAGACTATCTTTGCAGTTAGACAACTGAAGACTGGAGTCTTGGGTTGGTGGAAGTGGTTGGTAGATACTATGCCATGAGAAGAAGCCCTGAAAATGCCATTGGAGGAGTTCTTGGAACAACTAAGGGTGCAATATTGTTCAGAGATAGATTTGATTGATCTGAGCAATGAGTTCCAAAACTTGGAGAAGGGGAGGATGAGCATAGATGACTATGCTACTACATTCACTGAAAAAATGAAGTTATTTCCGTACCTAGTGCCAACGGAACTCTCCAAGATTGAGAGGTTCGCTAATGGACTGCCTGTCGACTTTGGCCTGACAGTCAAGATGGCAACCACTCTGAAAATAGTTGTTCGAGAAACTAAGAATGTGGAGGCCCAGTAGATGGAAAAGGGTTTGGAAAGGATAGAGGTTGGTGAAAAGAGGAAGTTCGATGGACCTTCAGGGTCCAACAAGAAAAACAAGTTCTCTAAGTCTAGTTCGAGAGGAGGAGGAGGGGAAGCGAAATGGTGTGAAAAATGTAAGAAGAAACATCATGGAAAATGTGAGGTAGTGTCCACATGTTTTAAATGTGGAAAGCCAGGGCAATATGCCAACGAATGCACCCTTACCAAGAAAGTCTACTATGGGTGTGGTGAGGAGGGGCACATCTCAAGAGATTGTCCGAAAAAGAAGGAGACAGCAAAACCCGACATTCCGCCAAAGCCGAAGGCGAGAGCATTCCAAATGACAATGGAAGTTGCTAAAGATGAAGTTGATGTCGCTTCAGGTACTTTTCTCGTAAACAAATTTCCTGCCCAAATTTTATTTGATTCTGGAGCCAACTACTCCATTATTTCGCATGAATATGGTAGAAAACTAGTTTTGTCTGTCAATAGACTAGATAATGCTTTATTAGTCGAAGTTGTTTGTGGCAAGTTTGTACCTGTTAGTCATCGTAGGAACAACATCTTAATTGAATTGAATGGGAATAACTTCCACGAGGAATTATTGCCTATAGAACTGAACGGTTTCGACATCGGGCTTGGAATGGATTGGCTTAGTGCCGATGACACAGAGATATCGTGCAAGAAGAACATAGTCAAAGTAAACCCGCCTGGGAAAGAGTCGTTTATGGTGTATGGAGATAAACGCAGAGTAAATTCTAGAATCATTTCATTGATGAAAGCTAGAAAGTGTTTGGCCAAAGGATGTACATCGTATCTAGCATTCGTGATCGATGCTAAGAAGGAGAAAAAGGAGATGCGAAGCATTCCTGTCGTGTTTGATTATTCGGAAGTATTTCCCGAAGATATTCTAGGATTACCGCTTGATAGACAAGCTGAGTTTAGAATAGACTTGTTACCAGGGACGATGCCTATAGCAAAAGCACCTTACCGACTAGCACCAATGGAAATGAAGGAGCTAATGATGCAACTTCAGGAATTATTGGACAAAGGTTTCATTAGACCTAGTTCATCACCCCGGGGAGCTCCGGTGTTATTCTTGAAGAAGAAAGATGGAAGTATGAGAATGTGCATCAATTACAGAGAGCTGAATAAGGCAACAATAAAGAATAGATATCCGTTGCTGAGGATTGATGACCTATTCGATCAACTACAAGGTTCAAGTTATATTTCAAAGATCGACCTAAGGTCAGGATATCATCAGCTGAAAGTAAGAGAGCAAGATATAGAGAAGACTGCATTCAGAACACGATATGGACACTACGAGTTTTTGGTTATGTCGTTTGGACTAACCAATTCTCCAGCGGCATTCATGGATTTAATGAATCGGGTTTGTAATCTGTTCCTAGATAAATATGTGATAGAGTTCATAGATGACATTCTGATTTATTCGAAAAGCCAAGAGGCGCATGGCAAACACTTGCGAGAAGTGTTGGAAGAATTGAAGAAGGAGAAGCTTTATGCTAAGTTCTCTAAATGTGATTTTTGGATTCGAGAAGTCCAATTCTTGGGTCGCGTGGTCAACCAAGAAGGGATAATGGTTGATCCAACAAAGATTGAAGTTGTAATGAAGTGGGAACAACCGAAAAGTCCCAAGGAGATCTGAAGCTTTTGGGGATTAGCCGGATATTACCGAAGGTTTATCCAAGCCTTTTCTTAGATCGCTAGTCCCTTGACAACTTTTACCCACAAAGGAGCTACTTATGCTTGGAGTGATAAGCATAAAGAAGCATTCGAGAAGCTAAAGAAGAAGTTATGCGAGGCACCAATTTTATCTCTACCCAATGGAGTTGAAGACTTCGTTGTTTATAGCGATGCGTCTAGTGTTGGATTGGGTTGTGCTTTGACCCAAAGGGAAAAGGTGATCGCATATCCATCTCGACAGCTGAAAGAGCATGAAAAGAACTACCTGACTCGTGATCTAGAGTTGGCAGTGGTAGTTTTCGCTCTAAAGATACGGAGGCATTACCTCTATGGCACGAAGTGCTAACTTTTCACTGATCATAAGAGTCTCCAATATCTCTTTAATCAGAAAGAATTGAATATGTGGCAACGACGCTGGCTAGAGTTACTAAAGGACTACGACTGTGGGATACTTTACCACCCCGGTAAAGCAAATGTTGTTGCTGATGCTCTCAGTTGGAAAGTCAATCTTGAAGAAAGAGGTCAATAGCATTGACAATAGAAGTTGTCTCGACCATTGTGGAAAGTTTAAAGAAAGCTCAAGAGGAAGCTTCTGAGAAGAATGACCGAAAGGAGGAACATGTGGGCAAAACGTTGGTGTTCGGTGTAAACAGTCATGGACTGAAGGTGTTCCAAGATCAAATTTGGATACCTAAGACAGGAGGAGTCATAGATCTTCTGATGGAAGAAGCCCACAAGACCATGAACTCGATTCATCCCGATAGCACTAAAATGTATAGAGACCTGAAACCCTACTACCAGTGGCCAACGATGAAGCTTGATGTTGCATAGTATGTGGTCCAGTGTGTGACTTGTGCGAGGGTAAAGACACAACATCAGAAACCATACGGGAGTTTAGAACCTTTACCTGTGCCTACGGGTAAGTGGGAAGACATTGCTATGGATTTTGTCACTAAACTACCCATAACAAAGAATGGTCACGACATGATTTGGGTGGTCGTTGATCGATTCACTAAGAGTGCGCATTTCATAGCAGCCAAGGAGAAATGGTCTATGGATAAGCTTGTGAAGTCTTACGTGAAGGAAATTGTGAGGCTTCACGGTGTTCCGTTAATGATTGTATCAGATCGTGATAGTCGTTTCACCTCACGATTTTGGAAAAGTCTACAAGAGGAATTGGGTACCAAGTTGTGTTTGAGTACAGCTTACCATCCACAGACTAATGGTCAAAGCGAACGGACGATACAAACACTTGAAGATATGCTGAGAGCATGGAATTCCAAGGTAATTGGGGTGAACATTTACCTTTGGTAGAATTTTCCTACAATAATAGTTTCCACTCGAGAATAAAGATGGCACCTTATCATGCTTTGTACGGATAGAAGTGTCGTACGCTGTCTTGTTGGCTTGAGGCTGGGGAAAAGCAATTTATGGGATCGGAGATAGTTCATCAAACTGCTGAAAAGTTGAAAATAATTAAGGAAAGAATGTTAGCAGCTCAGGATCATCAAAAGAGCTATGTTGATAACAAGCGAAGACCGATGACTTTTGAAGTCGGAGATTTGGTTTTGCTTAAAGTCTCGCCGTGGAAGGGACTTATAAGATTTGGTAAAAGGGGAAAGTTAAGTCCAAGGTTTACTGGACCGTTTAAAGTTCTTCAGAGGATTGGGAACCAATCTTACAAGCTCGAACTATCAGAAGAACTGAATGGAATTCATAACACTTTCCATGTGTGTTATTTGAGGAAGTTCACGGGAGAAGTTCCCGACATGATTCCATTTTCAGAGTTGAGAATTGATGAGAGCAAAAGGTTGGTTGAGGAACCAGAGGCAATCATTGACCAAAAGACTAAGAAGTTGCGACGCAAGATGGTCGAGTTAGTGCTTGTCCGATGGAAACACATGAATGGGACAAATCTCACCTGGGAGACGGAGAGTGACATGATGAGTCTCTACCCGCATTTGTTTGTAGATGTGTGATTCCGGGCACGGAATCATTCTAAGGTGGAGAGAATTGTAACGCATGTGTTTCTGGGCTTCTCATTAATGTTGATATAGTAGTCTAGGTTAACCTTTGTAACCCGTTTTGAAATAATAGAAGTGTATTATTTGAGTATTATGTGTTTTGTGCTTAATTATGTGTCTTAATGTAATTAAGAATAAAAATAAGCATCAAAATGAAATGATAGATAAGCTCTATATCTATGGATAATGTTTTAGTAGTTGAAACGAGGTTTCCGAATATATAAAGAATGTCGAAATCCGAGTTATAACGAAGAAGTTATGACCTGTCGAAGTTTCGCGACAAAACCGGCAACGCTGAATGACGTAAAAAGTGAATTTACGTTAGAGCGATATTTAGCCTCAGTGATCTAAATGAATGTTGTAGAGTTCGTTAAACCGAGAGCGTGCATAAAAAGAATGCCCAAATTTGACTTTGTATGAGGAAGTTATAACTTTTCGAAGTTTCGACTTAGAAGTATGCAGCCCGAATACTCGATTTAAGACCAAGCAGTTTTTAGCCGAAAAAATATAAACGAGAATCGAAGATCTCGTTAATTGTAGTGAAAGGATAAAAAGATAGGCGAAAACGGACGTCGGATGAAGAAGTTATGAATTTATAACGGAGTTTTCTTGTCCCGACCTACTAAAAATAAATAATAAAAATAAATTCAAAATTAGCCGACGGAGTTTAAACGAAAGTTGTAGAGCGTAGTCTCACGTACGTGGGGATATAAAGAACGTTGAAAACGGAGTTCGTATGAGGAAGCTATGAATTTTTGAATTTTATTTAATAATTTCGGTATTTAATTTAAATTAAAAATATCCGATATTATCCATAGGGGGGGAGTCAGCGACCCAATCCTCATTACGCCCAGCGTACTTTGAGTTTCCAGCCCCCTATAAAAGGAAGTCGAGTGCAGCCGAGTTCAATTGCTCCATTCTTCACTCCTCTCGCGTTTTTACCCCGTTTTGCGTGCAAGAAATATCCCGAAGCCCCGATATCAATATAGAGTCCCGAAGCAAGTTCCGAAGTCCCGAAGATCCCGAGAAATGAGATTCCCGAGCCGAAGCTCTGCCCGCGAGGAGCCGGATTTTTGTCAAGATCTTCCAGATCTACCGAAGAATACTACTTCTGCAAGTCGTAGTGTTGTCCGATCATCTTCTGATCAAGTGAGTGTGTAGTTACTTTCTTCTAACACATAATTATGAAGTATTTTATACAAAATATGTGTTATGTGTATATTTTGTTGTTATATGTCTGAATGTATATTCACTTTCTTCTATCTCATAGATATGATTTATTCTCTATGAAATACGTATTATGTGTATGTGTCTCGTCTGTTGTCTGGAATATGTATTGAATGAGAATGTTATACAGGTTTTAAACTATGTATAAAAATATATATATTTTTATCTACTAATATGCTGGGTAGAACATGGGTAGATAGTTGATGTGTGATAAACAAATGAGAGGCCTCGATGTTGTTGTTGTGGATCTACTTATTCAGCGGAGTATGGATAATAACCACAGACACTTTCTAGACAGTCCTGTGCAACGCTATCAGGCTCATAACCTGTAGGTGTTGTGAATGATGTGTTCACCGGTGTACTTTATCTCCCTCATGGTTGCCTTTAGGACATCTATTGTTGAGGAAACCCTTTGCAGTAATGTCCGTCCTGATAAAAATCCTAGATTAGGTCCCTTGAGATAGATGTTGTTGTTAGGGACGTAAAGTGAGGATAACGGGAATGGGTAACCGGGTTATTGTTGGTTGATGAAATTAAATATAATTATTTATTGTGCGTTCAAAACCCTATATGCTCACCAGACTCCCAAGCCTGACCCACTCAGTTTTGTTGTATTACAGGTAGTGGCACGAGAGCATAAGTTGGATGACTTATCAAGATCTTTTGATATTAGACCAGTTGTTATACGTAACTTTTGTATGGTCTATCTGTTGTTGTTTATGCTTTTGGTCTATTTATCGGAACATGACATCACGAATATTGTTATATAATGAAAAATGCATCTCTTGATGAAATGCTTTGATAAACTTTATTTATCATATTTTGTTTTGGGAACAAATTCCGCAACTCTTTTAAATCAATGGATTTACTCTGAAATTATTTTAAAAGCATAAATTAAAACGGTCTTTTTTGGCTGTGATTTTGGGGATGGTACAGATGCTTCGTTTGTTTTCGATGCTGTTGAAGTTTCCCCTTGAAATGGTGGATTGCTCTTAGCGGTAAGTTCACTTTCCATCTCTTTGGCAGCTTCATCTATAATTTTCTTGAGACTATCAATTGTGTTATCTGCGGATTTCCCTTCTGAGTGTGCTGCTTTCTCTGGTTCATCAAACAGGCACATGTATTCTTCAAATAGGTTGGCTATTGGAACCGAGACTTGTCCAGATTCTGGAAAAATTTCTCCTAAGTTACTTTCACTTCTTTGAACTTTCTTCATGTAATTATCATCAAAGGTGACATAATAGGTTTTTTCAATTCGTTTTGAGCGTTTATTCAACACTCTATATGCTTTCGACGTTAGTGAATAACCCAGAAAAATTCCTTCATCGACTTTGACATCAAACTTATTATAGTTCTCTTTAGAATTGAAAATAAAACACCTTGAACCGGATATGTGGAAAAAGTTGACATTTGGCTTTCGGTTGTTTAAGATCTCATACGGAGTAATTGAGAATATCTTATTTAGCAGGGACCGGTTTTGAGTACAACATGCATTTACAACAGTATCAGCCCAAAAATATAACGGAAGTGAAGCGAAACAGAGCATGGTTATGGCTGCTTCACATAAAGAACGGTTTCGTCTTTCAACAATCCCTTTATGTTGTGGTGTATAAGGGGCCGAAACATTATGAGTTATCCCCTTGTCAGCCAGAAAGCACTCAAAATCGTTATTCTTGAATTCCAGACCATTGTCACTTCTGATATTCCTTACCTTTTTCCTCAGCTGCACTTCCACTTGCTTGATGAATGTCTTCAATTTGGGAGTCGCATCTGATTTATGTTTAAGAAAGAAAACCCAGCTGAAGCGTGAAAAGTCATCTATAATTACAAGAATGTACTTACTTCCTCCGAAGCTTTCAATAGCAGAAGGTCCACATAAGTCGATGTGCAAGAGTTCAAGAGCTTCAATTATCTTTGTATTGATTCGTGTAGGGTGGCTCTTTCTGCTTTGTTTGCCCATTTAACATGCTGAACACAGATGTTCCTTGTCGAACTTGAGAAGTGGATGTCCTCGAATGTGATCACCAAGCACCAACTTATTAATGTCTTTGAAGTTCAGGTGCGATAGTCGTCGATGCCACAACCAGCTTTCATCTGTATTTGCTCTTGACAGCAAACATATTGCTGGTTTTCCTCGTATAGGGTTGAGATTTAAAGGGTACATCTCTCCTTACGTTCAGATTTCAACAGAACCTTCTTGGTTTGTTTCTTAATTATCTCAGATCCTTCATCGTCAAATGATACTTTTAGACCTTTGCCCACAACTAAATGTGACACACTAATGAGGTTATGCTGCAGTCCTTCCACATATGCCACTTTTCAAATCGAGAAATATCCATTTGTTATCATATCGTATCCCTTGATTGTGCCATAGGAGTTATATCCATATTTCACACACCCACCATCTTTCAGGGACCGAAACTCCCTTAGCTCTTCTTTCCTTCCCCTCATGTGACGCGAGCAGCCACTGTCTATATACCATTCCTCATCGAACTGCTCGTCACTTATTACCTGCAAATTCAAGCAGATTTAGGAACCCAAAGTCGCTTGAGTCCTTGTGAGTTTTTCACAGAAAACAGAATTGTAGTGGAAATATCAACCAAATATGTTCTTTTTAATAGAGTAGTTTGATCTTTTCTTTTAATTGTATACACTTTGATTTTAGTTTTATCTTGTTTAAACTTAAGTGCATTGGTTGGTTTGTTAGGTGGTATTGGCATTTGATTTTTCTTTTCAGATCTAGGGTTAGCTGATGATTTCTTATTGTGGAACCTAGAATCTGAAGTTAGCTTTCCGTTTCCTTTGATATCCTTCAAAGAATTTGCCTTGCTCTGGGACTTGGATGGACCGAAACTAGGTTTGGGACCGAAAGTGGGTTTAGGACCGAAACTGGGTTTGGGATCGAAACTGGGTTTGGGACTGAAACTGGGCTGTGGACCGAATGTTGACTTTCGGTTCTGAGACTTGGAATAGTAGGAACTTGGACTGAAATTTTCCTTTCCTTTATCCGATGATGCTCTCTTAGAAGGGACATGATTTGGATTTTGAAATTTTCCAGTACCTTTTTCGCTCATTCAGATTCTTTTCATATCTTTGACTTCTTAGGTGTTTCTGTTCAGCTAGCTCCTTTTGTGATTTTTAGATATTGAAGCTGACCTTTGGCTTCTCCTTTTGAGTTTCGGTTGTTTTGACCGAAAGTTTCTGTTCTTCTTTTGGTCCTTCAGGGATTTCTTTGGTTCCACTTATGCTTGGTTTGTCAAAACTCGAAGGTTTATTTATGGGTTCAGCAACGTATCTTTCTTTAACCCTCCAAGAAGTCTGCTCAAACAAACCTACAGTTTCGTCTCCATTATCAATAGGAGCTTACCAGAAGTAGTCATTACATCCTTCAGCATTATCATTTTCGACCATGATTCTTAATATAGACGTCTGCTTAGGAGTGACCCATGTAACTGCATAAACCTGATTTGGCACAATCTGAAGTTTTTGATAAACCATAGCCTTTTCTTTGAGTTTCTTTTCCTTATCTTTTGCCAGTCGAGCAAATTCAACTGAATTTTCTGAGATTAGTGGTTTCTCATTCTCAGTTTCACTCTTCATAAACTCAGAGCAATCAACTATGTATTCTACAGATATCTCACTTGTCTCACTTTCATCATCAAATTCAGACGTATTTTCTAAGTCTATTTTATTATCAGAAGCTAATTTGGCATTGGATTGGTCAAATGAGTGAATAGTGTCTGACTTAATTTTCAACCTATCATTTTCATCTAAAATATCTTTTAGCATACATTTGTGTTCCTTTGAATCAATGAATGTTTCAATTTTATCCAGTCCAATTTTGTAGGACATTGATGTCTCTTCCAATGATACTTCTGATTCACATTCTGCTATGACCTCGTCTTCCTTAAATTCAAGAAATGGCAAAATCATCTTATGAATTTTCTTTCCTATCTCACAGCTTAAATGCAATTGAGCTATATTAGTATATAAATGCTTAGAAATTAAACAAAAAACATTCCTTTGTTTCAAAAACTTCAGATTGTCTCTCTGCAAATAAATACTTTCATCCCTAGCCCTAACTAACTCCTGCTCCTTCAGCTCTATCCACATTCTTCTCTCCTCATCTCTTCGTTGTCACCCTGCTGATTTGGTCGGTTATGTTAGAATTTGTTAACCAGGTTTGCATGAGACTACCACTTAGATTAGAAAATCTCGGTTTTAATTCATTTAATTCTTCTTCATATTCTGTTATTGGAACATTACAAGATCCTAGGATAGATTGTACCTTTTTGATCAAACGATCGCAGTCGTTGATCTGCTCACTAACTGGATTTGCTGCAAAACATTTGTTTTCACTCAAGTTCGGTTCCTCACTTGCACTTTCAGTTGATGAACTAGCTGTGACAATCAAGCACTTTCTAGCCGAACCTACTTCCTTTGCCACATAAGCCTTTCCATGAGTGGGCTTTCTCACCTCTTCGTCTTCAGAGTCGGTTGACCAAACTTTGACGCCCCCGAACTCGTCTTCATCTGCATTCTCCTGTACAATCAAAGCATTCATAGAACTATTAGTTACTTTCTTTTTCTTGATCTCTTCCAGCTTGCGTATGTAGTATGCCTCTCATCTTCTCCATCTCTTTTCTCAACCATTTTCCTTAGCATGCAATTTTTGGCAAAGTGGTTCTTGTCGTGGCAGTAATTGTAGTCGTGTCCTGAGTCTCCTGCAAGCTTGCTCTCCTTCTTTTCTTCATCCTTTTGAGAGGTGATCTTCGCTTCATCATTCACCTTCTTAGAGCTATAACTTCCCTGCTAGTTTCGATTCTTGTTGATAGGAAATTTTCTCCTTGGAAACTTCTTTGGATTGGTGACCATCATAGCATACTCCTCGCTAGTAAGGTCACACTCCGACATATCAGCTTCTTCTTCTTCCGCAATACTTTTTCCTTTGGAGACAAGACCCAGTGATCCAACATCAGAAACCACTTTCGCTTCTTTGGTTACTACACTTTCATGGGACTTAAGTATTCCCACAAGTTTCGCTAGAGAGTAAGACTTAAATTGTTCATGCGCTTTTATAGTAGAAACAACAGCCATCCATTCTGGTCTGAGCCCGTTCATGAAAGTTACTTTCTGCTCAATCAATTTCCTCTCTATTCCATGCTTAATCATCTTACTTAGGAGATGATTGAACCGATCGAAAGTTTGTATGAGCTTTTCGTCAGGTTTCTGTTCAAATACTCTAAATTCTGACAGTAGCAAGGATTGAATGGAGTGTTCTAGATCTTTATCGGTCGAATAGAGTTCTTTCAACCTATCCCATATTTCTTTGGCCGTCGTGCATGAACTAACCAACCAAAAGGTGTCAGATTGTAAGGCGAATCTAATCATCCATTACATAGCAATTTGTCTTTCTCATCCTGCGGCATCTTGTCTACATCCGCTACCAGCTTGTTATATTCCTTTTGGGATTTGACTGTAGTGTTCGTTCCTAAATGAACAAATGGCCCAAGTGTGATATCTTCCCATATGAGATAGCCATTATCTTCGGATCCAACGACATAGTCTTCGAAGTGATGTGCCCATACTTTGTAGTCTTGAGTGAAGAGAAAGGGTATCCTGGTTGTAGATCCAATGCTGTTGAAGATGTTGATTGGGTTTGTTTGCGAATCATCATGAGACAGGGTGAGCTGCTAGAATCAAACCTGTAAATTTGAGATTAGGGTTTTATCTAAAACCGAGTTGTCTTCGAAACAAAGAAGACGACTTCTTATTTATACGATAAAATTGGAAACCCTAAGGAATTCTGAATACAGAAGGAATGTGTATTGATCACACAGTCTCCTGCTCTGATACCAATTGTTTGAATAAAGTTCTATAAGGATCAATAGATTCTACGCAAGCTAATAATTAAGAACGTAATAAAGAACACGAGTATGGCTTCAAATATGTCGTATGATTAATACTTCAACACCTCAGAAGAGCTCGATTAAGAACTTCAACTGTAGAGGTGTTCTACAGTTACAAATAATGAACGTGATAATCAACTATTAATAATGCATACATGCATGCATATATATAGAATAACCCTACTAGC
The DNA here is from genome assembly GCF_002870075.4 of Lactuca sativa. NCBI lineage: Eukaryota > Viridiplantae > Streptophyta > Magnoliopsida > Asterales > Asteraceae > Lactuca > Lactuca sativa. Next base: position 220,935,216 of record NC_056625.2, read on the forward strand.
TAATCTACATAGTCACGGATGGACAGACCCAACCCAGATCCAAAACGTAAGGCCCAATACGCAACACAATCTGACTCAACAATAAGCTATAATAGGTATAGTTTAAGTTTCGTATACATTACAAACATTTATGATAAACTATAGTAACTATAGTTTATGTTTCATATACACAATAAACATGTTTCCATTAACATAACAAACACATTTCGGAAGGTTCTATACCCATGGAAAAAGGTTTTACACTCACACATACTACACGTAAACTTGTTAACGTAAATTGTGAGACATTCTTCTCAGTACTCCTAGAGTACAGGTTAAAATTTCAGGTAGTTATAACCAGAGTCTCTTGTAGGGAGACCATGATAGTTATGTATAGATCTATATTGGGTCTGACAAACCCACACATGAGATGCATCCAACAACTAGACCGGAAGGTCTGAGGTGACAAGTGTCATTATCTTTTTCGACGCCTGAAAACGTCGTGGCAGGTTCATTAGTCATAGTATGGTTATAGCGACTCACATAGGGAGTTAAGAACACATAAAGTTTACAGGGATTTTCTCAAATTAAAAAGGGTTTTATGTCGTTTTAAAATCACCTTTTATATCAATAGGTCTGGATATTACTTGTACATTTCGGTCTTGGTATTTAAGACTACACATCACTCTTGTAAGGAAAATATTAGATTTTTCTTGGTAACACACAACTCATTATAAAGATCGGTTTCCAAACTCTTCATCTAAAAAGCTTATGAACTCACCAACTTAATTGTTGACACTTTTTCAAAACTATTTGTATTCTCAGAGAATCAACGAAATCAGGAAATCACAAGCTTTTGAGGATGGTACGCTACGGCATTGAACAACTAGTTTTATATCATGTTGTAATCAACCATTGAAATATGTAACACTTGAAACCATGAAATTCTTTTCTAATTATATTTATGATTGTTTGTATTTACTTTGAACACTATGATACTCGTTGTTGTGATACTATGCATGAAGTCCGCCACCCCCGGACGTTTCCGCCATCCTTAGTTTGGGGCTGTGACAGATTGGTATCAGAGCATTGTTTATAGTGAACTAAGTATATCGAACCACATAAGATATACAAACTATAAATGCATTGGGACTAAAGTCTCTGATTTAACAATTATACTTTTAGAAATGAAATAGTTTCTTGATTTAAAAGTACGAGTACATACATACATACTAGTATAGTATCATATCTAGGACAATACAAAAGTAAAACAAGGAGTTGTACACTATGAGTAGACCTTGGGATATGTAATCAAACTTAGGATGAATATAGCTTGATCAAAACAGGGATCAAAACATACTAGGACAATACAAAAGTAAAACAAGGAGTTGGACACTATTGTATGTTGGGGATCAAAACAGGGAGACTGCGAATCAAGTCCGGGAACTGCGTGCTACTATAGACGCTACCATCTCACAAACTCAAGACTTGGAAAGAACCTACTATTTCAGACACCAGCTCATTAAGGACCTTGTCACCACTCGGGCGAAGGAAAAAGAGCGTCAGGATAGACACTCGACACTCGAAGACAGAGTGGTAGTAGCCGAGCGTAGGTCAGCAGAACTACAGGACGTGTCGACTTTGTTTCAAGCACCACCAGGGATGTATTATCGTGAGCGGAGTTCATGTTACTCACAAGGCCTTGTAGATTAGGTTCATGAGTATGCGTTGGTGCTATTCTATTCTATGTGTAAGCTCAACCCTGCGATTTAAGTGGTTATACTAATCGGGGGATTTATTTGCTGCCAAAACTTTTCCTTACAATGATCTTGTGTAAAAACCTGCATCGAGGTCAAAATTTTCTCTGAAACCAAAATTTCTAGAATCATATTATCAAAATGGGCTTACGGCAGGCCCATTAGACTCAAAGGTCTATTAAGTGTTAATCATACCACTAAACATACATCAAATGGTCGTAAGAAGGACCTAGCTTGGATCAAATTTCAAGGTTTCACTTGGATACAGAAACTACTAGATTCCAAGGGTTTATTGTATGTGGACTTTATTAGGAATTGCTTTCAGAACACCATAAGAATCAAAATACAATACACTTAGAACTAAGATAAACCTAGTTAGATAACTCACGACGCATAGCCCTTTCTGAAGACTCACTATCGTCTCACCTTTAAACATTTTGGTCGAAAGGTGCCTTCTTCATAGACCTATAGGGTGCGATCATACCAGCACTAATACACTGGATCCCATCAGAACTCCTCAGCTAAGAGTGTTTAGGAAAAGATGGTAACTAGAACGAGTAAATTTAACATTCGTACAAAACCTGCTTCTTCCTATTTCTGTAAATCCATCTCGGGAGTGTTTAGCAGAAACACTAAGAATAGTGCAGCAATGTGCGAAATTTATATATGTGAATATAAATTGTAAGAATGCACTTGAGGTAATCATCCCCACTCATGAAATCGTTCTTCATCATGAAACATAATTATGTCTTCACCAAGAGGTAACCAACCAACTAGCAAGGCGCCAACCATGTAGATAGACTCTGCTACTTTTCAAGCTGCAGTCACGGCAGCCGTGGCAGCAGTCATGGCGCAACTCAATGCTAACCATGCTAGTGAGCACGAAGATGGTGCCGGAAATACTAACCGCAATAACAATAAAGAGAACGACAAAAGAACCTCTCAGCTGAAGATGCAGAACCTCAAGCTTCGCACTGCCACAGCTGAGCTCAATGATTTGAAATCTAAGAGCGAGGTTATACGAAGCTCTGCTGGCGATGTTCACTCCATTTTACTTCACCTCCTTGAAGCCCATGATCCCATCATAACCATTACCATCTGCAAGCATTTGGCTGAGAAACTCAGGCCTGCATTGGACATCCTTAGTCGTATTGAGGGTGTTCCGGTGACTGGTGTCCAGCCGAAACAAGGGGGAGAGAAGGTAGCGAAAACTCAACCTCCTCCTGAACTAAAACCAACTGCTGAACCGAAGGTTAATGAAGCTTCGGTTAGTAATAGAGACAAGATGAAGAAGAAAATTGGGGAGGATGACACTGATAATGAAGAAGATGTTTATGAAAAGGATCCTGCTAAGCCTTTTTCAGAAAACAAAATCTTATAATAAAGAGCTTGAAGAAAAGTTTAAGAAACAAACGGTTGAGCTTGAGCAGAAGCAAAAGGAACAGGAGCTCCTGGAAAAGAAGAAGTCCTTTTTTCCTAAGTGGACTCTTGATCCGCTCCAAAGGTGTGCTATTGATGAACCAAGTACACTTTGGATTGATCCTGTGATGTCATTCGGGCTTGACAACTCCAAGGATGCACAGTTTGACATGCCGATCACACGAAAGGCATTCATCTTTCACTGCTTCAACTCAACTGTTGCCATCCCATCTCCAGACCCGAAGGTGGATCGGGATCTATTGGAATTCTATCTGGAGTTCGTTAAACCTCAGTACTTGACCTGGAGTTCGCAGAAAATCACAACTGTCAAGGTAATGAATCCCTATATAGCAGGGAAGTTTGTTAACATGAAATTTAAAGTGACTCGAGGATCTGAAGGCTCGGTTCACAACTTCACTCTTGTTGATCTACCGAACCTCAATCCCCACGACTGGATACTCCTCAACAACATCTTACTGTTAAATCCTCAGGAGTATCAGCCGATCATTGATCATATCAAGCGAATGCTTGTCTGCTACATTCACGAAGTAGCAAAAATGGATCAAGAAATCGCCTCAACAATTCACAAGCGAACAACGATCAAACCAATGGAAAGAGTTGGCGATGTTAACTTGATGGTTAAAGGGAAGATTGATTCGAAGTACCACACTATGATGTTTATTAGAGGCGAAGGTCATAAATGCCTGTTCGCTCTCATTGATAAGCACCTGTTTTCAACCTCTTGCTTGGAGCACATTCTAGAGATTATCCAGAGGTGTAATCAGAACACAGCAGCCGACAAGAAGATGTTTACTGATATGCTGAGATGGTATATTCAATTTCAGCATACACTTCTTTCTATCATCCCTCGGTTGTTCAAGGTGGTAAAGACTGTGTAGCCAACTCAAAAGAAATAATCTCTCGCCTCATTTGACGCAAAGGGGGAGATTGTTGGGCTTATAGTGTTGCGTCATGGGCTCAGTCCATAGCCTAGTTTTGGTTGCCGGTTTGGGCTTGTCCAACCATGCATGTTTTACGCTAGGGTCTAGTATTTAAGTTGCATGCATGTAGCCTTTGTAATTAACGTTTTCATTATTTTTTATTAATGAGTTTTGTAAACCCTATCTCGCCTCTACAATGGATGTTCTTCATCGAGCTCTGCTGAGGCGTGACTATATTTGAATCATAAGCATAACGTTGATTCCATTCTTTGTTCATAATATTGTTTTGTTTGATCTTCATCTTTTTACCTGTGAAAGATCTAATCGATCTGAGATTTATTCTCATCAAATCTTATTAGGACTTTTGTAATGTTTCCAACAACAAAAACATTCCTTTGTTTCAAAAACTTCAGATTGTCTCTCTGCAAATAAATACTTTCATCCCTAGCCCTAACTAACTCCTGCTCCTTCAGCTCTATCCACATTCTTCTCTCCTCATCTCTTCGTTGTCACCCTGCTGATTTGGTCGGTTATGTTAGAATTTGTTAACCGGGTTTGCATGAGACTACCACTTAGATTAGAAAATCTCGGTTTTAATTCATTTAATTCTTCTTCATATTCTGTTATTGGAACATTACAAGATCCTAGGATAGATTGTACCTTTTTGATCAAACGATCGCAGTCGTTGATCTGCTCACTAACTGGATTTGCTGCAAAACATTTGTTTTCACTCAAGTTCGGTTCCTCACTTGCACTTTCAGTTGATGAACTAGCTGTGACAATCAAGCACTTTCTAGCCGAACCTACTTCCTTTGCCACATAAGCCTTTCCATGAGTGGGCTTTCTCACCTCTTCGTCTTCAGAGTCGGTTGACCAAACTTTGACGCCCCCGAACTCGTCTTCATCTGCATTCTCCTGTACAATCAAAGCATTCATAGAACTATTAGTTACTTTCTTTTTCTTGATCTCTTCCAGCTTGCGTATGTAGTATGCCTCTCATCTTCTCCATCTCTTTTCTCAACCATTTTCCTTAGCATGCAATTTTTGGCAAAGTGGTTCTTGTCGTGGCAGTAATTGTAGTCGTGTCCTGAGTCTCCTGCAAGCTTGCTCTCCTTCTTTTCTTCATCCTTTTGAGAGGTGATCTTCGCTTCATCATTCACCTTCTTAGAGCTATAACTTCCCTACTAGTTTCGATTCTTGTTGATAGGAAATTTTCTCCTTGGAAACTTCTTTGGATTGGTGACCATCATAGCATACTCCTCGCTAGTAAGGTCACACTCCGACATATCAGCTTCTTCTTCTTCCGCAATACTTTTTCCTTTGGAGACAAGACCCAGTGATCCAACATCAGAAACCACTTTCGCTTCTTTGGTTACTACACTTTCATGGGACTTCAGTATTCCCACAAGTTCCGCTAGAGAGTAAGACTTAAATTGTTCATGCGCTTTTATAGTAGAAACAATAGCCATCCATTCTGGTCTGAGCCCGTTCATGAAAGTTACTTTCTGCTCAATCAATTTCCTCTCTATTCCATGCTTAATCATCTTACTTAGGAGATGATTGAACCGATCGAAAGTTTATATGAGCTTTTCGTCAGGTTTCTGTTCAAATACTCTAAATTCTGACAGTAGCAAGGATTGAATGGAGTGTTCTAGATCTTTATCGGTCGAATAGAGTTCTTTCAACCTATCCCATATTTCTTTGGCCGTCGTGCATGAACTAACCAACCAAAAGGTGTCAGATTGTAAGGCGAATCTAATCATCCATTACATAGCAATTTGTCTTTCTCATCCTGCGGCATCTTGTCTACATCCGCTACCAGCTTGTTATATTCCTTTTGGGATTTGACTGTAGTGTTCGTTCCTAAATGAACAAATGGCCCAAGTGTGATATCTTCCCATATGAGATAGCCATTATCTTCGGATCCAACGACATAGTCTTCGAAGTGATGTGACCATACTTTGTAGTCTTGAGTGAAGAGAAAGGGTATCCTGGTTGTAGATCCAATGCTGTTGAAGATGTTGATTGGGTTTGTTTGCGAATCATCATGAGACAGGGTGAGCTGCTAGAATCAAACCTGTAAATTTGAGATTAGGGTTTTATCTAAAACCGAGTTGTCTTCGAAACAAAGAAGACGACTTCTTATTTATACGATAAAATTGGAAACCCTAAGGAATTCTGAATACAGAAGGAATGTGTATTGATCACACAGTCTCCTGCTCTGATACCAATTGTTTGAATAAAGTTCTATAAGGATCAATAGATTCTACGCAAGCTAATAATTAAGAACGTAATAAAGAACACGAGTATGGCTTCAAATATGTCGTATGATTAATACTTCAACACCTCAGAAGAGCTCGATTAAGAACTTCAACTGTAGAGGTGTTCTACAGTTACAAATAATGAACGTGATAATCAACTATTAATAATGCATACATGCATGCATATATATAGAATAACCCTACTAGCTAATCTACATAGTCACGGATGGACAGACCCAACCCAGATCCAAAACGTAAGGCCCAATACGCAACACAATCTGACTCAACAATAAGCTATAATAGGTATAGTTTAAGTTTCGTATACATTACAAACATTTATGATAAACTATAGTAACTATAGTTTATGTTTCATATACACAATAAACATGTTTCCATTAACATAACAAACACATTTCGGAAGGTTCTATACCCATGGAAAAAGGTTTTACACTCACACATACTACACGTAAACTTGTTAACGTAAATTGTGAGACATTCTTCTCAGTACTCCTAGAGTACAGGTTAAAATTTCAGGTAGTTATAACCAGAGTCTCTTGTAGGGAGACCATGATAGTTATGTATAGATCTATATTGGGTCTGACAAACCCACACATGAGATGCATCCAACAACTAGACCGGAAGGTCTGAGGTGACAAGTGTCATTATCTTTTTCGACGCCTGAAAACGTCGTGGCAGGTTCATTAGTCATAGTATGGTTATAGCAACTCACATAGGGAGTTAAGAACACATAAAGTTTACAGGGATTTTCTCAAATTAAAAAGGGTTTTATGTCGTTTTAAAATCACCTTTTATATCAATAGGTATGGATATTACTTGTACATTTCGGTCTTGGTATTTAAGACTACACATCACTCTTGTAAGGAAAATATTAGATTTTTCTTGGTAACACACAACTCATTATAAAGATCGGTTTCCAAACTCTTCATCTAAAAAGCTTATGAACTCACCAACTTAATTGTTGACACTTTTTCAAAACTATTTGTATTCTCAGAGAATCAACGAAATCAGGAAATCACAAGCTTTTGAGGATGGTACGCTACGGCATTGAACAACTAGTTTTATATCATGTTATAATCAACCATTGAAATATGTAACACTTGAAACCATGAAATTCTTTTCTAATTATATTTATGATTGTTTGTATTTACTTTGAACACTATGATACTCGTTGTTGTGATACTATGCATGAAGTCCGCCACCCCCGGACGTTTCCGCCATCCTTAGTTTGGGGCTGTGACAGATTGGTATCAGAGCATTGTTTATAGTGAACTAAGTATATCGAACCACATAAGATATACAAACTATAAATGCATTGGGACTAAAGTCTCTGATTTAACAATTATACTTTTAGAAATGAAATAGTTTCTTGATTTAAAAGTACGAGTACATACATACATACTAGTATAGTATCATATCTAGGACAATACAAAAGTAAAACAAGGAGTTGGACACTATGAGTAGACCTTGGGATATGTAATCAAACTTAGGATGAATATAGCTTGATCAAAACAGGGATCAAAACATACTAGGACAATACAAAAGTAAAACAAGGAGTTGGACACTATTGTATGTCGGGGATCAAAACAGGGAGACTGCGAATCAAGTCCGGGAACTGCGTGCTACTATAGACGCTACCATCTCACAAACTCGAGACTTGGAAAGAACCTACTATTTCAGACACCAGCTCATTAAGGACCTTGTCACCACTCGGGCGAAGGAAAAAGAGCGTCAGGATAGACACTCGACACTCGAAGACAGAGTGGTAGTAGCCGAGCGTAGGTCAGCAGAACTACAGGACGTGTCGACTTTGTTTCAAGCACCACCAGGGATGTATTATCGTGAGCGGAGTTCATGTTACTCACAAGGCCTTGTAGATTAGGTTCATGAGTATGCGTTGGTCCTATTCTATTCTATGTGTAAGCTCAACCCTGCGATTTAAGTGGTTATACTAATCGGGGGATTTATTTGCTGCCAAAACTTTTCCTTACAATGATCTTGTGTAAAAACCTGCATCGAGGTCAAAATTTTCTCTGAAACCAAAATTTCTAGAATCATATTATCAAAATGGGCTTACGGCAGGCCCATTAGACTCAAAGGTCTATTAAGTGTTAATCATACCACTAAACATACATCAAATGGTCGTAAGAAGGACCTAGCTTGGATCAAATTTCAAGGTTTCACTTGGATACAGAAACTACTAGATTCCAAGGGTTTATTGTATGTGGACTTTATTAGGAATTGCTTTCAGAACACCATAAGAATCAAAATACAATACACTTAGAACTAAGATAAACCTAGTTAGATAACTCACGACGCATAGCCCTTTCTGAAGACTCACTATCGTCTCACCTTTAAACATTTTGGTCGAAAGGTGCCTTCTTCGTAGACCTATAGGGTGCGATCATACCAGCACTAATACACTGGATCCCATCAGAACTCCTCAGCTAAGAGTGTTTAGGCAAAGATGGTAACTAGAACGAGTAAATTTAACATTCGTACAAAACCTGCTTCTTCCTATTTCTGTAAATCCATCTCGGGAGTGTTTAGCAGAAACACTAAGAATAGTGCAGCAATGTGCGAAATTTATATATGTGAATATAAATTGTATGAATGCACTTGAGGTAATCATCCCCACTCATGAAATCGTTCTTCATCATGAAACATAATTATGTCTTCACCAAGAGGTAACCAACCAACTAGCAAGGCGCCAACCATGTAGATAGACTCTGCTACTTTTCAAGCTGCAGTCACGGCAGCCGTGGCAGCAGTCATGGCGCAACTCAATGCTAACCATGCTAACCGCAATAACAATAAAGAGAACGACAAAAGAACCTCTCAGCTGAAGATGCAGAACCTCAAGCTTCGCACTGCCACAGCTGAGCTCAATGATTTGAAATCTAAGAGGGAGGTTATACGAAGCTCTGCTGGCGATGTTCACTCCATTTTACTTCACCTCCTTGAAGCCCATGATCCCATCATAACCATTACCATCTGCAAGCATTTGGCTGAGAAACTCAGGCCTGCATTGGACATCCTTAGTCGTATTGAGGGTGTTCCGGTGACTGGTGTCCAGCCGAAACAAGGGGGAGAGAAGGTAGCGAAAACTCAACCTCCTCCTGAACTAAAACCAACTGCTGAACCGAAGGTTAATGAAGCTTCGGTTAGTAATAGAGACAAGATGAAGAAGAAAATTGGGGAGGATGACACTGATAATGAAGAAGATGTTTATGAAAAGGATCCTGCTAAGCCTTTTTCAGAAAACAAAATCTTATAATAAAGAGCTTGAAGAAAAGTTTAAGAAACAAACGGTTGAGCTTGAGCAGAAGCAAAAGGAACAGGAGCTCCTGGAAAAGAAGAAGTCCTTTTTTCCTAAGTGGACTCTTGATTCGCTCCAAAGGTGTGCTATTGATGAACCAAGTACACTTTGGCTTGATCCTGTGATGTCATTCGGGCTTGACAACTCCAAGGATGCACAGTTTGACATGCCGATCACACGAAAGGCATTCATCTTTCACTGCTTCAACTCAACTGTTGCCATCCCATCTCCAGACCCGAAGGTGGATCGGGATCTATTGGAATTCTATATGGAGTTCGTTAAACCTCAGTACTTGACCTGGAGTTCGCAGAAAATCACAACTGTCAAGGTAATGAATCCCTATATAGCAGGGAAGTTTGTTAACATGAAATTTAAAGTGACTCGAGGATCTGAAGGCTCGGTTCACAACTTCACTCTTGTTGATCTACCGAACCTCAATCCCCACGACTGGATACTCCTCAACAACATCTTACTGTTAAATCCTCAGGAGTATCAGCCGATCATTGATCATATCAAGCGAATGCTTGTCTGCTACATTCACGAAGTAGCAAAAATGGATCAAGAAATCGCCTCAACAATTCACAAGCGAACAACGATCAAACCAATGGAAAGAGTTGGCGATGTTAACTTGATGGTTAAAGGGAAGATTGATTCGAAGTACCACACTATGATGTTTATTAGAGGCGAAGGTCATAAATGCCTGTTCGCTCTCATTGATAAGCACCTGTTTTCAACCTCTTGCTTGGAGCACATTCTAGAGATTATCCAGAGGTGTAATCAGAACACAGCAGCCGACAAGAAGATGTTTACTGATATGCTGAGATGGTATATTCAATTTCAGCATACACTTCTTTCTATCATCCCTCGGTTGTTCAAGGTGGTAAAGACTGTGTAGCCAACTCAAAAGAAATAATCTCTCGCCTCATTTGACGCAAAGGGGGAGATTGTTGGGCTTATAGTGTTGCGTCATGGGCTCAGTCCATAGCCTAGTTTTGGTTGCCGGTTTGGGCTTGTCCAACCATGCATGTTTTACGCTAGGGTCTAGTATTTAAGTTGCATGCATGTAGCCTTTGTAATTAACGTTTTCATTATTTTTTATTAATGAGTTTTGTAAACCCTATCTCGCCTCTACAATGGATGTTCTTCATCGAGCTCTGCTGAGGCGTGACTATATTTGAATCATAAGCATAACGTTGATTCCATTCTTTGTTCATAATATTGTTTTGTTTGATCTTCATCTTTTTACCTGTGAAAGATCTAATCGATCTGAGATTTATTCTCATCAAATCTTATTAGGACTTTTGTAATGTTTCCAACAACAAAAACATTCCTTTGTTTCAAAAACTTCAGATTGTCTCTCTGCAAATAAATACTTTCATCCCTAGCCCTAACTAACTCCTGCTCCTTCAGCTCTATCCACATTCTTCTCTCCTCATCTCTTCGTTGTCACCCTGCTGATTTGGTCGGTTATGTTAGAATTTGTTAACCGGGTTTGCATGAGACTACCACTTAGATTAGAAAATCTCGGTTTTAATTCATTTAATTCTTCTTCATATTCTGTTATTGGAACATTACAAGATCCTAGGATAGATTGTACCTTTTTGATCAAACGATCGCAGTCGTTGATCTGCTCACTAACTGGATTTGCTGCAAAACATTTGTTTTCACTCAAGTTCGGTTCCTCACTTGCACTTTCAGTTGATGAACTAGCTGTGACAATCAAGCACTTTCTAGCCGAACCTACTTCCTTTGCCACATAAGCCTTTCCATGAGTGGGCTTTCTCACCTCTTCGTCTTCAGAGTCGGTTGACCAAACTTTGACGCCCCCGAACTCGTCTTCATCTGCATTCTCCTGTACAATCAAAGCATTCATAGAACTATTAGTTACTTTCTTTTTCTTGATCTCTTCCAGCTTGCGTATGTAGTATGCCTCTCATCTTCTCCATCTCTTTTCTCAACCATTTTCCTTAGCATGCAATTTTTGGCAAAGTGGTTCTTGTCGTGGCAGTAATTGTAGTCGTGTCCTGAGTCTCCTGCAAGCTTGCTCTCCTTCTTTTCTTCATCCTTTTGAGAGGTGATCTTCGCTTCATCATTCACCTTCTTAGAGCTATAACTTCCCTGCTAGTTTCGATTCTTGTTGATAGGAAATTTTCTCCTTGGAAACTTCTTTGGATTGGTGACCATCATAGCATACTCCTCGCTAGTAAGGTCACACTCCGACATATCAGCTTCTTCTTCTTCCGCAATACTTTTTCCTTTGGAGACAAGACCCAGTGATCCAACATCAGAAACCACTTTCGCTTCTTTGGTTACTACACTTTCATGGGACTTAAGTATTCCCACAAGTTTCGCTAGAGAGTAAGACTTAAATTGTTCATGCGCTTTTATAGTAGAAACAACAGCCATCCATTCTGGTCTGAGCCCGTTCATGAAAGTTACTTTCTGCTCAATCAATTTCCTCTCTATTCCATGCTTAATCATCTTACTTAGGAGATGATTGAACCGATCGAAAGTTTGTATGAGCTTTTCGTCAGGTTTCTGTTCAAATACTCTAAATTCTGACAGTAGCAAGGATTGAATGGAATGTTCTAGATCTTTATCGGTCGAATAGAGTTCTTTCAACCTATCCCATATTTCTTTGGCCGTCGTGCATGAACTAACCAACCAAAAGGTGTCAGATTGTAAGGCGAATCTAATCATCCATTACATAGCAATTTGTCTTTCTCATCCTGCGGCATCTTGTCTACATCCGCTACCAGCTTGTTATATTCCTTTTGGGATTTGACTGTAGTGTTCGTTCCTAAATGAACAAATGGCCCAAGTGTGATATCTTCCCATATGAGATAGCCATTATCTTCGGATCCAACGACATAGTCTTCGAAGTGATGTGCCCATACTTTGTAGTCTTGAGTGAAGAGAAAGGGTATCCTGGTTGTAGATCCAATGCTGTTGAAGATGTTGATTGGGTTTGTTTGCGAATCATCATGAGACAGGGTGAGCTGCTAGAATCAAACCTGTAAATTTGAGATTAGGGTTTTATCTAAAACCGAGTTGTCTTCGAAACAAAGAAGACGACTTCTTATTTATACGATAAAATTGGAAACCCTAACGAATTCTGAATACAGAAGGAATGTGTATTGATCACACAGTCTCCTGCTCTGATACCAATTGTTTGAATAAAGTTCTATAAGGATCAATAGATTCTACGCAAGCTAATAATTAAGAACGTAATAAAGAACACGAGTATGGCTTCAAATATGTCGTATGATTAATACTTCAACACCTCAGAAGAGCTCGATTAAGAACTTCAACTGTAGAGGTGTTCTACAGTTACAAATAATGAACGTGATAATCAACTATTAATAATGCATACATGCATGCATATATATAGAATAACCCTACTAGCTAATCTACATAGTCACGGATGGACAGACCCAACCCAGATCCAAAACGTAAGGCCCAATACGCAACACAATCTGACTCAACAACAAGCTATAATAGGTATAGTTTAAGTTTCGTATACATTACAAACATTTATGATAAACTATAGTAACTATAGTTTATGTTTCATATACACAATAAACATGTTTCCATTAACATAACAAACACATTTCGGAAGGTTCTATACCCATGGAAAAAGGTTTTACACTCACACATACTACACGTAAACTTGTTAACGTAAATTGTGAGACATTCTTCTCAGTACTCCTAGAGTACAGGTTAAAATTTCAGGTAGTTATAACCAGAGTCTCTTGTAGGGAGACCATGATAGTTATGTATAGATCTATATTGGGTCTGACAAACCCACACATGAGATGCATCCAACAACTAGACCGGAAGGTCTGAGGTGACAAGTGTCATTATCTTTTTCGACGCCTGAAAACGTCGTGGCAGGTTCATTAGTCATAGTATGGTTATAGCGACTCACATAGGGAGTTAAGAACACATAAAGTTTACAGGGATTTTCTCAAATTAAAAAGGGTTTTATGTCGTTTTAAAATCACCTTTTATATCAATAGGTCTGGATATTACTTGTACATTTCGGTCTTGGTATTTAAGACTACACATCACTCTTGTAAGGAAAATATTAGATTTTTCTTGGTAACACACAACTCATTATAAAGATCGGTTTCCAAACTCTTCATCTAAAAAGCTTATGAACTCACCAACTTAATTGTTGACACTTTTTCAAAACTATTTGTATTCTCAGAGAATCAACGAAATCAGGAAATCACAAGCTTTTGAGGATGGTACGCTACGGCATTGAACAACTAGTTTTATATCATGTTGTAATCAACCATTGAAATATGTAACACTTGAAACCATGAAATTCTTTTCTAATTATATTTATGATTGTTTGTATTTACTTTGAACACTATGATACTCGTTGTTGTGATACTATGCATGAAGTCCGCCACCCCCGGACGTTTCCGCCATCCTTAGTTTGGGGCTGTGACAGATTGGTATCAGAGCATTGTTTATAGTGAACTAAGTATATCGAACCACATAAGATATACAAACTATAAATGCATTGGGACTAAAGTCTCTGATTTAACAATTATACTTTTAGAAATGAAATAGTTTCTTGATTTAAAAGTACGAGTACATACATACATACTAGTATAGTATCATATCTAGGACAATACAAAAGTAAAACAAGGAGTTGGACACTATGAGTAGACCTTGGGATATGTAATCAAACTTAGGATGAATATAGCTTGATCAAAACAGGGATCAAAACATACTAGGACAATACAAAAGTAAAACAAGGAGTTGGACACTATTGTATGTCGGGGATCAAAACAGGGAGACTGCGAATCAAGTCCGGGAACTGCGTGCTACTATAGACGCTACCATCTCACAAACTCGAGACTTGGAAAGAACCTACTATTTCAGACACCAGCTCATTAAGGACCTTGTCACCACTCGGGCGAAGGAAAAAGAGCGTCAGGATAGACACTCGACACTCGAAGACAGAGTGGTAGTAGCCGAGCGTAGGTCAGCAGAACTACAGGACGTGTCGACTTTGTTTCAAGCACCACCAGGGATGTATTATCGTGAGCAGAGTTCATGTTACTCACAAGGCCTTGTAGATTAGGTTCATGAGTATGCGTTGGTGCTATTCTATTCTATGTGTAAGCTCAACCCTGCGATTTAAGTGGTTATACTAATCGGGGGATTTATTTGCTGCCAAAACTTTTCCTTACAATGATCTTGTGTAAAAACCTGCATCGAGGTCAAAATTTTCTCTGAAACCAAAATTTCTAGAATCATATTATCAAAATGGGCTTACGGCAGGCCCATTAGACTCAAAGGTCTATTAAGTGTTAATCATACCACTAAACATACATCAAATGGTCGTAAGAAGGACCTAGCTTGGATCAAATTTCAAGGTTTCACTTGGATACAGAAACTACTAGATTCCAAGGGTTTATTGTATGTGGACTTTATTAGGAATTGCTTTCAGAACACCATAAGAATCAAAATACAATACACTTAGAACTAAGATAAACCTAGTTAGATAACTCACGACGCATAGCCCTTTCTGAAGACTCACTATCGTCTCACCTTTAAACATTTTGGTCGAAAGGTGCCTTCTTCGTAGACCTATAGGGTGCGATCATACCAGCACTAATACACTGGATCCCATCAGAACTCCTCAGCTAAGAGTGTTTAGGCAAAGATGGTAACTAGAACGAGTAAATTTAACATTCGTACAAAACCTGCTTCTTCCTATTTCTGTAAATCCATCTCGGGAGTGTTTAGCAGAAACACTAAGAATAGTGCAGCAATGTGCGAAATTTATATATGTGAATATAAATTGTAAGAATGCACTTGAGGTAATCATCCCCACTCATGAAATCGTTCTTCATCATGAAACATAATTATGTCTTCACCAAGAGGTAACCAACCAACTAGCAAGGCGCCAACCATGTAGATAGACTCTGCTACTTTTCAAGCTGCAGTCACGGCAGCCGTGGCAGCAGTCATGGCGCAACTCAATGCTAACCATGCTAGTGAGCACGAAGATGGTGCCGGAAATACTAACCGCAATAACAATAAAGAGAACGACAAAAGAACCTCTCAGCTGAAGATGCAGAACCTCAAGCTTCGCACTGCCACAGCTGAGCTCAATGATTTGAAATCTAAGAGGGAGGTTATACGAAGCTCTGCTGGCGATGTTCACTCCATTTTACTTCACCTCCTTGAAGCCCATGATCCCATCATAACCATTACCATCTGCAAGCATTTGGCTGAGAAACTCAGGCCTGCATTGGACATCCTTAGTCGTATTGAGGGTGTTCCGGTGACTGGTGTCCAGCCGAAACAAGGGGGAGAGAAGGTAGCGAAAACTCAACCTCCTCCTGAACTAAAACCAACTGCTGAACCGAAGGTTAATGAAGCTTCGGTTAGTAATAGAGACAAGATGAAGAAGAAAATTGGGGAGGATGACACTGATAATGAAGAAGATGTTTATGAAAAGGATCCTGCTAAGCCTTTTTCAGAAAACAAAATCTTATAATAAAGAGCTTGAAGAAAAGCTTAAGAAACAAACGGTTGAGCTTGAGCAGAAGCAAAAGGAACAGGAGCTCCTGGAAAAGAAGAAGTCCTTTTTTCCTAAGTGGACTCTTGATTCGCTCCAAAGGTGTGCTATTGATGAACCAAGTACACTTTGGCTTGATCCTGTGATGTCATTCGGGCTTGACAACTCCAAGGATGCACAGTTTGACATGCCGATCACACGAAAGGCATTCATCTTTCACTGCTTCAACTCAACTGTTGCCATCCCATCTCCAGACCCGAAGGTGGATCGGGATCTATTGGAATTCTATCTGGAGTTCGTTAAACCTCAGTACTTGACCTGGAGTTCGCAGAAAATCACAACTGTCAAGGTAATGAATCCCTATATAGCAGGGAAGTTTGTTAACATGAAATTTAAAGTGACTCGAGGATCTGAAGGCTCGGTTCACAACTTCACTCTTGTTGATCTACCGAACCTCAATCCCCACGACTGGATACTCCTCAACAACATCTTACTGTTAAATCCTCAGGAGTATCAGCCGATCATTGATCATATCAAGCGAATGCTTGTCTGCTACATTCACGAAGTAGCAAAAATGGATCAAGAAATCGCCTCAACAATTCACAAGCGAACAACGATCAAACCAATGGAAAGAGTTGGCGATGTTAACTTGATGGTTAAAGGGAAGATTGATTCGAAGTACCACACTATGATGTTTATTAGAGGCGAAGGTCATAAATGCCTGTTCGCTCTCATTGATAAGCACCTGTTTTCAACCTCTTGCTTGGAGCACATTCTAGAGATTATCCAGAGGTGTAATCAGAACACAGCAGCCGACAAGAAGATGTTTACTGATATGCTGAGATGGTATATTCAATTTCAGCATACACTTCTTTCTATCATCCCTCGGTTGTTCAAGGTGGTAAAGACTGTGTAGCCAACTCAAAAGAAATAATCTCTCGCCTCATTTGACGCAAAGGGGGAGATTGTTGGGCTTATAGTGTTGCGTCATGGGCTCAGTCCATAGCCTAGTTTTGGTTGTCGGTTTGGGCTTGTCCAACCATGCATGTTTTACGCTAGGGTCTAGTATTTAAGTTGCATGCATGTAGCCTTTGTAATTAACGTTTTCATTATTTTTTATTAATGAGTTTTGTAAACCCTATCTCGCCTCTACAATGGATGTTCTTCATCGAGCTCTGCTGAGGCGTGACTATATTTGAATCATAAGCATAACGTTGATTCCATTCTTTGTTCATAATATTGTTTTGTTTGATCTTCATCTTTTTACCTATGAAAGATCTAATCGATCTGAGATTTATTCTCATCAAATCTTATTAGGACTTTTGTAATGTTTCCAACAACAAAAACTTTTAAGTACCATATGTTTGTAATGAATTCGGTGTGTTCGCTAAAAATTATTGTCTTTCAAAAAGTAGTTAAAATACATTCTTGTTAAATCAAATCAAAAACACTCATATATGACCTTAGGATCATTATCGGCGAGCCGTGATGAATTGATGCATACATCAGGATTAAGTATAATCAAAATACTACAGACTTAAAACAAGTAATTTCGTCCTAATTCCTGTTCCATGACTAGTGGTAGTATTGGGACGAATACAGTTAGTCTATCACTACTAAGTTTATATATGGGGATAATATATAATTAAAGTTCTACGAACTATGGATGTATGTGTCCTCCCTATTTCCTATTCCTTCTTTGGTTGTGGACCGGGGCAGAATCACCCATCCAACCACCTTATCAACCGTAATTACATACGACCTATATGTGCGAGTTAATGATAGATGGACCAGGTACGAGTCCTACCAGCAGCTTCGAGACAAGACTACCTAGGAGTGCGAGTGAACGTCCTACCATCCGAATAAATCTATTCGTGTAAACCAAACCCATATGTTTCCCACCGATCCAACCGACAAACGAGAAACACTACAGTAGGCCCTATGGAGCGCTCCGAGGAGAAGTTATTACTTATGAATTAAGACAGCTAAATACGTATGGGGTCAGCTAGGTCACGCATGACCTAAAACTAGGAGTGGTGGTATTCGCCCTAGAGATCTAGAGACACCATATCTACGACACAAGATGTACAATCTTTACCAATCATAAGAACCTAGAAGGCAAGAGCGGCAGGGCATGTTATCTCATGAACCGGATCTGAGCACCGAGGTTGATGGATTCAGAAATAATGCCACAAACTTCACAATCAGGTTACCCAAGTCAAAGGGTGGTCTCAATACCCTTTGGATAATTGTTGATAGGTCGACCAAATCCGTGCACTTCCTACCAATCAAGGAAAGCGGCAGGATGGGGGAATTTACTAGACCGTACATCAAAGAGATTATACAACTGCAGGGTCTCTCAATATCTATTGTCTTTAACAGAGATAGTAGATTCATTTCATGACTCTGGCAACCCTTACAAGGACTAGACTAGGCTTGAGTACGGCCTACCACAAGCAAACTGACGGGCAGAGCAAGGAAACCACTCAATCCTAGGAAGACATGCTAATGGCTTGGGTGATTGACTTCGATAAAGCGTGGGAAGGCCCACTTACCATTCATAGAATTTTTGCACAACAACAACAATCACCATAACATCAAGGTCACTCCATTCGAAGCTCTCTAAATCCACAAGGGCAGATCACCACTACGATGGGCTGTAGTGGGAGATACACAGCTAGCAAACGGGCAAATCCCTTATAGCACCCTCTCTTGCCCTGAAATCATAAGAGAGATAACGGAAAAGATCGTGCAAATTCGAGAAAGACTGAAAGCATGTCGAGATCGACGAAAGAGCTACGCAGGTAGGCGACTCAAACCCTTGGAATTCCAGGTTGGTGACCATGTTCTACTGAAGGTCTCACCGTGGAAAAGAATGGCATGTTTTGGAAAACATGGGAACTAAATCCAAGATACAACGGGCCATTTGAAATCTTCGCCAGGATTGGCCACTGGCATACAAACTTCGACTGCCACAGGAACTTCAAAACGTACATCTTACCTTCTACGTATTGAACTTAAAAGAAATATCTATCCTACGAGACCCTCGTGATACCACTCGACAAAATTGAAGTCAACGAGATTCTCCACTTTGTAGAAAAACCGATGGAAATCAAGTCGCATCCTTGTTGTGAAGGTCTATTGTAATGTAAACGAGGACCCAACTTCACCTAGGAATGCGAAGATCAGATGAAACAAAAATACCAGCATCTTTCCCCAACCCTTGAAGTCCTAGTTGAAATGCTAATTTCAGGACGAAATTCCTTCTAACAAGTGGATGATGTGACAGTCGTCAATTTCTGGTCAAGTCAAAGTCAAATAAAGCCAACAAGTGAAACCGGTCAACTCAACTAACCCTTGTATACTAGGGTTTACGTTATGTAATTATTGTTCAAATTGCTATTTGAATAAGAAGTCGTCACATGGAAAGTTCATAAGTTTAGGATTCTTGAACCCTAATCGGGGTAAGAGATGTAATAAAACGATAAAACACTATTGCATACCTTTGGAGGTGTGTAAGATCCTTAAACATGGCTTATTGTCACGAACCTTGCAATTCGAAGTTAAACACTCGCAGACGTCACAAACTAAGTCTCTCTCGATCTCTCTCACTCTATCAGTCTCTATCTTAAATCTCTTTCTCTATGATAAATCTCTTTAAGTATGTGAAATCTCTCCTAAATCTCTCTCTATATGAGAAATCTCACTAAGTATGTGAAATCCCTCTCAAATCTCTCTCTGAATGAGAAATCTCTCCAAGTATGTGAAATCCCTCCCAAATCTCTCTCTGAATGAGAAATCTCTCCAAGTATGTGAAATCCCTCCCAAATCTCTCTCTGAATGAGAAATCTCTCCAAGTATGTGAAATCTCTCCTAAATCTCTCTCTGAATGAGAAATCTCTCCAAGTATGTGAAATCTCTCCTAAATCTCTCTCTGAATGAGAAATCTCTCCAAGTATGTGAAATCTCTCCCAAATCTCTCTCAACTTCTTATAATCACTCGGGGCATCCCGACCGTTAATTTAGACGAAAACCGCTCGAAAACAGAAGTCTACGCGAAAAATAGCCTTAAGGAGCCGAACCCTCTTAAGGAGTCAGACCCTCCTAAGGAGCCGAACCACTTAGAGCCGAAACCCATCTAATGGAACCGAAACCTCCCTTAGGGACCGAAGCTTCTCAGAACCGAAACCATCAACAGCCGAAATGAACCGAGCCTTCGGTCCATTTCGCTTCCTTCTTGCTCTCGGTCTATTTCGCATGCGAGCCTCGCCTAGACCAAGCGTCGCCTTCGCTTCCCTTCTCGCCTGCGAGATTTCCTAAACCAAAGCTCCTCTCGGTTCTCATTAGCACCCGAAGCTCCCTCTCGGTTCTAAGCATGTTGGGACCGAACTTCGGTCCTGAGTATCAGAACTTCGCAGATTTCGCCATTTTTCCGGTTTTGCATCCTTTTAGCATTTTAAGCATGTTTTTCGTGATTTTAATGCGGGATTTGCACCAAAAATCATATTTTAACATAGAATATTCATAATTTAAACACATTTTTTGGGAAATCTTTATCTAGGAATAAAATCTATTGGGTGAGATATTTGAGATGGAGTGTGGACTTTACCTTAGTGTGTAACACAAGCAACCTCCCATACCCACTCCATGACCATCCCCGGTTACTATTCCACCATACCTAGTCAATCATTGTCCTTTACCCACCATAATTCTAGCCATACTCTTTGTCAAAGTCTAGAAAACTCTTATCTCTCCTCACTCTTCTCTCATTCTCCATCATAGAACAAACTCCATTCTCTCTGTTTTCTCTCTCTAAAATTCGAGATTCAAGGTCTGAATTACAAGTTCTTCATCTACTTTTGGTAACTAATATTATCCTTTATATGATCATTCAACTTCTTTCTACTCAAATCATAGATTTCTTACACAAACATCATCATAATTGTGTTAGATCTTCGAATCTTCAAGCAATCTTCTAAGTGTTCTTGTGTTGAACACTTCTTATCTTCGACATCCATCCACTGAAATCACACAAGGTGAGTTCATACCCCTTTCTTTTCATGTTTTTCTTAAGTTTTAAGGGGGGGGGGGAATACAAGTTAAAACACAAAGAACACAACTAAACTCAAACATCAACTTTCAACAGAAAAGTTAATGTTCATTCACGGACTGTTTTGGGTAACTTAAACATTTTAGTTTTCAAAACTGTATTAGATGCAAATATTTCAGGTTTATACCTTTAAAATGACTACTTGCACATGTCGAAACGATTTTTCTACTATTTATGGTGATTTTTACAAAACTGCTTATCACTCTAGCTACGAATTCGGACCAGTCAGTGAATATGAATGTTTTCACACCAGTTAGAGACTTTTTATGTAACATCCCGAAATAGCAAGAGTAGAGTTGAAGGGCTAAAAGTGCTAATTGGGAAAGAGTGACTCGGCGAGTAGAGTCGCGACTTGGTCGCGTGTTAAGCAGCCGACTCGGCGAGCCAATGAGATGGACTCGGCGAGTAGGCACGGTGTGGAGAAAACCCTAATTCTCGGGGTTTAGCCCTATATAAAGAACATTATGTTTCCTACCCAGCCCCTTTATCACCCCCCTTGAGTCCCAGAAACCCTAAATCGCGAAGAAGCACCATTGTTGAGTGGATTGGAGCTTGGAGAAGTAATTGTTGAAGAAAGTTTGGGAGTTTGAAGGTGTGGAACAAGGGGCTTTGCTTGGATTCGAGTTTCCCTGCAGTTGGGGCGTTCTTTTGAGGTAATATCTCGTTCTTAGACTATTGCTATCTTGTTTCTTCATTTTGGGGTTTGAGGGAAGCTTATCTTGGGCTATATGGGAGTCTAGAGGTTAGATCTGAGGTTGGTACCTCAGATCTGAGATGGAGAAGGATCAGAGAGCATGAAAGTCCCTGTGTTGGAGTAATTAGTGAAGCCTTCATGTCCCAAACCCTAGCCCAATGTGCAAATGGCCTAGATCTCTTTGGATTCACGTAAAGTTTGCCACTTTACGTGATGGATGAGTGGTAGGAGGCTAGATCTATGTTTTGGAGCAATTGCATGGCCTGGAATGGTTCTGTATGGATTCAGACCGGTGGTACTCGGCAAGTCACATGGGTGTACTTGACGAGTTGGTTGAAGATTAGTTGGGACTCGACGAGTTGGAAGAACAACTCGGCGAGTCAAGATGGCTTGGAACTCGGCGAGTCGTATGAACAACTCGGCGAGTAGGTTGAAGATAGCCTTAGACTCGCCGAGTCTGTTCTTGAACTCAGCGAGTCTTGTCGAAGAGTCCCAATGTTCTCTGGTTGAGTCGAGAATCGGTGAGTCAAGGGATGACTCGGTGAGTTGTGTGCGAGTGGACTTAGAGTCGTTGGACTCGGCGAGTCTCGAGGTGACTCGGCGAGTTAGTTCGCAGATTGAGTGAAGTTCTGGGTATGGAAACTCGGCGAGTCATCGGGTTGACTCGACGAGTAGAGTCAGTCAGGGGTTGACTTTGACCTTGTCTTTGACCAAGGGTTGACCAGTGGTTTCCAGGGACATTTTGGTAATTGTTGATTATTGTTTTGAGTTCAGTGCATTGGTGATTGTCTAGTGGTGGAGATCGTATCTGTGATCGGAGCAACTTGGGTTATCGGTTCAGTCGGCAGTTTCGAGGTGAGTTATCCTCACTATATCAACAGGGTCTACGGCACCAAGGCCGGCCCTTATCGGATTTAGATCCGGGTAGTTGTTATGTTATTATTATGATATGTTTGCATCCTGAGAGCTAGGGTGGTATATGTTAGAGACCTGATTGAGATCGGTATCCTGAGAGATAGGGAGATGTTATGCTAGTGACCGGTTAGGTCGGTATCCTGGTTAGGATGATGATATGCTATGTGATCTGTTTGATCTGCTTGTTGACTGTGAATTGCTATATCATTGTATGTATATGTGCACATGGTTGTTTGGACTAGAGTTGGGTTGAGGAGGGTCCAGCTGTGTGTTGTAGGCCAAGATACCCAGGGCGGACCGGTTGTCCCGAAGGCCCAGCGAGCGGTCCGGATAAGTTGTAGGCCCCAAGAGGGTGGACCAGACGTGCCGAGGCTCGGAGAGTGGACCAGATAGACTGAAGGCCTGGTGCGGGCGGACCAGTCACATTGTAGACGCAGAGAGTGGACCAGGTGGATTGAAGGCCCGGTGCGGGCGGACCAATCACACTGCAGACTCGATGTATACGGCTAGACACGGAGGGTGGACTGAAGGCCGATACGGCGGGCCAGTCACACAGTAGACCCGATATGCATGGTTGTTCTATGTTTCGTTATGTTATGTGTGTTATTCATGTTATGGGCCGGAAGGCATTATGTTCTGGACCGGAAGGTCATAGCCTGGAAGGGCGTATAGGTGGTTGGTATTTTGGGGGTATCTCACTAAGCTTTCGGGCTTACAGTTGTGGTTTTATGTTTTTCAGGTTCTTCAGGAGACCGTGGCAAGGCGAAGGCATGATCGTACCGCTCCTCATGTTTGGTCGTGATGTGATTCTGGGAATACTTTAAATAATTTGTATTGAAAACCTTTTTATAGTGGTTTTAATGAAATTGGATTGTTTTTGAAAAATTTAAAATTGGTTGTATTTTTCGGTTGTTACATTTTAAAATCATAATAAAATTTATGGACAAACTAGACGCAAATTTTTAATCTCTCAGAGTTTACGGATTTAGTTTTTGATTCAGTATGATTTTTCTATAATTATTCCAACAATAGGAACAGGAAAGATAACACTAGTAATGCATGTCTTTTACCTCATTATAGAGGTTTACATCATATGTGAAAAGGATTTCTACCATTACAAAACGTTTTTGATAAGCTATAATAGGTATAGTTTATGTTTTGTATACATTACAAACATTTATGATAAACTATGGTAATTATAGTTTATGTTTCATATACATTATCAACATGTTTCCATTAACACAACAAACACATTTCGGAAGGTTCTATTACCATGGAAAAAGGTTTTACACTCACGCACACTACACGTAAACTTGTTAACGTAAATTGTGAGAGATTCTTCTCAGTACTGATAGAGTACAGGTTAAAATTCCTGGTAGTTATAACCAGAGTCTCTTGTAGGGAGAACGTGATAGTTGTGTATAGATCTATATTGGGTCTGATAAACCCACACCTGAGTTGCATGCAACAGCTAGACCGGCAGGTCTGAGGTGACAAGTGTCATTGTCTTTTTCAACGCTTGAGAAACGTCGTGGCAGGTACATTAGTCATAGTATGGTTATAGCAACTCACATAGGGAGTTAACAACACATAAAGTTTACGGGGATTTTCTCAAATCAAAAAGGGTTTTATGTCGATTTAAAATCACCTTTTATGTCAATAGGTATGGATATTACTTGTACATTTTAGTCTTGGTATTTAAGACAACACATCACTCTTGTAAGGAAAATATTGGATTTTTCTTGGTAACACACAACTCATTATAAAGATCGGTTTCCAAACTCTTCATCTAAAAAGCTTATGAACTCACCAAATTAATTGTTGACACTTTTTCAAAACTACTTGTATTCTCAGGGAATCAACGAAATCGGGAAATTACAAGCTTTTGAGGATGGTACGCTACGGCGTTGAACAACTAGTTTTATATCATGTTGTAGTCAACCATTGAAATATGTAACACTTGAAACCATGAAATTTTTTTCTAATTATATTTATGATTGGTTGTATTTACTTTGAGTACTATTATACTCGTTGTTGTGATACTATGCATGAAGTCCGCCACCCCCAGATGTTTCCGCCATCCTTGGTTTGGGGGTGTGACAGGTTGGTATCAGAGCATTGTTTATAGTGAAATAAGTATATCGAACCACATAAAATATACAAACTATAAATGCATTGGGACTAAAGTCTCTGATTAAACAATTATACTTTTAGAAATGAAATAGTTTGTTGATTTAAACGTACGAGTACATACATACATACTAGTATAGTATCATATCTAGGACAATACAAAAGTAAAACAAGGAGTTGGACAGTATGATTAGACCTTGGGATATGTAATCAAACTTGGGATGAATATAGCCTGATCAACTATATTTATCCGAGGTGTGACTATTGTATGCCGGGGCATGGTCGTAGTGAGCAACAACCCTAAAAACTCCACATACAAGAAAGTTACTAAGAACCAAACATAACATTTAAAATACTATAGGAGTATTTTGTAAAATCATAACTTACATGAAAGCTAAATAGATCCTTAATAATAGGTCTATAGTTACTAAGTGGATACTCTAAAGTTATATATAACTTAGATATCATAGACTTAGAATATGTGGTCATTACCTTACCTCCTTTTCCTTGTTTGGATGTGGACCTAGGATAGGATCACTTATTCGAAGGTCTATCATATCTTGTTATATGTAATTAGTAGGCACTATCTCATTATAGAAGTAACTAATGAGGATCAAACCCTTATAAGTATTTCTAGGAATACGACTAATATATGCTTCCTACCCCTCCTATTCTCGCACGTATAGCATCGCAAGATTCTACTTACCAGGCAACCCTTACTTTCCCAACCAAGGAAATGGTGGATGGTTAGGAGAAGAACCCAAAGAGGAACCGGAGGTGATCAACCCTCCGTACATAGCCAGGGTTCCCGCGAACTATTTCGACTACATCAGACCTATGCCCCATTGGGCAACCGTAGTTGAGGGTTGTAGTCGACAAAAACGACAGCGATCACCATTTGGAGACCAACAAGGTTGCTATGACCTAAACCACGGGCGACCAACAGGCAGAGCCCTCCCGGCGAAGACCCGGCTGATCGCGAACGTCGGGGATCAAAACAGGGAGACTACGAATCAAGTCCGGGAACTGCGTGCTATTACATATGCTACCATCTCACAAACTCAAGACTTGGAAAGAAACTACTATTTCAGAGACCAACTCATTAAGGACCTTATCGCCACTTGGGTGAAGGCAAGAGAGCGTCAGGATACACACTCGACACTCGATGAGAGAGTGGTCGCAGCTGAGCGTAGGTCAGCAGAACTACAGGACGCATCGACTTTTTTTCAAGCACCACCGGGGATGTATTATCATGAGCAAAGTTCATTCTACTCACAAGGCCTTTTAGATTAGGTTCATGAGTATGAGTTGGTGCTATTCTATTCTATGTGTAAGCTCAATCCTACGATTTAAGTGGTTATACTAATCGGGGGATTTATTTGCTGCCAAAACTTTTCCTTACAATGATCTGGTGTAGACCTGCATCGACGTCAAAATTTTCTCTAAAACCAAAAATTCCAGAATCATATTAACAAAATGGGCTTACGGCAGGCCCATCTGACTCGAAGGTCTATTAAATGTTAATCACACCACTAAGCATACATCAAATGGTCGTAAGAAGGACCTAGCTTGGATCAAATTTCAAGGTTTCACTTGGATACAAAAACTACTAGATTCCATGGGTTTGTTATATGTGGACTTTATTAGGAATTGCTTTCAGAACACCATAAGAATTGAAATACAATGCACTTAGAACTAAGATAAACTTAGTTAGATAACTCACGACCCATAGCCCTTTCTGACGACTCACTATCGTCTCTCCTTTAAACATTTTGGTCGAAAGGTGCCTTCTTCGTAGACCTATAGGGTGCGATCATAGCAGCACTAATACACCGGATCCCATTAGAACTCCTCAGCTAAGAGTGTTTGGACAAAGATAGTAACTAGGACGAGTAAATTTAACATTTGTACAAAAGTTGCTTCTTCCCATTTCCGTAACTCCATCTCGGGAGTCTTTAGCTGAAACATTAGGAATAGTGTAGCAATGTGCGAAATTTATATATGTGAATATAAATTGTAAGAATGCACTTGAGGTAATCATCCCCACGCATGAAATCGTTCTTCATCATGAAACAAAATTATGTCTTCACCAAGAGGTAACCAACTAACTAGCAAGGCGCCAATCCTGCAGATAGACTCTGCTACTTTTCAAGCTGCAGTCACGGCATCTATGGTAGCCGTCATGGCGCAACTCAATGCTAACAATGCCAGCGGGCGCGGAGATGGTGCCAGAAATACTAACCACGATAACAATCAAGAGCACCAGCGGGCGCCTACCAACGAAAATACCTAAGAGCTAGAAACGGAAGTTTTCGAATAGAAAGAAGTGCAACCCATCTCAAAGATTCGCTAAGAGATAGCAATATATGGCTGCCCCTACAACTACGA
The DNA here is from genome assembly GCF_002870075.4 of Lactuca sativa. Taxonomy (NCBI): domain Eukaryota; kingdom Viridiplantae; phylum Streptophyta; class Magnoliopsida; order Asterales; family Asteraceae; genus Lactuca; species Lactuca sativa. Next base: position 220,962,691 of record NC_056625.2, read on the forward strand.
CAACAGTCATAGCACATGCCTCGACATCAGCCACAACATCTGTCACTCAAGCACCAGACATGCAATATATGGGAACACATCCAAAGTGTAACAAGTGTAACTACCATCACACAGGAGCTTGTCAGATTCCGTGTTGTATCAACTGCAACAGGAAAGGATACCATCCGCTTCTGCAGGACCCCAACTCATCACATCAGCTCAACCACCAATACCAACATAAGTCCAGCGTTCCACCTATGCGGTGAAATGGGACACTTCAAGAGACACTTTCCAACTGAGAGGAATGACAGGGGAGCAGGAGGAGTGTGACGAACAAACCAACAAGGGCAACAAGGAATCTTATTAGGACTTTTGTAATGTTTCCAACAATGAAAACTTTTAAGTACCATATGTTTGTAATGAATTTGGTGAGTTTGCTAAAAATTATTGTCTTTCAAAAAGTAGTTAAAATACCCTCTTGTTAAATCAAATCAAAGACACTCATATGTGACCTTAGGATCATTATCGGCGAGCCGTGATGAATTGATGTATACATCAGGATTAAGTATAATCAAAATACAACAGACTTAAAACAAATAATTTCGTCCTAATTCCTGTTCCATGACTAGTGGTAGTATTAGGATAGAACCATTCACTCGTCGATTTCATCAATATCAAATGACATACGACTTGCATATAACGATCAATCATGGAATGATCGGCCGGGGGTCACAATATAAAGTATCATCACTAGCTATCAGATCATGCTTATTTTCAGCACGAGATGTTGTGGTATGAATCAATTGCAGTAGCAATAACATCGATCAAAACGGAAAACACTAAAAAGAAACACATGATGCACTACCACTCTAATGAATACTTATTACGAATATGACTTACTACATGTGCCATCTGGAAATTCCAGTGTCGTCATTTGATATGGATTGGTTTGGACCATCACCTTGTCAATTGCATATGTTACGAGAAGACCCTCTACCTAACTTGCCGAATATCGAAACCATCGTCTCTCACGAACCTAAATCTGACTTTGACTCTCTGGTCATCCTTCATTGTGAAAACCCAAAGCACTCTCTGGAGGTGTGTTATACCTTCTGTAACCTTTTCAATTTATTCCTAGTAAACCCTTCGAGGATATCATTTGTATATCAGGTCAAGATCAAGCATGGAAGCTTGGAACGAATACGGTTAATCTATCACTACTAAGTGTATATACGAGGATAATATATAATTAAAGTTCTATGAACATTGGATGCATGCTTCCACCCTATTTCATGTTCCTTGTCTGGCTGTGGACCTGGGGCAGAATCACCCATCCAACCGCCTTACCAACCGTAATTACATACGACCTATATGCGCGAGTTAATGATAGATGGACCAGGTATGATTCCTACCAGGAGCTTCGAGACAAGACTATCCAGGAGTGCGAGTGAACGTCCTACCATCCGAATAAATCTAGTCGCGTAAACCAAACCCACATGTTTCCCACCGATCTAACCGACAAACGAGAAACACTACAGTAGGCCCTATGCAGCGCTCCGAGGAGAAGTTATTACTTATGAATTAAAACAGCTAAAGACGTATGGGGTCGACTAGGTCACGCATGACCTAAAACTAGGAGCGATAGTATTCTCCCTAGAGATCTAGAGACACCATCTCTACGACACAAGATGTACAATCTTTACCAATCATAAGAACCTAGAAGGCAAGAGCGGCAGGGCATCTTATCTCATGAGCCGGATCTGGACACCGAGGTTGATGGATTTAGAAATAATGCCACAAACTTCACAATCAGGTTACCCAAGTTAAAGGGTGGTCTCGATACCCTTTGGGTAATTGTTGATAGGTTGACCAAATCCGCGCACTTCCTACTAATCAAGGAAACCGGCAGGATGGAGGAATTTACTAGAACGTACATCAAAGAGATTATACGACCATAGGGTCTATGAATATCTGTTATCTCTAACAGAGATAGTAGATTCATTTCGCGACTCTGGAAACCCTTATAGGGACTAGACTAGGTTTGAGTATGGCCTACCACCAACAAACTGACGAGCAGAGCAAGGAAACCATTCAATCCTGGGAATACATGCTAATGGCTTGGGTAATTGACTTCGGTAAAGCGTGGGAATGCCTATTTACCATTCATTGAATTTTTTCACAACAACAACAATCACCCTAACATCAAGGTCACTCCATTCGAAGCTCTCTAAAGCCGCAAGGACAGATCACCACTACGTTGGGCTGTAGTGGGAGATACACAGCTAGCGAAGGAGCAAGTCCCTAATAGCACCCTCTCTGGCCCTGAAATCATAAGAGAGATAACGGAAAAGATCGTGAAAATTCGAGAAAGACTAAAATCATGTCGAGATCGACAAAAGAGCTATGCAGGTAAGCGACTCAAACCCTTGGAATTCCAGGTTGGTGACCATGTTCTACTGAAAGTCTCACCGTGGAAAATAACGGCACGTTTTGGTAAATGTGGGAACTAAATCCAAGATACAACGGGCCATTTGAAATCTTCGCCAGGATTGGCCATTGGCAGACAAACTTCGACTGCCACAGGAACTTAATAACGTACATCTTACCTTCTACGTATCGAAATTAAAAGAAATGTCTATCTGACGAGACCCTCGTGATACCACTCGACAAAATTGAAGTCAACGAGAGTCTCCACTTCGTAGAAAAACCGATGGAAATCAAGTTGCATCCCTATTGTGAAGGTCCATTGGAACATACACGAGGACCCAACTTCACCTAGGAATGCAACGATCATATGAAACAAAAATACCCGCATCTTTCCCCAACCCTTGAAGTCCCAGTCAAAATACTAATTTCAGGACGAAATTCCTTCTAACGGGGGGATGATGTGACAGTCGTCAATTTCTGGTCAAGTCAAAGTCAAATAAAGTCAACAAGTCAAACTAGTCAACTCAACTAACCCTTGTATACTAGGGTTTTCGTTATGTAATTATTGTTCAACTCGCTATTTTAATAAGAAGTCATCACATGGAAAGTTCATAAGTTTAGGATTCTTGAACCCAGATCGGGGTAAGAGATGTAACAAAATGATAAAACACTATTTCATACCCATTGGAGGTGTGTAAGATCCTTAAACATGGCTTATTGGGGATTATGAACCTTGCATTTCGAAGTTAAACACTCACAGAGGTCACAAACTAAGTCTCTCTCGATCTCTCTCACTCTATCACTCTCTATCTTAAATCTCTCCCAAATCTCTCTATATATGAGAAATCTCTCTAGGTATGTGAAATCTCTCCCAAATCTCTCTCTATATGAGAAATATCTCCCAAATCTCTCTTAGTATGAGAAATCTCTCTAAGTATGTGAAATCTCTCTAAATGAGAAATCTCTCCAAGTATGTGAAATCCCTCTCAAATCTCTCCAAGTATGTGAAATCCTTCCCAAATCTCTCTCTAAATGAGAAATCTCTCCAAGTATGTGAAATCTCTCCCAAATCTCTCTTTGAATGAGAAATCTCTCTATGAATCAGAAATCTCTCCGAATATGTGAAATCTCTCCCAAATCTCTCTCATCTTCTGATAATCACTCAGGGCATCCCGACCTTTAATTTAGGCGAAAACCGCTTGAAAACGGATGTTTACGCGAAAAATAGCCTTAAGGAGTCGAACCCTCTTAAGGAGCCGGACCCTATGAAGGAATCGAACCTCTTAGAGCCGAAACCCTTCTAATGGAACCGAAACCTCCCTTAGGGACCGAAGCTTCACAGAACCAAAACCATCAACAGCCGAAATGAACCGAGCCTTCGGTCCATTTCGCTTCCTTCCTGCTCTCGGTCTATTTCGCATGTGAGCCTCGCCTAGACCAAGCTTCGCCTTCACTTCCCTTCTTGTCTGCGAGATTTCCCGGACCAAAGCTCCTCTCGGTTCTCATCTGCACCCGAAGCTCCCTCTCGGTTTTAAGCATGTTGGGACCGAACTTCGGTCCTGAGTATCAGAACTTTGCAAATTTCGGCCTTTTCTTCCGGTTTTGCATCCTTTTAGCATTTTAAGCCCGTTTTTCGTGATTTTATTGTGGGATTTGCACTAAAAATCATATTTTAACATATAAGACCCTAAATATTCATAATTTAAACACTTTTTTAGGGAAATATTTATCTAGGAATAAAATCTAGTGGGTGAGATATTTGAGATGGAGTGTTGACTTTACCTTAGTGTGTAACACAAGCAACCTCCCATACCCAATCCATGACCATCCCCAGTTACTATTCCACCATACCTAGTCAGTCTTTGTCCTTTTCCCACCATAATTCCAGCCACACTCTTCGTCAAAGTCTAGGAAACTCTTATCTCTCCTCACTCTTCTCTCATTCTCCACCACAGAACAAACTCCATTCTCTCTCTTTTCTCTCTCTAAAATTCGAGATTCAAGGGATGAATTTCAACTTCTTCATCTACTTTTGGTAAGTAATATTATCCTTTATAAGATCATTCAACTTCTTTCTACTCAAATCATAGATTTCTTACACAAACATCATCATAATTATGTTAGATCTTCGAATCTTCAAGCAATCTTCTAAGTGTTCTTATGTTGAGCACTTCTTTTCTTCAACATGCATCCACTGAAATCACACAAGGTGAGTTCATACCCCTATCTTTTCATGTTTTTAATACTGTGACAACCCGAAATTTCCATTCTGTATAACATAGCAAGTCAATAGAAGTCAGAACAGTTACTGTAAATTTTTAGACTTTTTGGAATAAGTTTGAGTATTTCTGGATTTACGCTTTAGGAGAAATCAAGAGAGAGGATGCCCTAGATTATTTTGTGCACCTTACAAGTTTCAAAACTCCACAAGGTTGGAGTTTACGGCTCAAATGATATTTTGGACCAAAAACCCCAAGGAGTATAAATATGGCCCTTAGCCATATTTGTTTCATTTGTTCTATTTTCAACTAGAGAAAAAACCGATTCTCTCCCAAGGATCTTCAGCTTTTCATTCCAAATCGTAAGTCCTTCTATCTAAGAGTGTTATAGGGCTTGTTATGTGTCTTAGCATCAAGAAATGACAAGGAATAACCAAGATCAAAGACTTTACGGCCCAAGAACACCTTGGACCATAAACCTTTCTTTGATGGCCAAAAGAGTGCCCTAGTCCCTTCCTTTCCTTGTGAAACTAGTCTATACTCATACCTTAATGTGAGTGAGACTTGAAAGCACAAAATACCATGGTCCATATTAGATTAGGGCTGCAAACACCAAGGGATTTGGTGTTAGGGCCGTAAACCTCTTTTAAGGGTGCAAATGACACCCTAACTCCTTAGTAAGCTTTGTTTAGTGGCATAGAACCTTACACCATTTACCTAACGACCATAATTCACGATATGGTACTCCTTACCATGAGTTTATGGCCGTAAACTCATGGGGGAGTGGTCCTAGGGCCGTGAACACCCAACAAGGTCATTTTAGGACCTTAAACCCTCCCAAACACTTGTTTAAAGCTTTGGAGCACTTAACCACTTAAGCCCTTAGAGTTTTAAGCCCCTTTTGGTGACCAATGGAGAGTTTACTGCTAGGATTAAACTCCCCTGGGCCGTAAACTCCAATAAACATGGTCATTGGACCATAAACTCCCGTATGAGGCTTTGCACTCCTTTGTTGCAACCCGATAGCCTCCTAGCACTTGACCAAAGGGTTTTCCTCGCAATAGGATGTTTATACGTGTTTAATTAGTGTTAAAATCACTAATTGTTTATATACATATGTCTTCATATGTAATTAGGATCATAGTGTGTGTCTAAGTCTTCACTTGACACCAAGCACTTGTCCGACACTTCCTTCCGATCCGCTTACTGCAGGTAAGTTCATACCCCTTGAATTAACCTTTTAAATGTTTCTAAATGTTTTTAAAAGCTTTATGGGGGGGGGTTACAAGTTGAATCATGCTAGTTATTATATCAATCACATGTGATTAATAACTAACATGCAAATGGATTTACTATACGTTAGCTGTTTTACCAAACAGATTTCTTCAAAGGACTTTCTTAAACGTTTTTATATGTTTAAAACTCTTTATCAAAATGCTTTATACACTATGTGCTTCCTTTCAAACTTTGTTACAAATATATTTCAAACAAAGATTTTCTTTATACCTCAACTGTTTATTCAAACAAAATATTTTCAAACCGTTTTATAAACTGACACCAAGTCGATCTTTTCTTAAATATAAATCTGTTCCAAAGGTTTTACAAAACTCCTTTTATGCTTTTATATTATGAAATGCATGCTTGTATATGTATAGTTATATAAGAAATGTTTAAAGGACTTAGGAAGGATAAAGTGCTTTATTTCCTTTTCCCCATTGGGATGTGGTCTGGTAGGGTATCGGTTATCCGTCCGAATGTTGTCTAAATATTAGTTATATATCATGTATACATATGTAGACATAAAAGTTCCCTCGGTCAGTTCAGTACCTTTGGCTAGGAAAGGTATACCTTCGTTAATACTTGTACATTTCTAGTAACTATTATAGGTATACTTAGGAGATACTACTTGCTATTCCTATTACAAGGAATTACACCAGAGTCAGTTCATTCATGAGTCCATACGAATACATGTTGCTTGTTGTCACACCCCAAAACCGGAACGTCGGAAACGTTCTAGGGTGGATGACGTCATGTCAAGTATCACAACATATGCAGTATAGTAATCAAAGTACAATAACCATTGCATTAAAAGAAATAGTTTTACATAAGTTACATTTTATAGAGACATCAAAGTAATACGAAAACTAGTATAGATGCAGCTCGGTTCTAGGTTGGCTTCACAAAAGCTTCGGGGATGTACCTGTCTATCTCTGACCTGAGAATACAAGTTATTTTGAAAGCGAGTTTTAGCAATTTTATAAATGCTAGTGAGTTCATAAGTATTTAGTGTCATTTGTGTAAGTAACCAATTTATTCTAAATAACTTTATAAAAAGTAGTAGTTTGGAATCTACGGTGTATTAGCGTCCTTTCCAGAAAATCCTATATTTTCTAATTAAAAGCAGTCTTCTACCAAGACTCGACAGTGTTATGTTTTAAAGAGAAATTTTCCCTGAAATACTACCATTACCCAAAATACGGTATTTGACTTTAAAAAAGTAGGAGAATATCACTAGTTAAAATACTAGGGGAAAATAATGTATGCCTCAGCAGAAAACACTGCTGACTAAGCCAAAAGAAATCATAGACTCCAAGAGAGTATCGACTGAATGATACGCCTGACTCAGTCTAACAAAAGGAAATACAGACCCCAGACGGTATCAAATGTACGATACGGCTAGCAAGGTCTAAAACAAAGAAACACAGACCTCAGATAGTATCAAATGAACGATACAGCTAGCAAGGTCTAAAACAAAGAAACATAGACCCCGGACAGTATCAAATGAACGATATAGCTAGCAAGGTCTAAAACAAAGAAACCCAGACCCCAAACAGTATCAAATGAACGATACAGCTAGCAAGGTCTAAAACAAAGAGACACAAACCCCACGCAGTATCAAATGAACGATACAGCTAGCAAGGTCTAAAACAAAGAGACACAGACCCCAGGCAGTATCAAATGAATGATACAACTAGCAAGGTCTAAAACAAAGAGTAATCCTAAGAGTGTTGTTTCATAAATAAGTGTTAATTCTCGTTACCTTAAGGCCATGAATTATAAGGTAAACATGGAGATACTCGTAACCATACTAATTGACACTAGAGTACTTGACGCCCTGCAAGCATCAGAATAAATGTGACATTTGTCACCCCTTGGTTTGGTAGGTCATGGACTGTACCTAGCAGTCAGGGTGCGGGAGTGTCAGTCCCGTATAGATCTACACACACAATGCCCGCTCTCCCTCCAGGAAACTCTAATTACCAACTTGACGACGGGGAGATCTGTGTCCTGAAGATGCATCTCGTGTCCTAAATTCTATTAGAGGCGCTGGAGAAATGATATAGACTCGCGAATGAACTGACTCCATTTGAATTCTCGTACCAGAAAGAGTAAATAAAACCTCTAACTATTCCTATAATAGTTACTAGTGTCTCTGATCTTATGAATGATGAATGGAAGGATGCCCTTGCTACCCAAGGGAAATGAACTGCTCGATGTAAACCTTTATGTCTATACGTGTATACATGATATATAACTAATGTTTAAACGACCTTCGGACGGATATCCGATACCCACCAGACCACATCCCAACGAGGAAAAGGAAATAGGGCGAACTAGCCTTCCTAAGTCTTTTAAACATTATTTATATAACTATACAAGTACAGGCATGCATTTAACGAAGTAGAAGTATAAAAGTATGGAAGTATAGAAGAAACCTTTGGTAAAACCTTTGGAAAACCTTTGAAAATAAGAATTTACGTCTTGATATCTTTATGTAAAACAAGCTTTGAAAATCGTTCATAAACATGTTTTGAATATAATTTGATAACACAAAATAAGTAAAGAAAACCTATGTTTAAAACACTGTTGTAACTGGTGTAGAAGTAAAACATACAGCACGAGAGATAATTTGAGAAAAGATTTAAACAAGTAAAGACATTTTGGAAAACCATCTATAGTATTGTACTAGGTAAAACAATTGAAAGTGTGATAAATACTTGTGCATACGGGTTATTAATCACATATGATGGATATGATAACTAACATGTTTTAACTTGTATCCCCCCCCCATAAAAGCATGTAAAAGCATTTAAAAGGTTAATTCAGTGGTATGAACTCACCTGTTGTAAGTGGATCGGATGGAGGTGTCGGTTGGGTGCTCGGTGTCAAGTAAAGACTTGGACACACTTAGTGATCTATTAACATATGATGACATATGTTTACATATAATTAGTAATTATAATACTAATTAAACACGCATAAGCATCCTAATGTGCGGAAAACACTTTGGTCAAGTGCTAGGAGGCTATTGGGATGAAAATAAGGGAGTGTATGGACTCACATTGGAGTTTACTCTTCAAATGATGCCCCTTATGGGTGTTTACGGTTTCAAGACCACTTCCCCCATGAGTTTATGGCCACAAACTCATGGTAGTAGTGTCATGGGATGTTTAAAAGTCTTATCTCACTCATAGAATCATGCTAGAGTCGAGTCAAGGGCTATGGAAGTGATTGGGGCTTGAAATGGACATTTTATGTAGTTTACGGTCCTTGGACCACTCCCAAGGGATTTTACGGCCGTAAACACATGAGTTAAAGTCACTTATATGAGCATATGAAGGTGTTAAAGGCACTTAAACACCTTGGAAAGGTGTTTACGGTCTATGAAGGTGTTCTTGGTGAGTTTACTACCTTAAACACATGAGTTTACGGTAGTAAAATCATGTTTGTCCATGAATCATATGTTTTGGTGCATCAAATGAAGGATTACAAGGCTCTAGGCACTCATGGAAGCTTTTGGAGGTGTTTGAGGGGTAGTTTAACACCCAAAAAGGTGTTTATGGTCCTTGAAGATGGGTTTACTGTCCAAGGATATTCTTAGACCGTAAACTCATGTTTACTCCCCATATGCTAAGATTTTGGTGTTCTAAGTCCTTTCATGTAAGCCCCTAAGTCATAACTAAGCTCCATAAGTGGTTTGGAAGGGTTTTTGGGCATCAAAACCCCATTTATGAGTGTTTACGGCCCAAGAGTGTTCTTGGACTGTAAACTCATGTTCTTGAGGGTTTTCGGTAATTTAAACACGAATTTGTAAGTTAAATGAGCTAAACAACAAGTTTGGGTAGATCACTTACTAGTTTGGGGCTTGAAAGAGGCGATTTTGGACCAAACCCAATTTGTAGAAGGAGAAAGTAGAGAGAGAGACTCCTAAGATGTGAAAAGGGTTGGAATGAAACCCACTCAACCCTTATATAGGGTGGAGTTTATGGCCTGGTTGGGGGTCCAACTGACACCAACCGCGAACGGGTTTTTTTTTCATGACTACCGTTAAACACGGCAAATTTTAAAAATTATACCTCCTTAATTTTTGTTCGCTTGATGAATATTATTTAAAATATTCCAACGGGTTTAAATCCGGTCAAAAATATTTTTGGGATAAATTTGGCTAATTTTTGACGTATTTAATTTCGACGTTGAAACTAACAGAAATTTTTGGGTTGTCACATAATCCCCCCGTTAGAGGGAATTTCGTCCCGAAATTAGAGTTTAGGTAAAGAAGTAGGCATGAATGATCGAGTAATGAGATGAGGGCACTTCCTATTCGAATGTTCCTCGCACTCCCAAGTGAACTCCGGTCTTCGCATGGCGTTCCAGCGAACCTTCACTAGTGGGATGCGGATCCGCTACGCTCGCTTGATTCCTCGGTTTGCAGTTTACTACGGGTTTTTCTATGAAGTTAGGGTTCCCAATGATTGCAATTATGACGAGTGGGTTTATACTAGTCACGTCGGACAAATGCTTTGTCCATGCTGGAGACACGAATAGACTACGGTGGAATTTTTATGGAATTCCAAAAGCAGTCGTGGTCTGAGAAGGGTTGGACCAATTCTTATAAAGAATCTCGGATTGTCCTAAGCTCTCGGAAAGATAGAGCTTTTCAGTTCTCAGAACATAATGCACTTCTATGGTGAGATCATCACTGGTGTGATCGCCAATTTGAAGTTCCAAATGTTCTCTCATACTGTGGGTGTAGTTCTTCGGGTTGGTTCTTAGAAGACTCGGGTATCCTCGGGTTCGTGTTTCCTACTGATTGGCTTTTAGAGGTTTTATGGTCCATCGGATGTATTGGCTACACATTGGTATGTGATTGGTTTCGTGGAATCTATCTCAACTTAGTGCAAAATGGACCTGCACTTCCGATTCTTGAGGTGTTTCTAACGGAGACTCTCTAAGTTAATGAGATAGGGCCTTAGTAGACGATGGTTAGAGGGTTTTAGATTTCTTCTTCGATTAACAAATGCTTTCACAGTATGATTCTTAACTTGGAAGGAATCACGCTCTTACTTGCTTCGTTGTTTCATGGATAGTAGCCTCTGCTCAGGCTAAGTTAGTTCTTAGAGATTTTCTGAAGTGTTGGACTATCTCAAGAGGTGGTTCTACTATTTCTGTGTGAGATAGTATACATGGAACACCTGGTAGTCCAATAAATCTCTAAGACATGCCCTATTCTCTAAGGTGTCGGTTTATTCCAGTAGCAGAAAGCGCGTGTTCTTGTATAACCCATCGACTAACACCTAGACTGGTGTCAAGTCTAGAATCTCTTCGGGATCTGGGTTATAAGGCTTAACGCAACCTACTTTTGTACTTTATTCAAGTATTTTGGCTGTGGAGGTTATCCTGTGGTTCTTAGCATTCTAGTATTCACTTCGGAGAATGCAGTCTATCGTCTACAGAGCGACGGTGACTTCTACCACGTGAGGAGGAGGCGGAGTGTCCTAGGCACTACTCGTCGGTAACGGGGTGGACGAAGTGCCTGAGTAGTGCGAGCATCTTCTACAACTACTCTTCTGGGGGTTCTGAGTCTTCTTGATTTTAGGTTAAGGCTAGAAGTAAAGGGTTCCTTCACTCGGAACGTCTAATCTCCTCATCCACTCTTCTCAAGGTTTAACTTATCGTAGCTTCCGGATTTCCGGTATATCCGCTGAGATGCTTAATTCTTGGGATTAAGCATGAATGGATGGACGTAGTCAATGTCCTTGACTCTTACAACTCATATTTCTTTACCAACTGAGGGTGTTAGCTACTATGTTGGCTTATCCGAGATGACAACAAATTTCGGATTTGTGGTCATTATAGTAGCTCAACCCACAGGGGTTCTCTTGACTCTATCTCCCATTCCATGGGATAGGATGAAGGGTTTTACTATCAGGTTCGTGGTAGAGCTCATACTTAGCTTAACCACTAATACTTAGTGTATGCAGGCCGTATATAATTAAGGTCGGCAGGATGTTCAGTTGTGCGACTCCACCCCAGACCCATAACCCAACGAGGAATAGGGAGTAGGGAGTAAGCACACATCTTAAATCTTTTTGATCTGAATTATATACCACCCTCATGCATATACTCAATTATAGTAGTCAGTCCCATGAGTTCTATCCTCTTGATTCACGAACCTGATTGTGAGGTGTGAAGGGTCCTTCTGGGGTTCTACAGAGTGGGTTTCGGGTGGTTATCGTCTTCTGGAGTGCCTATAGTGTCTTTCGCTTCGGTTTTTATCTGTCTAAGAAGGGTTGGTTAACAGCGCGCGGTACCTTTCTTCTAGGTACTTCGGAAGGTTTGAAATAAGTGTGACGACTGATGGATCGCATTAGTCTTTATTATTTTTATTATGTTTAGGTTTGGAAGAACCTTTATTTGCCGAAATGGCTATGGTGAAAGTTCTTTTTACACAGCACTAGCAATTTACACATGGTTGCACTAAGTCAAAACATGATGGATAGAGGCGTCGAAGTTGGCATACTTCAACATGATATAGAATGAGGGTCGATAGGGTCATGTGCTAAATGGGCACACAAGTTCTTGGCGTCTCGGGTCTCGTCCCGTGTATCACTGTCGCGGATACTTGGACCGATAGAGTCGACACGGAACTATAGAGGGTCCTGAGCATTTCGGAATAAGGTACCTTTCATGAATGGTTTCTCACGAGGCCTTTCTATAATCACCTAACATATAATAGTCATGTATAATTAAGGTGGGGAGGACTGTTGACTGAGCGACTCCGCCTTAAATCCACAACCAAATGAGGAACAGGAAATGAGGCAGCATCACTCACTCGAGGTCTGTCCATCTTAATTATACATGGCTTTAATGTATATGTCAAGCCATTATAGCTCTACCTGATGAAATTTTAAATTTTATAACAGTGTTGTGACTTTCGCCTTAACGGGGAAGTAATCACATTTAGAATTAGCCTTTTAATGTTTTTAGTTAGCTATCTAGGATTGAGAGATGTACCAAAAATCTACCGGGTTCCTTGATGCTTCTCCCTAAGCATTAGAGTTAGACTCTTCCTGTGTCCTTGTCTTTTCTTTCAGTTGAGCAATCCCACTTTAGGTGCCCATTCTCACAACATAGATGGCATATTGGATTGGTCGTTACATTGGTGGTTGATATAATAAGCTCAACTGGGGTTCTGCAGACACGAGCGGTATGCCCCTTCATGTTGCACCGAGTACAACAAAATTCCCGGCATACACCATGATGATGGTAGCTACACTTGCTGCAGTGGGAAAGGTTTCCTAGGTATGGTCTTCTTGAAGTCGGGATGGAAGGGCTGGCAGGGGTATTGACTATCTCAGCTCGTTGCCCCTCGGAAGGTCCTTGAGCCGAGGTACTTCCCTCTTCGTTCTTGAACTTTCTCTTCATTGGATTTGGTTGGGGTTCTTGGGTGGCTGGGTACATAGAGGTTGGTTGCTGCTGTCCATTACTTGGATCGGAATTCCCGATAGGGCTCTTGCTAACATTGGCATTGTTAGCATTCAGTTGAGCCATGACAGCTGCTACGGCTGCCGAGACTATAGCTTGGAACGTAGCTTCATCGAATAGGAGATTCGGTTTCTTCCTAGTGGATCGGTTATGCTTCTTTGGAGGCACGGTTTTCCTATACGGAGAGGAACACAAGCTGATGAGAGACGATGGTTAACTCTAGACGTATATGTCCTTACTATAATAGGCATAAATTTTTCCCGCTCCTCGGATATTGGTTGTCTGAGTGTCGACTTACATCCCTATGATGTAGTCCGGGTATTCAAGGTAAGGGTATGAGTATCGGAAAATCCATAAGATGGGTGTCGTTCCTACTAAGTTACCTTTATACTGGGAAAGGTTCACTCTCTGGCTTGGAAAGATTTGAGGGAAGTTCGGAACGAGCATCACAGAAGAAAAGGCTCATGAAGACTTATGGCTAAACATTCTCAATCAAGGTTTTGAGATCCGATCTAATCGTATTACTTGCGATGGGAAAAGGCGATTTACCTAACACATTGTGTGAGTAGTGTAATCACTAACTCACTAAATTGTATTATTTTATGGGTGTATTAGCGTGACGAATACGAGGAAAAGACACTTCTCGGGTTCCATGTACTGGCTCCCTCTGTCTACCTCATATCCTCGACTGGGGCTGGCGTTGGTTTTCTTCAGATAGTTACCTAGGGTTCTTTTCTCATGAAGACATATTGAATTTCTATTCCGCCTTACTTCCGATCCTAACTTTGAGTGTCATCACTTCATGATGGATGACTGGAAATCTCAGAAGTTCAGGCGAATTTCCCATCGATGTCCCTAAAAAGGTATAGGCACTTGGTGGTTTCAATAGTCTCGTCTTGGTTCATTTATTTCCGAACTGGAAATCTTCTCAATGAACCTCTTCTGGGTCTGAATCAACTCTTCTGTCGAACACTAAAGTGGATAGGGTTTTCTACAGGGTTCGTGCGAGAATGGAAATGTCTAAAGAATCCTAAGAGATTATTAACATTTCACGAAGTGATCTATATTGAGTCCTGCTAAAATTACATAGGGTACACAAATCATATATAGCTTAGATCCGATAGACCTTCAAATATGTGATACTACTCTATATCCACATCCCAACGAGGAAAAGGAAATAGAGCGAAACCACACATTCTCAGTCTATGGGATCCTTATTATATATAACCTTGGAAGTGTACCCTTTGTAATCATAGGTATATCAATAAGCGATCTTTTAGTTTTTCACACAAAGTTATCTATGGATCCTAAAATACCCCTATGGTATTTTAATTTCTTGTTTGATTCTTAACTTCTAAATATGATTCTGGGATTAATGTGAGTCTTTTAGTATTCCAAAATATTCCCATAGTATTTTAAACTTCATGTTTGGCTCTAGCATTCCTATTTGGTAAGTTTTAGACCTGTTGCAACACCACTATCACTCCCAAGCACACGTTCATCGCATCTCGAATAAATGTAGTTGATCAGGTTACATTTATTCCAGCTTATGATTACATAACTACCCAGGTTTGACGGTAATGCTCAACATCTGAATACTTTTATTCTTGTTCTTCTTGTGATACTTTGTTCGGGTGTTTAGATTTTGGATGTTCTTATACGTTGGTAAAATATGGCTATATTTTAAAGTATAATTCTTGGTCAGATTGTTTTATCCCTATGTATTTATAGGTTGTATATCTTTTATGAATTGATATACTTAGCTCACTATAAACAATGCTCTGATACCAATCTGTCACACCCGAAAACTGGAACGGCGGAAACGTTCTGGGGTGGATGACGTCATGTCAAGTATCACAACATATGCAGTATAGTAATCAAAGTACAATAACCATTGCATTAATAGAAATAGTTTTACATAAGTTACATTTTGTAGAGACATCAAAGTAATACAGAAACTAGTATAGATGCAGCTCGGTTCTAGGATGGCTTCACAAAAGCTCCGGGGATGTACCTGTCTATCGCTGACTTGAGAATACAAGTTATTTTGAAAGCGAGTATTAGAATTTGTATAAATGCTGGTGAGTTCATAGGTATTTAGTGTCATTTTTGTAAGTAACCATTTTATTCAAAATAACTTTATAAAATGTAGTAGTTTGGAACCTACGGTGTATTAGTGTCCTTTCCAAAAAATCCTATATTTTCTAATTAAAAGCAGTCTTCTACCAAGACTCAACAGTGTTATGTTTTAAAAAGAAATTTTCCCTGAAATACTATCATTACCCAAAACGGTATTTAACTTTAAAGAAAGTAGGAGAATATCACTAGTTAAAATACTAGGTGAAAATAACATATGCCTCAGCAGAAAACACTACTGACTAAGGCAAAAGAAATCATAGACTCCAGGAGAGTATTGACTGAATGGATATGCCTGAATCAGTCTAACAAAAGGAAACACAGACCCCAGACGGAATCAACTGTACGATACGACTAGCAAGGTCTAAAACAAAGAAACATAGACCCCATACATTATCAAATGAACGATACAGCTAGCAAGGTCTAAAACAAAGAAACACAGATCCCAGACAGTATCAAATGAACGATACAACTAGCAAGGTCTAAAACAAAGAAACCCAGACCCCAGACAGTATCAAATGAACGATACAGCTAGCAAGGTCTAAAACAAAGACACACAAACCCCAGACAGTATAAAATGAACAATACAGCTAGCAAGGTCTAAAACAAAGAGACACAGACCCCAGGCAGTATCAAATGAACGATACAGCTAGCAAGGTCTAAAACAAAGAGACACAGACCCCAGGCAGTATCAAATGAATGATACAACTAGCAAGGTCTAAAACAAAGAGTAATCCTAAGAGTGTTGTTTCATAAATAAGTGTTAATTCTCGTTACCTTAAGGCCATGAATTATAAGGTAAACATGGAGATACTCGTAACCATACTAATTGACACTAGAGTACTTGACGCCCTGCAAGCATCAGAATAAATGTGACATTTGTCACCCCTTGGTTTGGTAGGTCATGGAGTGTACCTAGCAGTCAGGGTGCGGGAGTGTCAGTCCCGTATAGATCTACACACACAATGCCCGATCTCCCTCCAGGAGACTCTGGTTACCAACTTGACGACGGGGAGATCTGTGTCCTGAAGATGCATCTCGTGTCCTAAATTCTATTAGAGACGCTGGAGAAATGATATAAACTCGCGAATGAACTGACTCCATTTGAATTCTCGTACCAGAAAGAGTAAATAAAACCTCTAACTATTCCTATAATAGTTACTAGTGTCTCTGATCTTATGAATGATGAATGGAAGGATGCCCTTGCTACCCAAGGGAAATGAACTGCTCGATGTAAACCTTTATGTCTATACGTGTATACATGATATATAACTAATGTTTAAACGACCTTCGGACGGATATCCGATACCCACCAGACCACATCCCAACGAGGAAAAGGAAATAGGGCGAACTAGCCTTCCTAAGTCTTTTAAACATTATTTATATAACTATACAAGTACAGGCATGCATTTAACGAAGTAGAAGTATAGAAGTATGGAAGTATAGAAGAAACCTTTGGTAAAACCTTTGGAAAACCTTTGAAAATAAGAATTTACGTCTTGATATCTTTATGTAAAACAAGCTTTGAAAATCGTTCATAAACACGTTTTGAATATAATTTGATAACACAAAATAAGTAAAGAAAACCTATGTTTAAAGCACTGTTGTAACTGGTGTAGAAGTAAAACATACAGTACGAGAGATAATTTGAGAAAAGATTTAAACAAGTAAAGACATTTTGGAAAACCATCTATAGTATTGTACTAGGTAAAACAATTGAAAGTGTGATAAATACTTGTGCATACGGGTTATTAATCACATATGATGGATATGATAACTAACATGTTTTAACTTGTATCCCCCCCCCCCATAAAAGCATGTAAAAGCATTTAAAAGGTTAATTCAGGGGTATGAACTCACCTGTTGTAAGTGGATCGGATGGAGGTGTCGGTATCAAATGTACGATACGGCTAGCAAGGTCTAAAACAAAGAAACACAGACCTCAGATAGTATCAAATGAACGATACAGCTAGCAAGGTCTAAAACAAAGAAACATAGACCCCGGACAGTATCAAATGAACGATACAGCTAGCAAGGTCTAAAACAAAGAAACCCAGACCCCAGACAGTATCAAATGAACGATACAGCTAGCAAGGTCTAAAACAAAGAGACACAGACCCCAGGCAGTATCAAATGAACGATACAGCTAGCAAGGTCTAAAACAAAGAGACACAGAACCCAGACAGTATAAAATGAACGATACAACTAGCAAGGTCTAAAACAAAGAGTAATCCTAAGAGTGTTTTTTCATAAATAAGTGTTAATTCTCTTTACCTTAAGGCCATGAATTATAAGGTGAACATGGAGATACTCGTAACCATACTGATTGACACTAGAGTACTTGACGCCCTGCAAGCGTCGAATAAATGTGACATTTGTCACCCCTTGGCTTGGTAGGCCGTGGACTGTAGCTAGCAGTCAGGGTGCGGGAGTGTCAGTCC
Source organism: Lactuca sativa (assembly GCF_002870075.4). Lineage (NCBI taxonomy): Eukaryota > Viridiplantae > Streptophyta > Magnoliopsida > Asterales > Asteraceae > Lactuca > Lactuca sativa. Next base: position 220,980,659 of record NC_056625.2, read on the forward strand.
CGTATAGATCTATACACACAATGCCCGTTCTCCCTCAAGGAGACTCCGGTTACTAACTTGACGATGGGGAGATCCGTATCCTGAAGATGCATCTCATGTCCTAAATTCTATAGGAGGGGCCGGAGAGATGATATAGACTCGCGAATGAACTAACTCCATTTGAATTCTCATACCAGAAAGAGTAAATAGAACCTCCTAACTATTCCCATAATAGTTACTAGTGTCTCTGATCTTATGAATGATGAATGGAAGGATGCCCTTGCTACCCAAGGGAAATGAACTGGTCGATGTAAACCTTTATGTCTATACATGTATACATGATATATAACTAATGTTTAAACGACCTTCGGACGGATATCCGATACCCACCAGACCACATCCCAACGAGGAAAAGGAAATAGGGCGAACTAGCCTTCCTAATTCTTTTAAACATTATTTATATTACTATACAAGTACAAGCATGCATTTAATGAAGTAGAAGTATAGAAGTATAGAAGAAAACTTTGCTAAACCCTTTGGAAAATCTTTGAAAATAAGAATTTATGTCTTGATATCTTTATGTAAAACAAGATTTGAAAACCTTTTATAAACACATTTTGAATATAATTCGATAACACAAAATAAGTAAAGAAAACCTTTGTTTAAAACACTGTTGTAACTGGTGTAGAAGTAAAACATACAGCACGAGAGATAATTTGAGAAAATATTTAAACAAGTAAAGACGTTTTGGAAAACCATCTATAGTATTATACTTGGTAAAACAACTGAAGTGTGATAAATCCTTGTGCATGCAGGTTATTAATCACATATGATTGATATGATAAATAGCATGTTTTAACTTGTATTCCCCCATAAAAGCATGTAAAAACATTTAAAAGGTTAATTCAGGGGTATGAACTCACCAGTTGTAAGTGGATCGAATGGAGGTGCCGGTTGGGTGCTCGGTGTCAAGTAAAGACTTGGACACACTTAGTGATCTATTAACATATGATGACATATGTTTACATACAATTAGTAATTATAATACTAATTAAAAAGGCATAAGCATCCTAATGTGCGGAAAACACTTTGGTCAAGTGCTAGGAGGCTATTGGGTTGCAAATAAGGGAGTGTATGGACTCACATTGGAGTTTACTCTTCAAATGATGGCCCTTATGGGTGTTTACAGTTTCAAGACCACTTCCCCCATGAGTTTACAGCCGTAAACTCATGGTAGTAGTGTCATGGGATGTTTAAAGGTCTTATCTCACTCATAGAATCATGCTAGCGTCGAATCAAGGGCTATGGAAGTGATTGGGGCTTGAAATGGACATTTTATGGAGTTTACGGTCCTTGGACCACTCCCTAGGGATTTTATGGCTGTAAACACATGAGTTTACGGTTGTAAACTCATGTTAGTCCATTCTCTTGTTGTTTGGTGGTTCTAGGCTATGTAGGCAAGGTTCTAGTCACTTATATGGGCATATGAATGTGTTAAAGGCACTTAAACACCTTGGAAAGGTGTTTACGGTCTATGAAGGTGTTCTTGGTGAGTTTACTACCTTAAACACATGAGTTTACGGTAGTAACCACATGTTTGTCCATGAATCATATGTTTTGGTGCATCAAATGAAGGATTACAAGGCTCTAGGCACTCATGGAAGCTTTTGGAGGTGTTTGAGGGGTAGTTTAACACCCAAAAAGGTGTTTATGGTCCTTGAAGATGGGTTTACGGTCCAAGGATATTCTTAGACCATAAACTCATGTTTACTCCCCATATGCTAAGATTTTGGTGTTCTAAGTCCTTTCATGTAAGCCCCTAAGTCATAACTAAGCTCCATAAGTGGTTTGGAAGGGTTTTTGGGCATCAAAAACCCCATTTATGAGTGTTTACGGCCCAAGAGTGTTCTTGGACTGTAAACTCATGTTCTTGAGGGTTTTCGGTAATTTAAACACGAATTTGTAAGTTAAATGTGCTAAACAACAAGTTAGGGTAGACCACTTACTAGTTTGGGGTTTGAAAGAGGCGATTTTGGACCAAACCCGATTTGTAAAGGGAGAAAGTAGAGAGTGAGACTCCTAAGGTGTGAAAAGGGTTGGAATGAAACCCACTCAACCCTTATATAGGGTGGAGTTTATGGCCTGGTTGGGGGTCCACCTGACACCAACCGCGAACGGGGGGTTTTTTTTTCACGACTAGCGTTAAACACGACGAATTTTAAAAATATACCTCCTTAATGTTGGTTTGCTTGACGAATATTATTTAAAATATTCCAACGGGTTTAAATCCGGTCAAAAATATTTTTGGGATAAATTTGGCTAATTTTTGACGTACTTAATTTCGACGTTAAAACTAACGGAAATTTTTGGGTTGTCACACTTGTAGAGATACACTTACTTGAATACACTTACTTGGATACACATACACTTGCCAGGATACTTTTACATAGATACCTGATTAAAAGCATGCTTGTATATGTATAGTTATATAAATAATGTTTAAAGGACTTAGGAAGGCTAACCCGCTTTATTTCCTTTTCCCCGTTGGGATGTGGTCTGGTAGGGTATCGGGTATCCGTCTGAAGGTCATTTAAATATCAGTTATATATCATGTGTACATATATAGACATAATAGTTCTAATCAGTCAGTTCAGTACCTTTGGGTAGCAAAGGTATACGTTCATTGATATACTTATATGAGTACGTTTACATAAGATACGCTTACATGGGTGCGTTTACATGTACGATAATAGGACAGACATAACTAGGTGCTATAGCGTGGAACGATTTCAGGATCTAACTATACCAATGAATCACAACGCATTGTGATAGTTATATTGGGTATACATGATCATGGTAATGTGGGTGTTCGCGGATTGCAAACATGTAGGGGTCGTGTGTGGGTCCCAAAATCTCTTTGACAAGGGAGCATCTAGCCTGGGATCTAGCCATCACATTATGCCTTATCCCTCAAATAAGGCAAAATAGTACAGAAGTAGCCACTTATTACAAATACTACAATACTTACGAAATTACAATAGATTTAAGGTAGTTAGTACGGCTGTAGTTATTTGATACTACACCATAGTACCATTTCATTTTCCCATTTACACTCACTTCGTGAACATTCACACGATGCACGGTAATGTACAAACTATACTTTTGGTTAATGATAGTCAAATTTAGGAAAACACACACTCTTACAAGAGACACACACAGATACTAGATGCCTTGGTAGAAGGTTACTTTCAGTAGGAAGCATAGGGCTTTCTAGGATGTTCAAAACGTTTTCATACTTACATTTCATATACTTACAAATACTTACATTTCATACGTACAAATACATTCTTACAAATTAAGACACTAAAATACTTATGATCTCACCAGCTTTAAAGTTGATCAACTCTTTCAAATAACTTGTATTCTTAGGTCAACAGTAGACAGGTACCGATGCAAGGTTTAGAGAAGATTAAGCTCGTTTAAGACTCATCTTTCATTTTGATTCATATTTTAGTGTCTATTAGACATATCAGAACACTTGTATTAAAATTATATTATTAATGCAATGGATGATGTTGTTGCTTGTTTACTACTATTCATTATTGTGATACTATACATGATGTCCTCCGCCCCAAAACGTTTCTGCCGTTCATGGTTTTGGGGTGTGACAAATACAAGTTAAAACACCAAGAACATGACTAAACTCAAACATCAGCTTTCAACAGAAAAGTTAATGTTCATTCACGAACTGTTTTGGGTAACTTAAACATTTTAGTTTTCAAAACTATATTAGATGCAAATAGTTCATGTTTATACCTTTAAAATGACTACTTGCACATGTCCATACAATTTTTCTAGTATTTATGGTGATTTTTACAAAACTGTTTATCACTCTAGCTACGAATTCGAACCAATCAGTGAATATGAATGTTTTCACACCAGTTAGAGACTTTTTAAAATCATAATAAAATTTATGGACAAACAATACACATTTTTTAATCTCTCAGAGTTTACGGATTTAGTTTTCGATTTAGTATGATTTTTCTATAATTATTCCAACAACAGGAACAGGAAAGATAACACTAGTAACTTGCTGAGCAAGGTGTGTATTATCATATATAAATACATGTTGGTTATATTGCATGTCTTTTACCTCATTATAGAGGTTTACATCATATGTGAAAAGGATTTCTACCACTATAAAACGTTTTTGATAAGCTATAATAGGTATAGTTTATGTTTCGTATACATTACAAACATTTATGATAAACTATGGTAAGTATAGTTTATGTTTCATATACATTATCAACATGTTTCCATTAACACAGCAAACACATTTCGGAAGGTTCTATTACCATGGAAAAAGGTTTTACACTCACGAACACTACATGTAAACTTGTTAACGTAAATTGTGAGACATTCTTCTTAGTACTCCTAGAGTACAGGTTAAAATTCGTGGTAGTTATAACCAAAGTCTCTTGTAGGGAGAACGTGATAGTTGTGTATAGATCTATATTGGGCCTGACAAACCCACACATGAGCTGCATGCAACAGCTAGACCGGCAGGTTTGAGGTGACAAGTGTCATTATCTTTTTCGACGCCTGAGAAACGTCGTGGCAGGTTCATTAGTGATAGTATGGTTATAGCGACTCACATAGGGAGTTAACAACACATGAAGTTTACGGGGATTTTCTCAAATCAAAAAGGGTTTTATGTCGATTTAAAATCACCTTTTATGTCAATAGGTATGGATATTACTTGTACATTTCGGTCTTGGTATTTAAGACTACACATCACTCTTGTAAGGAAAATATTGGATTTTTCTTGGTAACACACAACTCATTATAAAGATCGGTTTCCAAACTCTTGAAACTTTTTCAAAACTACTTGTATTCTCAGGGAATCAACGAAATCAGGAAATCACAAGCTTTTTAGGATGGTACGCTACAACGTTCAACAACTAGTTTTATATCATGTTGTAATCAACCATTGAAATATGTAACACTTGAAACCATGAAATTCTTTTCTGATTATATTTATGATTGGTTGTATTTAATTTAAGCACTATTATACTCGTTGTTGTGATACTATGCATGAAGTCCACCACCCCCGGACGTTTCCGCCATCCTTGGTTTGGGGGTGTGACACTATATTGTTTCAACTGGCCTTCCAAGTAACGTAAATCCTAACATCACGATTTGGATATCTTTGAATGGTTGTACATACGATGGACCTCGCTCGTGAACATGAATACATTTTGGGACAATTCATCAACTATAATATCTTCTTTTGGATTTTTTTCGGTGACTTCTACTGAAGTTGGTTTCCACGGCGGAGAAATTGGAATCTTTCTTTCTTTTGGTTTTAATTATGTGAATAATATACCATTACAAACATGTTGATCAAACCTTTGAAGGCTTTCATGAAAGGCTTGCTCAACATTTTCATACATCGTATTATATTCCCATTCGAATTATGTGTAGATTAATTTTAAAGTCCCTTATGGAACAATACTTTTCTATCATTGGCCTGGCTGAATTTTTTTCTATTTTGTTTTTCCTTATTTATCTATTTTTATCTGATCCGATCAAGTGAATCCAAATTAATTTCGATTTTCAAAACATAGATCCAAATAATCAAACTAAAATTAAATCCGATCCGATCCAACCAAATTATAATTCGATTGGATCGGTTTTTTACAATTCGGTTTTCAATAATCAAGACATTTTAACAAATATATAACTTTAGTCTTAACTTATTCTATAATATAAACTAAAATAATATTGTTTAATTAGTTGTGAATTAAAACTTATAGATAATTATCAAGAAAAGTATATTATAGTGTACTACTTTATAGACAATTTTTTTATAAGCAGTGCATATTAAAGTGTTATAATAGATGAAAATTTTAATATACTAAAAGAATAATTTAGTAAATTTATGAATTATTAAAGATATATATTAGAAAGAACAAAATAACAAATTAGAATTCAGTTTTTTGGACTATTCGGTTTTTATTTTATAAATCAAAACTAATCCAAAATAATAATTCGGTTTCGCTAAAAACCAATCCAAATATCCAAATATCCAAACCAAATACTCGGATCCAAATTATCCAATTCGACAATTTGATTTTATCCAAATAGTAGACGGCCTGGCAGTTAGACCCTGTTTGATATGCATCTTTCCAGGTTCAAACAGATCTTTCTGGCTGAATGGACCGGAAAGACTATTTGATTTGTACAAAAGAATGGGTCTTTCCTGGTAAGATATGTATTTCCCAGAAAACCTCAAAATCATGTCTTTCTGGCTAAATGGGCTGGAAAGACAATTATACACCAAACCCGGCCTCTTTCTTTCTTTATTGAATTATTAATTTTTTTAAATAACTTTTTTTAAATTTAATTTTTATTGAATTATTATTGTTTTTCATCATTTAGCCCAATCAATCAGACAGTCAAAAAACTTTTCGAGACATCACTTTTCCAGACATAAAATATATTAGTTTATGTTGTACAATACATATACATATGTGGACTCTGATCTGCTCTAACGTAGCACGTGGTTTGAAGTGCAGAGCTACGTATATGTTGGTTTTTTCTCAGTTATTCTCCGACTCAGCCATTGTTTTTTGAAGCCCTATGTACATTCCACCGCCTACTACTTCGTCTTCCTCCTCAATCAAACTCAGAGTCGTAGGTGTCGTAAAAAGAGAATCCAAGCCCTAAGTACATCCCACCACCTACTGTTTTGTCTTCCTCCTCAATCAAACTCAGGGCTCGTTTGTTTTCTGTCAAAAAGACTTTTTAGGGTATTACATCTGCCGGCGGGTAGATATTTAATAAAAAGATTGTTTGATTTTTGGAAGACAAAAGAAGTTAAAAAGACTTTTTCATCTCTTTTCCAGAAAGACCTAACAGCGCCTCTTCTAATTGCTGAATACATTTATCGCTTTCTCATCGCCTCCATACGATTTTCCCCTTTCACTTGAAATTACTCCCACCGGCAATCTCTACGCACCATCCATACCTCCGGCCAACACCCTCCGCCTACGACGCTCCTCGCTCGTCCTTCGTTGCTCCAACTCGTCATCGCCGCCGCCGACTCATCAGGTTCGTTCTGTCCCTTTTTGTTCTCCTCTCTCGTTTATCTTATCTCCCTTTCAGCTTGTATTTTTAGTTTAGGCTCCATTAATGGTGAAATCCCATCTATGATTTTGTCAATTAAAAACCATCTGTGTTGTTAATTTCTCAGATACCATCTATTTATCTCTTTGATTTTGTTCGGTTTGGTACTAGAATCAAACTATTCCTGTTCATCTAAGCTTTATCTGTTCCTCTCTTGTGATTTTGTTTAGTTTAAGATGTAACTCAGCTCTTCATTTTTCCTGTGTTTGGTTCTGTTTTCTGACAGTGGGTGTAGATTTGTAACATTATTTCTTGGGAATTTTGTACATGCTTGAGTTTAATCTGTTTAGTCACTCCTCATTCTCGTTTCTCTTTTCTTATCTCCCTCTCAACTTGTATTGTTACTTTAAACTCCATTATTGGTGAAACCCATCAACCATTTTGTCAAATAACTTCCTGTTGTTGATTTCTCAAATAACTTCTTGTTAATCTGTTTGATTTTGTTTTGTTTTCTACCTGATCTAATTGATTATGCTTTGCTTAAGATGTAAATTTCATGTTGTTTACTTCTCTTATACCAGAAAATTATTAGTTGTTTCTTGTTTGAATAAGTAATTTTCATGTTTCTTGTTTGAAATCCTTTTGGCACCGAATCTGGCCATTAGGGGTATTGTTGTCCAAAAATATGTAGTGTCTGTTTTGTAATTCAGTTGATGATTTATGTTTGATTCTTTTTTGATTTTGATGAAACGGGTTATACCATCATAAATGGTTTTTACTTTCATTGAATAATTTGTTATATATTTTTTTTGGATTCATTGTTTATAGCAACACTTCCTAGAGGATATAAACAATAATTGAAAAAGTAATTTGCAAGAACTCAAAAGGGTAGCTTTATGTTTTTTGAAAATTTAATGTGATTGGGAGAAAACTTGCATTTTTTTGAAATTGAAGGAAAAACTCACAAACTTTAGAGTTTCTCTTTAAACTGTCTAGTTTCAAACTACATGCTTCTAGTTTCAAACTCTTTAGTATAATGCTTTTATTCACTTGAATCAAATGTTTCTATTTTACGTTGTTTGTCTAACATGTTGTAATCTATAGATATGAATCGTTAAGTTTTTAGTTTTTTAAGTCGATTCTTTCATGGAATTAATTTATAAAGTTATTATATATAGCTTGTCTAAATGGGAGACAAACTACAATGGTCGAACGAGCAAGTAAAATGTTTATTAGATACGTGTATCGATGAGGTCAACAGAATTGGTAGAAAAGGAGGTAGCATGCACAAGGAGTCTTGGGTTACGTTAGGGAAAGCTCTAAAAGAAAAGTTTGACATGGATACTTCATAAAAACAATTGAAAAATGCTTTTGATAATCTAAAAGCTAAATACGTAGGGTGGAAATATTTGAGAAACAAGTCAGGGAATTTATACAATGCTCAAACAAATTCATTTGCCTTAGTGAACACAGAATGGGAAGAATTCAAGAAGGTGTGTCTATATAATTTAATTTTTTTAGTTTATGTCCAATTTTAATAACGATGTCAAAATACTTATAATTACTATTAATATTGGTTTAGGGTCATCCAAAGGCAGGATCATTGAGGACACACCCATTGCCTTATCCCAACCTTTGTGCATCTTTATTTGATGGAAGTAGTGCCAGCGGTAGCATCAAATGGACCTCTACTCAAACTGCACCCGCAGATACATCATCTTCTTCTCATCGTGTGCAAAGACTTCTAATTGATGATAACCCTTTTAATGGCCTAGAAGATGATGATGATGATGACGTTTCCAATGACACTAGTGCTCGAGCTCCTAGTGATAAAGCTCATGGTGGTTCTACTGAGAGGCCTGATAAAAGGAGTAAAACCAATGATGCTTCTACTGAGAGGCCTAATAAAAGGAGTAAAACCACTAACGCTTCTACTGAGAGGCCCGATAAAAGGGCTAAAACTAGTGATGCTTCTACTGATAGGACCGATAGGACCGATATGGATAAAGCCTCTAAAACCTCTGTTAGTCTTGATGATTTGAGTCTTGATATGCAAAAAGCTCTGCAACATATGGTGAATAGCAAGGAAGGACCAACAGTAGAAGAATGTTATGAAAGGTTGAAGCTAGTTGAATTAGACCCAATGGATCCTATATTTTTGGTAGCCTTTCACCTTTTTGGAATGTCCATGAATATGAGAGAGGCATGGATGACATTGCCACCGATACCTGGGGTCTTAAAAGGGTGGATAAAGATGACTGGCACCACATTAGGGATGTTTAAGTAGTTTTTATGCTTATGTTTTTTCTTTCATTTTGAACAATTATGTGTTTCTTGAACTTATGTTTTTTCTTTCATTTTGAAAAATTATGTGTTTCTTGAACTTATGTTTGACATTATGTTTTTTTGCTATCATTTGAATGATTGTGTACTTATTTGACACAAATATTGCTAGTATTGGGATTATATACTTATTTTAAACAAAATGTATGCTTTGAATATGATACAAATGTTTATGTTTTTTGATTTAGCATATTAGGGTTTAACAAGTGTTTATGGTTTAACAGGTTCACAATGGATTACGGTAAAAAGTTGCGCCTCCTAATTGTTATGTATTTGTATCTTCGCTTTTTTTGGAGAAGAGGTTTGAAAAGAATGCGAGATAATACCTCAAAAACTTCTGGGCATCAATTCACATTAGAGTTATTACAAGGAACTAATAATCAATGCATTGAACTCTTACGTTTGTCACGTGATTCTTATGTTTGGCTTTGCACACATTTTAGAGTAAAAAGTTGGTTAAAGGATAGTAAACATATATCGGTTGAAGAGAAAATGGCGATGTTTTTGATGATGATTGGTCACAATCAACGTTATGTAATCATCAAACATAGATTTCAACACTCAAAACAAACAATTCATAAGTATTTTTATGAAGTATTGGATAAAATGATGGTGTTTGCAAAAGATATAATAGTACCAACTTCCTTTAATCCAAATCCAAACATCCCGAGACATAATAGGAGGTTATGAAGGATTTTCAAAGGAGCGGTTGGTGCGCTTGATGGAACTTTGGTACATGCTATTGTCCCTCTCGACAAACAACATTTGTATAGAGGAAGGGGAAAAGGCGACTGCTATCAAAATGTATTGGCAATATGCGACTTCAATATGATTTTTACATTTGTTGTGGCTGGATGGGAAGGGATAGCACATGATTCAAGAATATTATCTGAAGCTTTAACAGATCGAGATGCACCATTTCCATTTCCACCACCAGGTTTGTTTACATTTTCAATTTAATATTTCTACTTTTTTTAAAATTAATTATTTCCTTATATTTACAGATAAGTATTACCTCTGTGATGCCGCGTATACACACACTCGAGGATTTATAGCTCCTTATCGTAATGTGCGGTATTGGCTTGGAGATTTTCATCGAAGACGTGCATTAACGAACTGTAACAGCCCGGATTTCCAGGTATCCTTTATTGTTTTGATTTTTGGTGTTTTGAGAGGGGACTCGGCGAGTTGGAGCTCAGACTCGCCGAGTAGGGTCGTGATTCTGGACGCGGGATTCGTCTGGACTCGGCGAGTCCGCGCTGTTTAATGAAACCCTAATTTCTCGGGTTTGGGACCTATTTAAAGGGCCTTATGGCCGTCATTTGTACCCAACAGTCCATAGAGAGAAACCCTAGAGTGCTTTAGCAATTTGAGAGAGAAAGGAAGCATTTCTTGACCTTTGTGTGTTGTTTAGCAAAGAAGAGGGAGGTTCTAGCCAAGAGGAGGCAAAGGAGGTTGCTATTCTGTGGATTTGAAGCTTAGATCTTCGATCTAAAGGTATGATTTCGGCTCATCTTCTATTTTGTGAAGTATGTTGGGTTTTAGGGTTTCTTGTGACCTTTGTTGGGTTGATTGGATGGCCAAATAGTCCCTTGCTAGTGATGGGGCTTTGGATCTGGATCCATAGAGGTCCAGAGAGCCTCATTCATCAAGCTTTATAAAGAACAATGGAGGTTATGACCTTGATTTGTGGTATTTGTTGATAATTCTTCATATATGGTCATATAGAGGTTGTATGTACACCAAGATAGGGGCTTTACGTGGTGAAACAGTCGAGGAAGGCCAGATCTATGAATTGATGGAACAGATCTGACCTTAGAAGCGAGTTTGAGTGTTTGCATGGTATGGACTCGCCGAGTCCGATGAGCAGACTCGGCGAGTAGCTTGAAGATTGCCCTTAGATCGGCCAGGGAGTGGTCCAGTCGAGTCATGGGTTGACTCAGTGAGTCAGGGCGAGTTAAGAAGGGTGGTCAGTGGACTGAGTCGAGCTGGGACTCGTCGAGTTGTTCTTGGAACTCGGCGAGTTGAGTCGGGGTGGCCCCGCGATTCTGCCAGGTGGAACTCGTCGAGTCAGGGAGAGTACTCGACGTGTAAAAAGGGAATCCTAGAGAGTTGGTGAAAATGTCTAGACTCGCCGAGTTGCCCTTGTGCACTCGCCGAGTCCGGTCAAAGTTGACCGTTGACCATTGACCAGAGTTGACCTGTGTTGACTTCTTAGGGATAGTCAACCTTAGAGATAAAAAGTGTTAATTAGAGTCATGTGATGTTATAGGAGGATTAGAGCTCGGAGTATTGAGCACGAGGGATTTCCAGGATTCGTGAGATACCGAGATACGCGAGGTGAGTCTTCTCACTATACTTTACCTTGAATAGGTAACAAGAGTTATGTGACAGAGTATTTGTATGTTATGTATGCTATATGTTGTACTGCATTATTTCTATGTGATTTATGCTGTGCATGTTTACAGAGTTGGAACCGGAAGGTTCCTAGAGTTAGAACCTGAGGGTTCACAGAGTCTGGGTGCACGGACCCATAGAGTTATAGCCTCGAGTGGCTAATATGTGCCTTATGTGTGGTATTTTAGGGAACTCACTAAGTTTCGTGCTTACAGTGTTAGTGTTGTTGTTTCAGGTACTAGCGATGACCGTGGGAAGGCGTCGGCTTGATCCGTACACACACAGGGGATTTTGCTATACTTGTGATCTTGGGGTTTTGTATGATGTGAATTGAGATTTAAACTTGATGTTTTTATGAAAAGTTAATGGTAAATGTTTTTATAAATTGTGAAAATTTATTTTGAAATTTACGGTGTTACACGAACAAAGAAAAATTTAATCAATCACATGCAAAACTTCGAAATGTCATTGAACGTGCTTTTGGTCTCTTGAAATCACGTTTCCCTATATTGAAGAGAATGACTCCGTTTCCATTGGTTACACAAAGAAACATCGTCATTACATGTTTTGCGCTTCATAATTATATAATAAAAGAGGGATTAAGTGATGAGTATTTTTCTCAATATAATCAAGTCGATATATCACTTCAAAGCAACAATGTACAAGATGACGATGATGAGGAGGAGGATGACGTGGATGAGGTACAACCACACGGAAGTGCAAGAGACCGGGAATATATGGTTCATCTACGAGATCAAATTGCTGACCAGTTAATGCGTGTAGAATGAATGATTTCATAAAAATATGTTAGTTTTGTGAATTTAGTTTTAATATTGTAAGACAATCATCAAAACAATCCTTTATGTTTTTAAAAATATCAACTTTAATAAGTAAACGGCCTTCCGGTTTGAGTCGAAATATATATAGTTTATCTAATGTTTTAAAAAATATTATATGTTTGAAATTGTATGAAATTTTTATTGGCAAAGTTTGAGTCAAATATTGGCAAAGTTTAAGTCAAATATAAATTTTAATATATTAGTAATGTATGAGATGCTGAGTTTTTAGCATTTGAGCTTTGGTTGTTTCAACATTAATTTCAAAGATTGGTTTTGTTTTTGAATAATGAAAATTAATGTAAATCGGGTGGCAACGTGTAAGTATACAATTCTTATTAAGAAAAAATCTAATGTGTATTTTTACGTTGCTTTTTTATATTTTCTAATATTTTCTTACAAAATACTATAAATCTATTAAATTGTTCGTAAATATTATTAAATGGATAGGTTTTTCAATTTATTAAAAACCAACGTGAATTATTCGTATTTTAATATGAAAAAAAAATATGATTAATTAATCTCCTTTTTTTACAAGATCTCTTAAGTCTTAGTTCATTCTAATTAAAAAACAAACGATGTTTTTGTATTAAGACTTTTTTGTATAAAGTCTTCTTTTCGAAAAATAGCAAAAGACATTTAAAACAAACACCACCTCCTCGGAGTCGTCGGTGTCGTAGAAATAGAATCATTTTCTTCCAAATATCATAGGTTTCCAATTTCAGTCAATCATTTCAGCCCGTGATCAATTGATCAAAGCTTTTTGGGTTTACCGTCGCTCCCCCGCTCCCGTCTTCTACAAAGGCCTGATCGGAATCTCGACTTTTCATCTTTTCTGATTTCACCGTTTGTTTGGTATGTTCCTTTTCTATGATTTGGAATGTTTTCTTTTTTTTTTTTCCTTTGTTTGGTTTCTCTTTAATCCACCGACTAGAACTTAAAGGCATTCTACATCTTCGGTTTTTCGATACAAACATATGTTGACGGTGATGGTATGGTCGGCCCAGTGACGAATGACTTCATTGCATATCTGAAATTTCAGTTATGTCTTCCACTTTTCTTACTCAGGTAAAAAAAAAACACCCTTTAACATACTCTGCGTTGTTTCTCTTAAAATGTAGACCAAAAAACGATTTTGTGATTGTGGCGTTCTTGTGCGGAGACATTAATCTGGGCCACTTTACTTGCCTCTGTCATATCCCAACAATAAGATTCAATTATACATGCCCGCTTACGTTGATATTTGATAACAAGTTTCACAATGCACTCATAGTACTCGATGAAATGCTACAACCAGGTTTTTAAAATTTTCCTTTTTGGTTACTTGGCAGAAACGGTGTACACTTGATAGAGGTCGAACTGTTGTTTTTACCTCAACAATTGCTAACAAATCCGTTTCTATTTGAAATAAAGATAATTTTAAAAAAATGGGATTTTATGTGTAAGTTTGCAAAAGGTCTTTGTTGGGATTTTTTTGTGATAACAACACAGAACGAGTGTAAAGAAGAAACCAAGCAATAAAGATTGATATACTTGTGGAGAACTGTACATCCATGTTTTTTTTTTTTTTTTTTTAAATTTTATAAGAAGTTAACAGTTAATTAGGATTAATCAAAACCTATATTCAGTATCAATTGTTTGTGAAAGTATTTGTTATACTCTTTCTCAACTAAACATAGATTCTTTGTTATTGTTAGTGATATTGTTTGCTTAAAATGCTTTTACAGGCTCAATTGGTGAATTATGTTTTAATATAGAAAACAAAAAAATCCATGGTATGTTCAATCTTCTTTGATTTGTCTTCTGATAAATGTGTTTTGGCACTACAGTCAAAGGTTATCCAGTTTTTTATGTAATTATTTTGTACGATGGAAGAGGAACTGGTACACTTAAAAATCATCAACAATTTCTTAGATATTTTATTTGTCAAAGGTAGAGTTTCTATTAAATAATTAATTTTGGATTCATTTTTGTGTGGTATCACCTAATTTATTTTTCATATGCTTTTATTTTGTTTTGTTTTTCTCTTCTGTTAGAAGACCACAATCCTTCCAAATTTAGGCCACCTTATAAAGCTGGTAATTCTCTAATTTTTCCACACATTTAGGAATAAGAATATGGTTTTATTAACCCACAAGACCACGAGGGTAATATTGTCATATCTACAATCTGTTGATGTCATTTACTCCTTAAATTTTGTTGTTTACATTGTTTTAGAGTATTCTAATTAGAAGAGATCAATGATGATAATGTTAATCATAAGAGCAATTACCCATTGTTGCTTCTTTGTTTCTTTGTCTTTCTGTTTGATTTGAGGATGCAATATGCACATAAGTTTTGATGTTTTTTTATTTCTTTGGAATGCTATATGGGATTTTGGTTTCTTGGGCTTTAGTGAGTATCTGGACATATGACTATGACTTTGAGTGTATGCTTATTTCTCTAATTTGTGCAGATTTGCTTAAATTGATGGAAAAAAGACATAAAATGAACTTTTGTTAAGGTGAATGGAATTCGCACTTGAGTTTGTCGGACAACAGATGCGGCTATGTTGCTGGTGTACACGTTCAGAAGATGGGACATACAAGTAAATTTAGTTAGTTTTCTGCATAATGGATTTAGAAAAGCATTGGAATGGTTCGTTCCACCATAGTTTATAATGAATGTATATTATATATCTTAAATTAATATTTCTTCTTATTCAGGTCCTACAAGATTTTTTTTCTTTAGTTGTTCCTCTCTGCCATCAAGAGCAAGAAAATCATATATATTTTCCATAGTTTATATTTTTAATATTCAATTTTAATTTCATTTAATTAGATCGATGGGTATTATGCAACTTTATGTTTTTGTAATCACAATTCTATCTGTTGATTATCAAGTCTTTATGAACAATGTTAGGGATATAATATGGATTAACACAAAACCTTTATGAACAATGTTAGGGATATAATATGGATTAACACAAAACCTTATGTAAGGATCTCTTTTGTTAGCCCATTGATAAGCATGTCTCACATGTTGCTCCTACATTTTTCTCTTTTCTAAAGTTTCAAGAAAGAAATGGCATTTTGACTTTTTGAGTCAAAGTGTGACTACAAAAGTGAAACTCCAAATTTTGTGGACAAACTCAATAACTCGATTCATTTGAATGTAAGTAAATGATTATTTTATGATTATTCATTTCAGATTCCTAGACAAGGCTGCGATTGTAACCAAAGAAGATAATGCAAAAGGACAATCAGAACCGAATTTATGGCGATTAAACACAGTCCATCGAGTTGAAGAACTAAAGTCACTGATCAGAATGGCCCCATTTTAGGCATTTCTTTGGTGTATGTAACCCCGCAAAGCAGGGATTCTTCGCTAGTTACTTACTCCCTCCATCCCAAAATAATAATCCACAGACAAAAAACACACAGTTTAAGAAAACATTAATTATCATTAACTTTATTAAAGGAAATGACAATCTTACCTTTCAGTTGCATTTAATTCTATGGTAGTTGCATTTAATTCTATGGTAATTTAACTAATAATGAGGGGTATTATAATAAAAGACATATTTATTTTTAGAAATAGACAATTATTTTGGGACAAACCAAAAAGGAAATATGGACTATTAAAATGGGACGGAGGGAGTATTAAACTTAGATATATTTTATTCAGTTTTAATAAAACTTTAAACAATGAGAAAAACCTATAGGATATACAATACGGCTGACTCGATTTAATTACGAATACCCATAGAATGCATAGTTTACGCAATAAGTTACTAGTGGTTTAGTGTAGAATTAGAAACGTTAAAAGTAGCCCGTCAAAAGTTGACAAACCAATACGCATTTAAAATGGTTGTACATATCCACAAGAAGAAACGAAAATCAAAACGAAGATAAATTTAAAAATTTATTGAATCTGTGCGCCTTAATTTAGAATTTACAGCAGATGATACCCTGTCCCCATCCTTTCTGTTTCCGCAATCTTCTTCTCTCTGCTTTTCCCATTCTTACTGGGCTGCTACTATATTCGGCCTCCAGTCTGCACCACAATCAAGTACTGTAAGCTACAAACCCTGTAAATAATAAAGAAAAAAGAAAGTGGTATATATATGTTTTTGCAATGCACAATATCCGTTGCTAAAATGCATAGCAACGTACTCATGGCTTGCTAATGGAGTTCTAGTTAAGTAGTATTACGTGGGGAAGGCGAAGGATCTGGTGCTTGTTGCACTGCTATCTGATCGATTAGATATGGAGATGCCACTTGAAAATGTTATAGGTCTGGAGCAGGAGATAAGTTCTGTAATTACACCTGCCATGGAGAAACTCGACTCTCCAGCGTATCGTGTTTCATGATTGGCAACTACGACTGCCACATCACGGTGGTTATGGTTGACAGCAGTACTTGGCGTCTCTAAAGGAAGTGCATACATCGTCTCAGAATTCATTCCCCCATAGTGCTCACTATTATATGCTGCTGGTTTGTTGGTGTCAAAATGAAAAGCAACACTTCCTTCCATCTCGCTATCGTTCAATACTTTTCCAGCTTCAGATTCCTGTAATTTAAATGATTAAAAATACTCTTTAAAACTATGTTGGTTATAAGAGAAACGAATAGATGGGAAATTGCAAGCTTTTTTATGGTTATTTTTTATGATAAGGACTCTTTTATACATACCAGAGATCAATAGTGTTGTACTTTCCGATGGGACAAATTCACATACTATATTTTTTTTCATTTCCTACTCAGGTGTACTTCCATAAATGTCAATGTCATAAAATTTGCAGTTTTCCCATCCAAGTCTTTTCCACCTAACTAAACTTGAATGTAATATCTAGTACATAAAATACACACCTGAAGAGTTTGGTGATCGACATCATCTGCAGAAATATTGGAGGACTCTGTGGAGACATCATGCTCTAAATTTGTACTTAAATTCATTTTTTCTTGACAATCTGTAATATATGAAGGTCTCAACCATTGATGGTTAAAAAATTCGGGATCAAGACTGGCTTCAATCATGTCATCACCATCTTCACTGACAGAAAGGGAGTCGCACGCAATAGTTTCTTCATGAGGTATACCTTCATCAATGCAGATATCCTTAACTTGAAAATCACTCTCTTGATAACATACCATCAACTCCGGTAACTCACATTCTACTGCATTTTTATCAATATTGTAAAATCCAGTGGTCTTATGTTCTTGATTATTAGTAAAATCGTTCTCAAAAGTTGAACTTTCGAGTTCTGGGTTGTTCCAGAAGTTGGAGTTTTTGTTTTCTTCGTCACATAAAAAGGGATTTGTACACCTAGAGATCCTAATTGTGTTTGCCTCCGGTTCATCTGTATCGATAGCACTGTTGAATTCAAATCACGCCAGAATTAGAAATGTGCATATACACTACAATCTAACAGTAAAAAAAGGTTAATGTTACCAGATTTCATTATCAGCGCCAGCTGGAAGGGTTTGAAGGATTCGTAGGAGCTGTGAGGCAGACATTATCTACCTTGCAATTGGAGATGACACCTACAAACATAAAACACATAGACTTAATTATTGGATGTCATGCGAATGTTAAGTATTCATCAAAAAATTACACAATTATACAACACAGAAAATGGCATTGGTGCTTATAATTATTCTACAAGTTACCCTTGTTAATTTATTGAACAACTCTACTTTAACTATTCAACCAGTTACCCTTCCATGTTTATTGAAGCACTGCACTAATAGCGTTTACATCATTAAACTCTAAGCACATCCTAAAAATTTCATATCTCCAAAAATGTTAGATGTTTATCATAAAACTTAAACTAAATCCCATAGATAATCACCCAATCAAACAATACAACAATGGAGATTAATGTAAATATATACAAAACACAAATATGCAGTTTCATTACCTCCAATCTATAATCTGCCTCTGCTTTTCCTTCTGAAAAAGAAAAAAAAAACTATGGTTTTGCGTCTGTAGAATAACAATAATCTGTTCCTAACATGGTGCTGCTGTGAATATCTATTCCCAAAATCTATTTTGTATTCCTTCACCCATTGGCACATATAATATACAAAATGCACAAATCAAACGCCAAAATTATTAGATATTCAACAACAAGAATGTTGTCTTATAACTTAGTTTTTACGAGTTATTTGTATGTATGCGTGAATGAATATATGTCTGTATATGTCTATAGAATGTGAAGAATAAGAGGGTAAAACATTCAACTCTACCAACTTATCAAAGGTCAACATTGGAAAACCTAATTATTAAATGTGTGCACATATACATATACAATATATAATATATGATGAGCTCCACGACTACGGAAGACTAGAATTAATTATAAAATAAACAAAATAAAGATAATAGTGTCCCCTCTTTCATCGCATTTTCGAATCTCCACATTAAACAAAGAATGGCTAACCTATGTGGTTTTGGAAATTGTTTAAGTTGATTGGGGTGAATCAAAAGGCTTCTAGCCTAGCGGTATCAAGTGTTGTTCTTTTTTTTTTGAAGTTAAAGGTTGAAGTCTGGTACGAAACATAGGTGAATTTAAGAGTAATATATATATATATATATATATATATATATATATATATATATATATATATATATATATATATATATATATATATATATATATATATATATATATATATATATATATATGGGCGAGTTTGTGTATGTCAAATGTGACAACCCGAAAATTATTCCGTCACTGTAACCCATTTCCGTTAATAAAATTTATTTTTATTGAAATTTTCCGTTAACTTTTGAGTTAGGAAAATCAATTAAGATTTTTATTATGATTTCTTAAGTGTCGGAACGAAATAAGAACACGTGAAACACCTTCGATATCCCTTGAAAAGTTTTTAGTTACGACCAAGTCGGGTTACGACCATTTAATCGGGTACAACCATAAACTCCGTTTAACGTCGGTTTTGGGTGGATCCCCACCTGGCCACAAACTCAAACCCTATATAAGGGTTGAGTGGCCTTCATTTGAGCCTTTTCACACCTCCTTATAACTTTCTCTCTCTACTCTCTCTCTACAAGTCGGTTTTGGTCAAGAAACGCCCCATTCAAGCTCCAAAATCGTAAGTAATCCTTCCTAGCTTGTTGTTTAGCTTGGTATGCATGCAAATTCGTGATTGAATCATTCAAAACCCCCAAAAACTTGTGTTTACGGTTGGGGAACACCTCCCAAAACCGTAAACTCCCATAAGGGGTTTTTGAAGCCCCAAAACCCTTTCAAACCACTTCTAATGCATAGCTATGACTTAGGAACTTGCATGAATGAACTTAGAACCCCAAAATCATGTCTTTATGGGAGTAAACATGAGTTTACGGTCCATGAACATTCATGAACCGTAAACACCTTTTTAAGGTGTTAAAATGCCCTTAAACACCTCCAAAAGCTTGCATAAGTGCCTAGAACCTTGTATCCCTTCATGTGATGCACCAAATCATTCAAAAATGAGCCACACATAAGTTTACAGCCGTAAACCCATGTGTTTACGGCAGTAAACTCACCAAGGGTCCTTCAAGAACCGTAAACCCCATTTCCAAGGTCATTTCAAGTCCCGATCACTTCCTAAGCCTTTGATTCAACCGTAGAACCTTCCCTTGTGCAATATAAGATGATTGAACACCCAAAAACACCCCACCCATAATTTTACGGCCGTAAACTCATGGGGGATATGGTCTTTGGGCCGTAAACACCCCTAAGGGTTTACACTTGAGGAGTAAACTCCTTATTAAGGCCCTACACTCCTTAGATGCAACCCGTATCACTTCCAATACTTGAGATAAGATGTTTTCACGCATAGGAGTTTATTATCTTACTTAGTTAGTGGTTCAATGTCTAATTAGATACAATTATGTATCACTTCTTGTTACATAGGATCCTCGCGTGTGTTCAAGCCTTAAATTGACACCTAGAGTCCTACCCGACACATCCTCGTCTGGTGAGTTCATACCCCTACACATTTTCCGTGTTTTTCATGTTTTCAAGGGGGGAATACAAGAAAAAGTACAAGGGTACTTGTACTCAAAACCTTTTATTTCGTATGAAATGTTTACATGTTCAACATGCTTTTAATAGGAAACCGTTTCACCAACCGACTATGAAAATAACTGTTGATTTAGTTTTCAAAACTAAAATAGAGGAACTTGTAAATCTTATCATAAAATGTTATATTTTATATTTTACAAGGGATTTCATGCCATTCATAAAACAGGATTTTCCATATTATTACTTGTAAATTCGTTATTCTTAAGACTGGAGACACGTCCTTGGTAACACTCCACGGGTACGAGAGTGTAGGACTACCCCTGTAACTAGAATCTCCTGGAGGGAGAACGTGACTTCTGTGTATAGATCTATACGGGACTGACTATCCCACACCTTGCTGCTAGCTACAGTGGGACCGACAGGTCTACGGGTGACAAAGTCATAAAACGATATTGGCCCCGTTATGTGCCATATCTAGTTTATTGTATGGTTATAGAACTCGCAACTTAGATAATGGAGATTTACTTTTAAGTAATAATGAATCTAGTGAACTAACCTAAAAGTAATAACTGTTTTGATTACTAGAGGGTATCAGTAATACCCTTAGGTAATAGTTCACAACCTACTAATTAGTTTTATATACGTGTTAAAACTAATGTACTTTTCAAGGATAACCAAACTTTCAGGGAAAATTCACTTAACGATACAAGTATGGTAGATACTTGTACACTTCATTCCGGATCGATAACCAACCACCAACTTTTAAGGAAAATAAGGGTTTTTCATGGGATAACTTAACTTTTCTTGAACAGGCTGTTTAACAAATGAATAACCAAACTACTTATATAAGAAAATATGGGATTTTATTGGGAAACAACTTTTCATAAAACCAAAGGAAACTTATTCTTTTACCAGAAACAAATCGCTTATGAACTCACCATCTTTATGCTGATATTTCTAAAACTGCTTGTATTCTCAGGTTCCCATTAGACAGGTATCTCGCTTACTTTTGGAGAAGACGATGCATATAGAAGTCTCGTCTATATTTTTGTTCAAACTGATGTATATATATAAAACATGTATTTCCTTACTACAAACAAATGTAAATGTTCTTATGTAATGTAATGGTTGTGTTTACTATGCTTGCTATGTACATTGGTTGTGATACTACGCATGACATCCTCCGCCCCGGAACGTTTCCGCCATCGGTTTCGGGGTGTGACAGATTGGTATCAGGGCCCTTGTTTATAATGAACTAAGTATACCGAACCTTACATGGTATATAACTATAAACATTAAGGGGTCGAAGCGCTCGGAACTAAAAGTATACTTTAAAATACAAGTATTTTTCAAAAGTATACAAGAATACCTAAACGCCAGAAACCGTAACCATGAGTAGAACAAAACATAAGTAATTGGGTGTTGGGCACTGCGGTTAGACCTGGGCAGTTATGTAGTCGTGTCTAGGGTCAATATAGCCTGATCAACTATATTCATTCGAGACACGGCCAACATGTGCTTGTGAGTGACTGTGGTGTATAGCAAGCCTAAAACTTACCAAATATCCAAACAACTAGTCATCGTCGCAACAAAACATAAAATACTATAGGAGTATTTTAGCCAAAGCCGAATACATTGTAAAAATTCATTCCAAGTGTTGCTACTCATTCTTTCCTTAGTGATAGTTTACTTGCTTTAGTAACTTTTTCCTGTTCTATCGCTTAGTAGAACACCCTAACTGCCATAATGAGATATCTCTTGTTTCATATCTCTTGATTCTATCCAGAAGACTTACCATCCTCTCTTTCCTAATCATTTTAGATCAAGATGCCTCCAAAGAAAAGACCCAACTCAAAGAACAACAATCCTCCTCCACCAACTCCCTCTCCATTTGATCCTGCCATGTTCCAAGAAGCCGTTATTGCTGTTGTGGCTGCTGCTATGTCACAAATGAACCCTGGCGGTCCTGGCGGGCCAAGAGGTGGTACTCAGCCCCAAAACTAGGAAGGTGGTCAGGGACACCAGAAGGAGTGTTCCTATAAGGACTTCATGAACACAAAACCCACATCCTTCGACGTCACTGGAGGTGTTATTGCCCTGACTCAATGGATCGAGAAAACTGAGTCCATTTTCGAAATCTGTGCCTGTTCCGAGGTCAACAAAGTAAAATTCGCCGCTTGCACCTTCGCCAACAGGGCACTGACTTGGTGGAACGGTCGGGTCAAATCCCTAACTCTACCAGTGGCAAATGCTATGGGTTGGGAGAGCTTGAAGGAGCTCCTACTTGCTGAGTACTACCCTCGGGGCGAATTGCAAAAACTGGAGCACGAACTCTGGAACCTAAAGATGAAGGGTTCCGATGTTGCTGCCTACACTTCTAGGTTTGAAGACCTAGCGCTCCTTTGTCCGGGAATGGTCACCCCAGAAAGCAAAAAGATTGAAAGATTCATTTGGGAGCTGACCCAGCCAACTAAGGGGAAATGTTTTGGCTGCGAAGCCAAAAACCTTCGACAGCGCTAAGTGCCTGGCGCAGACTCTAATTGATCATGGAGACGATCTCGATGAAGTGGCCACCGCTCCTGAACCGGCAAAAAGGAGTGGTGAGAAAAGAAAATTCTGGAAACAGAAGAAGGGTCAGTCTTCGCAGGAGCCCTCGAAGAAGCAGCAAACTGTGGCAGTCCACGCTGCTACTACCCCTGTTGCTACTCCTGCCACTCAAGCACCTACCAGTAGATATGTTGGTACCCTTCCTCGGTGCGACAAGTGCAACTACCATCATCTCACTTCCGGCCCATGCCGTGAATTGTCATGCTCTAACTGTGGTAAAAAGGGGCATATGATTCGATTTTGCAAGACACCAACCCAACCAACCAATCAAGCTTCTGGAGCAGGTGTCGGTTAGGCCGGCTACGATTGTGGTGAGGTCGGGCATTACAAGCGAAACTGCCCCAAAGCAACAACAACCAACAACACCGGGAGAGTTCTAACGATGGGGCAAGAAGAGGCAGTTGTCGATCCCACCATTGTCACGGTTACGTTCCTTCTCGACAACTCTTATGCATGTATCCTTTTCGATTTTGGTGCGAAACGAAGTTTTGTTAGCCATTCATTCAAACATCTTCTTAAACATTGTCCTCAACCATTAACTGAAACATTTACCGTCGAGATGGCTAATGGTGAGAAAGAGAACGCTAACAACATATTCTTAGGCTGCACCCTTACCCTCAATGATCATTCTTTTCCTATCGACCTTATGCTAGTATCTATAAAAAGCTTTGATGTTATCATTGGCATGGATTAGTTGATCCCCAATCATTGCCAAACCCTCATGATCTACGACGATAAACTTAGTTCCAATCTTCACATCATTTCATGCATCAAAGCTCAAAAGCTTCTACGAAAAGAGTGCCATGCATTCCTAGCCCATGTGATCAACGAGAAACAGGAAGTTAAGGACCTCAAGAGCATCCCCGAAGTCTGCAACTTTCCTGATGTCTTTCCCGAAGAGCTCCCGGGAATTCCTCCCGAAAGTCAAGTTGAGTTTCGCATCGACCTAATTCCCGGAGCTACCCCCGTAGCTAAGGCTCCATATCGATTAGCGCCAGCAGAGATGCAAGAGTTATCCAGTTAGCTTAATGAGCTACTTAGTAAATGGTTCATCAGACCGAGTTCGTCACCCTGGGGAGCCCCGATATTATTTGTGAAGAAGAAATATGGATCCTTTCGGATGTGTATAGATTACCGTGAACTGAAGAAGCTAACCGTCAAAAACCGTTATCCTCTTCCTCAAATAGATGACCTCTTCGATCAAATTCAGGGAGCCAGTTACTTCTCAAAAATAGACCTTAGATCAGGGTATCATCAGCTTCGAGTTCATGAGAGTGATGTTTCCAAGACAACATTCAGGACTCGATATGGTCACTACAAGTTCGTAGTGATGCCCTTCGGTCTAACCAACACACCGACAATGTTCATGGACCTGATGAACTGGGTGTGTCGCCCCTTTCTGGACAAGTGCGTTATCGTGTTCATTGACGACATACTTGTCTATTCTAGAAGCAAAGAAGATCACAAACAACACTTGAGGTTAGTGTTGGAAACTATTAGATCAAAAAAGTTGTACACGAAATTCTCCAAGTGTGAATTCTGGATTTGGAAGGTAACTTTCCTTGGTCACGTGGTAAGCAAGGAGGGTATACACATGGACCCTTCCAAAATCAAGGCAATAGAGAATTGGTGGGCACCGAAGACACCCACATAAATCCGTCAATTCTTGGGTCTCGCCGGCTATTATCGTAGATTCATTTAGAATATTTCCAGAATCGCCAAACCCCTAACCACTCTGACACAGAAAGGTGTACCCTTTTGTTGGAGTGAAAAGCAAGACACTGCATTCCAAACGTTGAAGCGAGCCTTGTGCAGCGCACCTATCTTGTCCCTGCCCGAAGGGATAGAGGATTTCGTTGTCTATTGTGATGCGTCCAATCAGGGCTTAGGCTGTGTGCTTATGCAGAGAGTAAAAGTTATCGAGACAGCTGAAGACACATGAAGTCAAATATACAACTCACGACCTGGAGTTAGGAGCAGTGGTCTTCGCACTGAAGATTTGGAGACATTACCTTTACAGAACCAAGTGCATGATCTTCACTGACCATAATAGTCTACAACACATCTTCGATCAGAAAGACATAAACATGAGACAACGGCGATGGATAGAGCTGCTCAGTAACTATGAGTGCGAAATCCGCTACCATCCCGGCAAAGCCAATGTGGTGGCAGATGCCCTTAGCCGAAAGGAAAGCTCAGGCAACAAGGCGAAGACACTGACAATGACCATCCATTCCCACTTATCCACTCAAATCTGAGAGACTTAGTTGGAAGCCCTAAAACTAGAGAACGTGTCGAACGAAACTTTGAGAGGAATGGATAAGAATCTTGAGATCAGAGGTGACGGAGTCTATTGTTTCATGAGTCGGATCTAGACCCCTAAGTTCGGAGGTTTCAGGGAGGTTGTCATGAACGAAGCTTACAAGACTAGATACTCCGTGCACCCGAGTTCGGATAAGATGTACCTGGATCTCAAGAAACTATACTAGTGGCCAAACATGAAAGCCGAAATCGCTACCTTCGTGGGCAAGTGTCTAACTTGCGCCAAGGTGAAGGTTGAATATCAGAAGCCCTCAGGTCTGCTCCAGTAGCCCGAGATACCTGAATGGAAATGGGAGATGATTACTATGGACTTCATCACCAAGTTACCCAAATATCCGAGTGGGTACGATACCATTTGGGTAGTTGTCGACCGATTGACAAAATCTGCTCACTTCCTTCCGATTAAAGAAACATTCAAGATGGAAAGACTCAAGAGAATCTACATTCAAGAGATAATCCGACTGCATGGTGTGCCTGTGTCACACCCCAAAACCGAGAACGGCGGAAACGTTTTGGGGCGGAGGACGTCATGTAAAGTATCACAACACAGTAATAGTAAACAAGCAAACAACATCATCCATTGCAATAAATATATAATTTTAATACAAGCATTTTCTGTACAGTTATAGACACCAAATATGTAAATCAAAATAAAGAGATGAGTCCTGAACGTGCTCCATCTTCTCAAAAGCTGGTCTCGGTACCTGTTTACTGATAACCTGAGAATACAAGTTATTTTGAAAGAGTTTATCAGCATTAAGCTGGTGAGTTCATAAGTATTTAGTGTCGGTATTTGTATCAAATGTTTGAACGTGATGTTGAAGTAAAAGTTGGTAATCATTTGTAACAAAAGTATATGAATGTTTGTAAGGTTTGTAACTCCTAGAAAATCCTATATTTTCTACTAAAAGTAGCCTTCTACCAAGGCGTAACTGTTTTGTGCATTCGCTTCTTATAAACGAGTGTAATTTTCTCAAGTATAACTATCATTATCAAAATATAGTTTGTACATTAATGTTTAAGTAAAAAAAATCACTGAATATATGTAAAGGGTAAATTAATGTAGTACTGTAGTGTTGTATTATAGGAACTACTGCCGTACTAACTATCGACTGAGTAACAACGACAAATGTAGGTCGTAAAAAGGTATGACGTTTGGCACCCGCACACCTGCAGGTCCGGCTGTAGCTAGCAACAAGGTGTAGGATAGTCAATCCAGTATAGATCTATATGCAAACTCACGATCTCCCTCCAAGAGACTCTGGTTACAACTCGGGCCATGACATTTAAGGCATGCTCCGATACAGTGGATCACATTTATGTAAATGCCTGTATGTATATGTAATGTATTGTTCCTGTTCTAGTATCGTTGTATACGTTCTCTTTCTAGTATAGTTGTATATGTTCTCCTTCTAGTATAGTTGTATATGTTCTCCTTCTAGTATAGTTGTATATGTTTTCATAGTAATATCATGTATATGTTCTAGTAATAAGTATTGACTTATGAATGAACTGACTCAGTGATCTAGCAATAGTAATAGTATGACTCTGTGCTACCCCAATGGTAGCTTACTAATGATGTAACTAGTACGCATGAATATGGAAATATTTTTATGTCTATATATGTACACGTGATATATCTAATTAATATTGAAACGACCTTCGGACGGCTACCCGATATCCCACCAGACCACATCCAAATCGAGGAAAAGGAAATAGGGCGGATGGCCTTCTTAAGCCTTTTAAACATTGCTTATATAAATATACATATACAGCCATGCAATTTATAATACGTGTAACGAAGTTTAAATAAAAGTATTTGATGAGTAAAAGGATTTGTAAAGTAGTTTGAAGTAAAACAGTTTGAACGATAATAAAATCATTGGTTTGTAGTTATTAATCACATGTGATTGATGTAATAACTATAAGTCTTAAACTTGTATCCCCCCATAAAAGCATTTAAAACATTTAAAAGGGTGATTAATAGGGGTATGAACTCACCGGTAGTGAGTGGTTCTGATGACAATGTTGGATTTGTTGCTATGTGTCAAGTGGTGACTTGAGTACACACACGAATCCTATTTAGCATATATCGGCACATATATGAATATAATCAGTGTTATAAACAACTAATTAATGAATTTGGGACCACCTTAGGGACTAGTAAACGCTTAAAATGAAGTGTTTCAATCATATATGATTGTATGTAGGGTTATAAGGCTATACAAGAAAGTGTATGGCTAAAATACACACTATATGTGTGTGCGGCCAGGTGTGCGGCCTGGTGTGCTGCCAGCACGTGTGTGCGGCCAGGTGTGCTGCCAGATGGTGTGTGTTGCTAGAAACATGGTGTTCTTGGTGTTCTTGGTGAAAGTTGTTACCTTTTGGATGATACTTGAGAGGATTTTGAGTCCTTGCTTTGAAGAAATGTAAGAAATGATCAAGAGACCAAGGATTTCATATCTATAGGAGGTGAGTGCGGCTGGAGGTGAGTGTGGTTGGGTGTGTGCGGTTGGCTGGCCGCACACTCTAGTGTGCGGCCGCACACACCTAACTTGGTGTGTTTAGCTCGTTTTTCCAATGCTAAACTCTAACTATTCCATCCTCCGACAAGTATCCCAATTATACTAGGCTTTAAGCACTCATTTAGACTCAAAAACCTTATTATAGAATAGCAAAACGAAGCTAATCTTTGATAACAATGAAGAATGAAAGTTAGAAATTTCGGGTTGTCATATCATCCCCCTGTTAAAGGGAATTTCGTCCCGAAATTAGAGTCTAAGTAAATAAGTTATTTACATAAAAGTAAGCTAATAGATGAGGATATTTCAATTTCATTTGATCCTCGCACTCCCATGTGAATTCCGGTCCCTGCTTGGCGTTCCGGCGAACCTTCACAATTTGGATGCGGCTTTGTTTCGTCTGTTTGACTTCACGGTCCATGACCTCTACAGGTTCTTCCACGAAGTTGAGGCTCTCGTTGATCTCGATCTTGTCGAGTGGGATAACAAGAGTCACGTCGGACAGACACTTTTTCATGTTTGAAACGTGGAAGGTAGGATGTACGTTACTAAGTTCGCTTGGTAGGTTGAGTTTGTAAGCTACTGGGCCAATTCTTGCGAGAATCTCAAAAGGTCCAATGTACATTGGATTTAGCTTTCCACGCTTTCCGAAGCGTATTAAAGCCTTCCAGGGTGAGACCTTCAATAAAACACGGTCGCCCACCTGGAATTCCAACGGATTTCTACGTTTATCGGCGTAGCTTTTCTGTCGGTCTCTGGAGGCTTTCAATCGTTCACGGATCTGAACGATCTTCTTCGTCGTTTCTCGAATGATTTCCGGGCCTGTGAGTGTACTGTCAGAAACTTGCCCCTTTGCTAACTGGGTGTCACCCACTTCAGCCCAGCACAGAGGGGATCTGCACTTCCGGCCATAGAGGGCTTCAAATGGGGCAACCTTGATGCTCGTGTGATAAATGTTATTGTAGGAAAATTCGACAAGAGGTAAATGAGTATCCCATGCCTTTCCAAAGTCAATCACGCAGGCTCTCAGCATATCTTCCAGTGTTTGAATGGTCCTCTCACTTTGCCCATCGGTTTGAGGATGGTAGACTGTGCTCATGTCTAGCCTTGTTCCTAGGGAATGTTGCAACGATTGCCAGAATCTTGAGGTAAACCTACTATCTCTATCGGAGATAATGGATATAGGCACACCATGCAGTCGAACGATTTCTCTAATGTATGTTCTCGTAAGCTTCTCCATCTTATCAGTTTCTTTGATAGGCAGGAAGTGTGCAGACTTGGTTAATCTATCGACGATGACCCATATGGTATCAAGTCCACCCGTTGTCTTGGGCAACTTGGTTATGAAGTCCATAGTGATCCGCTCCCACTTCCATTCTGGGATCTCTGGTTGTTGCAGTAAACCAGAGGGTTTCTGGTATTCGACCTTAACCTTTGCGCAAGTAAGGCATTTACTTATGAAGGTAGCAATCTATGCTTTCATGTTAGGCCACCAGTATAACTTCCTAAGATCCAGATACATCTTATCTGAACCTGGGTGGACGGAATATCGAGTGTTGTGCGCCTCGGTCATGACCAAGTCTCGAAAACCACCGTGTTTCGAGGTCCAGATCCGGTCCATGAAATATAGGGCTCCGCCACCCTTGGTTTCTAAGTTCTTGTCCATTCCTCTGAGGGATTCACTCACCACATGTTCAGGTTTCAAGGCTTCAAGTTGAGCCTCCTGAATTTGTGTAGACAAGTGTGAATGGATCGTCATCGTCAATGATTTGACTCTTCGACCAGAATATTCTTTCTGACTTAGGGCGTCTGCTACTACGTTGGCTTTACCCGGATGATAACGAATGTCGCATTCGTAGTCATTAAGTAGCTCAACCCATCGTCGTTGGCGCATATTGAGCTCCTTTTGATCGAATATGTGTTGTAAACTCTTGTGGTCAGTGAAAAGGGTGCTTTTGGTGCCATACAGGTAGTGTCTCCAGATCTTCAGGGAAAACACAACTGCTCCTAGTTCAAGGTCGTGTGTGGTGTAGTTGACTTCGTGTGTCTTCAGCTGTCTCGAGGCGTAGGCGATGACCTTACCCCGTTGCATCAGAACACAACCGAGCCCTTGATTTGACACATCACAGTAGACAACGAAATCTTCTATCCCCTTGGGGAGGGATAGTATTAGTATGGTGCACAAGGCTCACTTGAGAGTTTGGAACGCTCTCTCCTGTTTCTCTTCCCAGTCAAAGGCCACGCCTTTCTGGGTTAGTGTTGTAAGGAGTTTCGCAATGCGGGAGAAGTTCTGTATGAATCTGCGGTAGTAGCCAGCGAGACCTAAAAATTGACAAATTTCTGTAGGCGTCTTCGGTGCTGACCAGTTCTCAATGGCCTTAATTTTGTTAGGTCCACATGGATTCCCTCTTCGCTTACCACATGTCCTAAGAATTCGACTCTTCGGATCCAAAATTCACATTTCGAGAACTTTGCATAGAGCTTCTCCGTTCGTAAAGTTCCTAGAACTTGTCGCAAGTGATCGCCATGCTCTTCCTTACTTCGGGAGTAGATCAGGATGTCGTCAATAAAGACAATAACGAACTGATCCAAGTAAGGTCGGCATACTCTATTCATCAAATCCATGAAGCCTGCGGGCGCATTGGTCAATCCGAATGGCATCACCATGAACTTGTAGTGTCCGTAACGAGTTCGGAAGGCTGTCTTTGGAACATCCTCCTCTAGTACTCATAACTTGTGATATCCGGATCTCAGATCAATTTTGGAAAAATAATTCGCCCCTTGCAGTTGGTCAAATAAATCGTCGATGCGAGGCAGAGGGCAACGATTTTTGACCGTCAGTTTGTTGAGTTCCCTATAGTTGATACACATACGGAATGATCCGTCTTTCTTCTTAACGAACAAGACCGGTGCTCCCCAAGGTGAGAAACTCGGTCTTATAAAGCCTTTGCTGAGAAGTTCGTTAAGTTTACCAGATAATTCCTGCATCTCAGCTGGTGCTAATCGGTATGGCGACTTGGCTACTGGGGTAGCTCCTGGAATTAAGTCGATTCTGAACTCGACCTGTTGTTGCGGAGGTAAACCTGGTAGCTCTTCTGGAAAGATGTATGGGAAGTCGCTCACTACTGGAATGTCTTTTATTTCTTTCGTTTCTAGGCTTGTATCGACAATGTGAGCAAGGAATGCACGATATTCCTTACAAAGATATTTTTGTGCTTGAATACTGGAGATAATACGAAGACTTGTACCGGGTTTGTCGCCATAGAAGACTAGAATTTCGTTAGACAGGAGGTTTAGACGGACTGCTTTCTCATAGCACATGATGTCGGCGCGATGAAGGCTCAACCAATCCATGCCGATGATAACGTCGAAGCTTTTAATTGAAACCGACATGAGGTCGATTGGAAATGAATGGTTATCTAGAGTTAGAGTACATCCTAAGTATATGCTCCCAGTGCTTTCTGTTTTCCCATTAGCCATTTCTACCATGAATTGTTCTTTAAGTGCGTGCGGTTGTTGTTTAAGTATGTGAGCAAATTTATGGTTAACGAAGCTTCGCTCCACTCCACTATCGAACAGAATGCATGCATAGGAGTTATCGAGAAGGAACGTACCAGTCACCACCGTCGGGTCAGCAACCGCTTCCCCATGGCCTATTTCCAGTACTCTCCCCGCTCCACCTGCATTCTTTGCTTTGGGGCAGTCCCTCTTATAGTGGCCCACATCGCCACAACCATAGCAAGCCTGGCTTACGCCCGTAACGGGGACTAGGTTAATCGGCCTTGCCGGAGATTTATAGAAACGGACAGTGTGTCCTTTCTTGTTGCAGTTAGAGCACTGCATTTCATGGCAGGTGCCGTTGTGGTGGAAGTTGCATTTGTTGCACTAAGGCAAACTTCCAGCATACTGCTTCACCGGAGCAGTAGCAGCAGTAGGGGTTATCGCAGCATGTACAGCCACAATTTGCTGCTTTTTGGCAGCTCGCTGCTTCTTCTTGTCATCCCAGAACTTTCGCTTAGTGTCAGTGGGTTTGGAGGGTTCTGCAATGGCTAGGGTTGTTGTTGCTGTTGGGGATTGGACTCCATGGTCAATGAGTCGCTGTGCCAGTTGTTTGGCATTGTCGAAGGTAGCAGGGTTTGATGATAGGACATTTCCCTGATACGGAGGCACCAGCCCCCAGATGTACCTCTCGATCTTCTTCCCTTCAGTGGGAACCATATTGGGGAAGAGGGCCACCAGTTTGCTGAATCTGGCGGTATATGCGACTATGTTGGAGCCCTTCATGGTTAGGCCCCACAACTCCTGCTCCAATTTCTGGATTTCGCCCCTCGGGCAGTACTCCTCAATCATGAGGTCTTTCATTGTTTCCCAGCCCATGTCGTTGGCTCCGACGAGAGTTAGAGCTTTAACGTGGCCGTTCCACCACGTCAGAGCTTTTCCTTCAAAGGTGCATGCGGCATATTTAACCTTGCTCACCGCAGGGCATGAACAAATTTTGAAGACCGATTCCGTCTTCTCGAACCATTGCGAGAGGGCAATGACTCTGCCGGTCCCATGAAAGGACTTCGGCTTGCAGTTGGTGAAATCCTTGTAGGAGCACTCTCTCGTGCGCACAGGGATCTCAGCGTGAGTAGATTCAACAGGGGTTCCACCTCGGCTGTTGTCAGTTGAGTAATATTGAGCCATGGCAGTTGCCACTGCCTTAGCTACTGCAACATTTAGAGCCGCAATATCGATGAAAGGAGGAGGAGGTGGTGGTGGGGTTGGAGGATTACGTCTTGTTGACTTGCGAGGATGCATCTTTTAGCTATAAGTTTATAAAGACAAATACAATGGTAAGAATCAATTGTAAGTAGGGTGAGAGTGACACATGGACTAAACAACCATCGTCCAACAGTTGAATGAGCGTACAAGTTGAGTTTACAATAGGGAATAATAGTAGGAAAACACAAGTGCAAGGATTTTCCCACAGAATAGATAGTTGTCAATGTTACTGGTATTATTGATGTAATAAGTTTGGGGAAAAATTGACCTAGCAGTAGGTCTTACATTATACCATACGGAAAAGTTGACAGTTTCTAGATTCCTAATTAGAGTACTGAAAGTTAGGAATATTTTACTGACAAGTGCTACCTAAGGCCCAGATACTAAAGGCTATTCTTTAAACAAAAAACGAAGATGTGCTAGACATCTTCTACCGGCGACGAGAATTCCTTGGGCGAATCCTCATATCTTCCAGTTGACGAACCACTTCTCGGAGGTGTCGTTCATGAGCTCTTTGGCGGACTCGAAGTTCTGTGACTTCGGTGGTCAATTGTTGTCGTAGTGTGTCATTGGTTCTCCTCGTCCCTTCGAGTGCTTCTTCCAGATGTCGAATACGGACGGTGTTAATGCCTGAGTTGGCATCAATTTCCATAACCCGGTCGAGGGCTGCTCGACCTTGTTCAACATTATGTGAAATTCTACGGACCATGACGGGCAGAGCTCTATTCGTAGAACCACCTTCTCTAACATTGTAAAAGCTTCGGTCCCCAAAGTATGGTAAGGGTTGACCCTGTTCGTCGCTCCAGCGATTCAAGTTGTTTACCCACAAGGGTGTGGGACCTGGAAAAGCTAGTCGGAGATTGTTGTTTGGGGCTTGACCTACGGGAGGTAGATTGTTGACTTCGGACTCAGAGTCAGATCCATCCGAGAAACCTTCTACTTGATGATCATCCAATGGGATTTGGGGCTCATCATCGGACTCTGCTTCGAGCCATCCTGCGTTGCCTTCGTTTGGAAAGTATGGGTCGCCATGATGAAATCCAACCATGATATCTACGCGAGATAGGGGATATAAGAATCTTATGAAATTAGACGTACTACTACGATAATTATAAGATGATCCATATCAATTATGTCAATACTTGTGTAGTGCATACCAGTTATATGAAAGTAGAGTAGGATAGGCCTTCGAATAAGTAGCCCTAACTCCAAAACCACAACCAAACAAGGAACAGGAGGTGAAGCAAAGGTTACAGATTCTCAAACTATAACACCTAATTTCATACAACCTTGAAGTATCCACTTAACGACTATTGACCTATTTGATAATGAGCCTTTTAGTTCTCAGATAATTGATTAAAGTAACACAAAATACTCCTATAGTATTTTAAACCTATGCTCTGTTCCATTGTTCCTATTACAGACTCTAATTGATCATGGAGACGATCTTGATGAAGTGGCCACCGCTCCTGAATCGGCAAAACGGAGTGTTGAGAAAAGAAAATTTTGGAAACAGAAGAAGGGTCAGTCTTCGCGGGAGCCCACGAAGAAGCATCAAACTGTGGCAGTCCACGCTGCTACTACCCCTGTTGCTACTCCTGCCACTCAAGTACCTACCAGTAGATATGCTGGTACCCTTCCTCGGTGCGACAAGTGCAACTACCATCATCTCATTTCCGGCCATGCCGTGAATTGTCATGCTCTAACTGTGGTAAAAAGGGGCATACGATTCGATTTTGCAAGACACTAGCCCAACCAACCAATGAAGCTTCTGGAGCAGGTGTCGGTCAGGTCTGCTATGGTTGTGGTGAGGTCGGGCATTACAAGCAAAACTGCCCCAAAGCAACAACACCCAACAACACCGGGAGAGTTCTAACGATGGGGCAAGAAGAGGCAGTCGCCGATCCCACCATTGTCACGGGTACGTTCCCTCTCGACAACTCTTATGCATGTATCCTTTTCGATTCTGGTGCGGAACGAAGTTTTGTTAGCCATTGATTCAAACATCTTCTTAAACATTGTCCTCAACCATTAACTGAAACATTTACCGTCGAGATCGCTAATGGTGAGAAAGAGAACGCTAACAACATATTCTTAGGCTGCACCCTTACCCTCAACGATCATTCTTTTCCCATCGACCTTATGCTAGTATCTATAAAAAGCTTTGATGTTATCATTGGCATGGATTGGTTGAGCCCCAATCATGCTGATATCCTTTATTACGAAAGAGCTCTCGGGATTTCCTCCCGAACGTCAAGTTGAGTTTCGCATCGACCTAATTCCCGGAGCTACCCCCGTAGCTAAGGCTCCATATCGATTAGCGCCAGCAGAGATGCAAGAGTTATCCAGTCAGCTTGATGAGCTACTTAGTAAAGGGTTCATCAGATCGAGTTCCTCACCCTGGGGAGCCCCGATATTATTTGTGAAGAAGAAATATGGATCCTTTCGGATGTGTATAGATTACTGTGAACTGAAGAAGCTAACCGTCAAAAACCGTTATCCTCTTCCTCAAATAGATGACCTCTTCGATCAACTTCAGGGAGCCAGTTACTTCTCAAAAATAGACCTTATCATCAGCTTCGAGTTCATGAGAGTGATGTTTCCAAGACAACATTTAGGACTCGATATGGTCACTACGAGTTCGTAGTGATGCCCTTCGGTCTAACCAACGCACCGGCAATGTTCATGGACCTGATGAACCGGGTGTGTCGCCCCTTTCTGGACAAGTGCGTTATCGTGTTCATTGACGACATACTTGTCTATTCCAGAAGCGAAGAAGATCACAAACAACACTTGAGGTTAGTGTTGGAAACTCTTAGATCATAAAAGTTGTACGTAAAATTCTCCAAGTGTGAATTATGGATTCGGAAGGTAACTTTCCTTGGTCACGTGGTAAGCAAGGAGGGTATACACGTGGACCCTTCCAAAATCAAGGCAATAGAGAATTGGTGGGCACCGAAGACACCCACAGAAATCCGTCAATTCTTGGGTCTCGCCGGCTATTATTGTAGATTCATTCATAATTTTTCCAGAATCGCCAAACCCCTAACCACTCTGACACAGAAAGGTGTACCCTTTTGTTGGAGTGAAAAGCAAGACACTGCATTCCAAACGTTGAAGCGAGCCTTGTGTAGTGCACCTATCTTGTCCCTGCCCGAAGGGACAGAGGATTTCGTTGTCTATTGCGATGCGTCCAATCAGGGCTTAGGATGTGTGCTTATGCAGAGAGGAAAAGTTATCGAGACAGCTGAAGACACACGAAGTCAACTATACAACTCACGACCTGGAGTTAGGAGCAGTGGTCTTCGCACTGAAGATTTGGAGACATTACCTTTACAGAACCAAGTGCATGATCTTCACTGACCATAATAGTCTACAACACATCTTCGATCAGAAAGACATAAACATGAGACAACGGCGATGGATAGAGCTGCTCAGTGACTATTAGTGCGAAATCCGCTACCATCCCGACAAAGCCAATGTGGTGGCAGATGCCCTTAGCCGAAAGGAAAGCTTAGGAAACAAGGCGAAGACACTGACAATGACCATCCATTCCCACTTATCCGCACAAATCTGAGAGGCTCAGTTGGAAGCCCTAAAACCAGAGAACGTGTCGAACGAAACTTTGAGAGGAATGGATAAGAATCTTGAGATCAGAGGTGACAGAGTCTATTGTTTCATGAGTCGGATCTAGACCCCTAAGTTCGGAGGTTTCAGGGATGTTGTCATGAATGAAGCTCACAAGACTAGATACTCTGTGCACCCGAGTTCGGATAAGATGTACCTGGATCTCAAGAAACTATACTAGTGGCCAAACATGAAAGCCGAAATCGCTACCTTCGTGGGCAAGTGTCTAACTTGCGCCAAGGTGAAGGTTGAATATCGAAAGCCCTCAGGTCTGCTCCAGCAGCCCGAGATACCTGAATGGAAATGGGAGATGATTACTATGGATTTCATCACCAAGTTAACCCAAGTCTCCGAGTGGGTACGATACCATTTGGGTAGTTGTCGACCGATTGACAAAATCCGCTCACTTCCTTCCGATTAAAGAAACATTCAAGATGGAAAGGCTCAATCAAATCTACATTCAAGAGATAGTCCGATTGCATGGTGTGCCTGTGTCACACCCCAAAACTGAGAATGGCGGAAACGTTCTGGGCGGAGGACGTCATGTAAAGTATCACAACACAGTAATAGTAATCAAGCAAACAACATCATCCATAGCATCAAATATATAATTTTAATACAAGCGTGTTTTGTACAGTTATAGACACCAAATATGTAAATCAAAATAAAGAGATGAGTCCTGAATGTGCTCCATCTTCTCAAAAGCTGGTCTCGGTACCTGTCTACTGATGACCTGAGAATACAAGTTATTTTGAAAGAGTTTATCAGCATTAAGCCGGTGAGTTCATAAGTATTTAGTGTCGGTATTTGTATCAAATGTTTGAACTTGATGTTGAAGTAAAAGTTGGTAATCATTTGTAACAAAAGTATATGAATGTTTGTAAGGTTTGTAACTCCTAGAAAATCCTATATTTTCTACTAAAAGTAGCCTTCTACCAAGGCATAACTGTTTTGTGCGTTCGCTTCTTGTAAACGAGTGTAATTTTCCCAAGTATAACTATCATTATCAAAATATAGTTTGTACATTTATGTTTAAGTAAAAAAATCACTGAATATATGTAAAGGGTAAATTAATGTAGTACTGTAGTGTTGTATTATAGGAACTACTGCCGTACTAACTACCTTAAACCGGATTTATATTAAGGTATCATGTGATTAATTGTACCATACTATCGACTGAGTAACAATGACAAATGTAGGTCGTAAAAAGGTATGACGTTTGGCACCCGCATACCTGCAGGTCCGACTGTAGCTAGCAGCAAGGTCTAGGATAGTCAATCCAGTATAGATCTATACGCAAACTCATGATCTCCCTCCAAGAGACTCTGGTTACAACTCGGGCCATGACATTTAAGGCATGCTCCGATACAGTGGATCACATTTATGTAAATGTATGTATGTATATGTAATGTAAATTTCCTGTTCTAGTATCGTTGTATATGTTCTCTTGTAGTATAGTTGTATTTGTTCTCCTTCTAGTATAGTTGTATATGTTCTCCTTCTAGTATAGTTGTATATGTTCTCATAGTAATATCATGTATATGTTCTAGTAATAAGTATTGACTTATGAATGAACTGACTCAGTGATCTAGCAATAGTAATAGTATGACTCTGTGCTACCCCAATGGTAGCTTACTAATGATGTAACTAGTACGCATGAATATGGAAATATTTTTATGTCTATATATGTACACGTGATATATCTAATTAATATTGAAACGACCTTCGGACGGCTACCCGATATCCCACCAGACCACATCCAAATCGAGGAAAAGGAAATAGGGCGGATGGCCTTCCTAAGCCTTTTAAACATTGCTTATATAAATATACATATACAGCCATGCAATTTATAATACGTGTAACAAAGTTTAAATAAAAGTATTTGATGAGTAAAAGGATTTGTAAAGCAGTTTGAAGTAAAACAGTATGAACGATAATAAAATCATTGGTTTGTAGTTATTAATCACATGTGATTGATGTAATAACTATAAGTCTTTAACTTGTATCCCCCCATAAAAGCATTTAAAACATTTAAAAGGTTGATTAATAGGGGTATGAACTCACCGGTAGTGAGTGGTTCTGATGACAATGTTGGATTTGTTGCTAGGTGTCAAGTGGTGACTTGAGTACACACGCGAATCCTATTTAGCATATATTGGCACATATATGAATATAATTAGTGTTATAAACAACTAATTAATGAATTTGGGACCACCTTAGGGACTAGTAAACACTTAAAATGAAGTGTTTCAATCATATATGATTGTATGTAGGGTTATAAGACTATACAAGAAAGTGTATGGCTAAAATACACACTATATGTGTGTGTGCGGCCAGGTGTGCGGCTTGGTGTGCTGCCAGCACGTGTGTGCGGCCATGTGTGCGGCCTGGTGTGCTGCCAGAAACATGGTGTTCTTGGTGTTCTTGGTGAAAGTTGTTACCTTTTGGATGATACTTGAGAGGATTTTGAGTCCTTGCTTTGAAGAAATGTAAGAAATGATCAAGAGACTAAGGATTTCATATATATAGGAGGTGAGTGCGGCTGGAGATGTGTGTGGTTAGGTGTGTGCGGCTGGCTGGCCGCACACTCTAGTGTGCGGCCGTACACACCTAACTTGGTGTGTTTGGCTCGTTTTTCCAATGCTAAACTCTAACTATTCCATCCTCCGACAAGTATCCCAATTATACTAGGCTTTAAGCACTCATTTAGACTCAAAAACCTTATTATAGAATAGTAAAATGAAGCTAATCTTTGATAACAATGAAGAATGAAAGTTAGAAATTTCGGGTTGTCACAGACTGTGTCCATTATCTCCGATCGAGATTGCAGGTTTACCTCGAGATTTTGGCAGTCCCTTCAGAAAGCTCTTGGAACTAAGCTGGATATGAGTACAGCTTATCATCCTCAGACTGATGGACATAGTGAGAGAACAATTCAGACCTTGGAAGACATGTTGAGAGCATGTGTCATCTATTTCGGAAATTCGTGGGACACTCATTTACCCTTGATCGAGTTCTCGTATAACTACAGTGACCACACCAGTATCAAGGCTTCCCCGTTCGAAGCCCTCTATGGTCGCAAGTGCAAATCCCCTATGTGTTGGGCCGAGGTAGGGGACACGCAGTTAGCTAAGGTCCGAGTCCCCGACAACACTCTCACTGGTCCTGAAATCATCCGCGAAACCACCGAAAAGATCATCCAAATCCGAGAACGATTGAAAGCTTCTAGAGACAGACAAAAGAGTTACGCCGATAAACGACAAAAACCCTTCAAATTCCAGATTGGAGATCGTGTCCTGTTGAAGGTCTCGTCCTGGAAAGGCATGATACTTTTTGGAAAGCGCGGAAAACTTAACCCGAGGTACATAGGACCTTTCGAGATCCTCGCTAGAATCGGTCTTGTAACCTATAAACTCCGATTACCCCAAGAGCTTAGCAACATCCATCCTGTATTCCACGTCTCTAATCTTAAAAAGTGTCTATCCGATGAAACCCTCGTGATCCCTCTTGATGAGATCAAAATCAACGAAAACAAGAACTTCGTGGAAGAACCAATCGAAATCATGGATCGAGAGATCAAACGTACGAAACAGAGCCGCATCCCGATAGTGAAGGTTCGCTGGAATGCCAAGTGGGGACCCGAATTCACTTGGGAGCGCGAAGATTCAATGAAACAGGAATATTCAAATCTTTTTCCAAATCCATGATTTGTATCTACATTCTAAATTTCAGGACGAAATTTCCTCTAACGGGGGATGGTGTGACAACCCTAAATTTATTTCGTCACTGTAACCCATTTCCGTTAATAAAATTTATTTTTATTGAAATTTTCCGTTAACTTTTGAGTTAGGCAAATCAATTAAGATATTTATTATTATGATTTTTAATTAAGATTTTTATTATGATTTCTTAAGGGTCGAAACGAAATAAAAACACGTGAAACACCCTCGATATCCCTTGAAAAGTTTTTAGTTACGACCAAGTCGGGTTACGACCATTTAATCGGGTACAACCATAAACTCTGTTTAACGTCGGTATTGGGTGGATCCTCACCTGGCCACAAACTCAAACCCTATATAAGGGTTGAGTGGCCTTCATTTGAGCCTTTTCACACCTCCTTATAACTTTCTCTATCTACTCTCTTTCTACAAGTCGGTTTTGGTCAAGAAACGCCCCATTCAAGCTCCAAAATCGTAAGTAATCCTTCCTAGCTTGTTGTTTAGCTTGGTATGCATGCAAATTCGTGATTGAATCATTCAAAAGCCCCAAAAACTTGTGTTTATGGTTGGGGAACACCTCCCAAAACCGTAAACTCCCATAAGGGGGTTTTGAAGCCCCAAAACCCTTTCAACCCACTTCTAATGCTTAGCTATGACTTAGGAACTTGCATGAATGAAATTAGAACCCCAAAATCATATATTTATGGGAGTAAACATGAGTTTACGGTCCATGAACATTCATGAACCGTAAACACCTTTTTAAGGTGTTAAAATGCCCTTAAACACCTCCAAAAGCTTGCATAA
This sequence comes from Lactuca sativa, assembly GCF_002870075.4. Classification (NCBI taxonomy): domain Eukaryota; kingdom Viridiplantae; phylum Streptophyta; class Magnoliopsida; order Asterales; family Asteraceae; genus Lactuca; species Lactuca sativa. The sequence goes on from NC_056625.2 coordinate 221,021,722, forward strand.
GTGCCTAGAACCTTGTATCCCTTCATGTGATGCACCAAATCATGCAAATATGAGCCACACATGAGTTTACGGCCGTAAAACCATGTGTTTATGGCAGTAAAATCACCAAGGATCCTTCAAGAACCGTAAACCCCATTTCCAAGGTCATTTCAAGTCCCGATCACTTCCTAAGCCTTTGATTCAACCCTAGAACCTTCCCTTGTGAAATATAAGATGATTGAACACCCAAAAACACCCCACCCATGAGTTTACGGCCGTAAACTCATGGGGGATATGGTCTTTGGGCCGTAAACACCCCTAAGGGTTTACACTTGAGGAGTAAACTCCTTATTAAGGCCCTACACTCCTTAGATGCAACCCGTATCACTTCCAACACTTGAGATAAGATGTTTTCGCGCGTAGGAGTGTATTATCTTACTTAATTAGTGGTTCAATTTCTAATTAGATACAATTATGTATCACTTCTTGTTACATAGGATCCTCGCGTGTGTTCAAGCCTTAAATTGACACCTAGAGTCCTACCCGACACATCCTCGTCTGGTGAGTTCATACCCCTACACATTTTCCGTGTTTTTCATGTTTTCAAGGGGGGAATACAAGAAAAAGTACAAGGGTACTTGTACTCAAAACCTTTTATATCGTATGACATGTTTACATGTTCAGCATGCTTTTAATACAGGAAACCGTTTCACCAACCGACTATGAAAATAACTGTTGATTTAGTTTTCAAAACTAAAACAGAGGAACTTATAAATCTTATCATAAAATGTTATATTTTATATTTTACAAGGGATTTCATGGCATTCATAAAACAGGATTTTCCATATTATTACTTGTAAATTCGTTATTCTTAAGATTGGAGACACGTCCTTGGTAACAATCTACGGGTACGAGAGTGTAGGACTGCCCTGTAACCAGAATCTCCTAGAGGGAGAACGTGACTTCTGTGTATAGATCTATACGGGACTGATTATCCTGCACCTTGCTGCTAGCTACAGTGGGACCGCAGGTCTACGAGTGACAAAGTCATAAAACGATATTGGCCCCGTTATGTGCCATATCTAGTTTATTGTATGGTTATAGAACTCGCAACTTAGATAATGGAGATTTACTTTTAAGTAATAATGAATCTAGTGAACTAACCTGAAAGTAATAAATGTTTTGATTACTAGAGGGTATCAGTAATACCCTTAGGTATTAGTTCACAACCTACTAATTAGTTTTATATACGTGTTAAAACTAATGTACTTTTCAGAGATTACCAAACTTTCAGGGAAACTTCACTTAACGATACAAGTATGTTAGATACTTGTACACTTCATTCCGGATCGATAACCGACCACCAACTTTTATGGAAAATAAGGGTTTTTCCTGGGATAATTTAACTTTTCTTGAACAGGCTGTTAAACAAATGAATAACAAAACTACTTATATAAGAAAATATGGGATTTTCTTGGGAAACAACTTTTCATAAAACCAAAGGAAACTTATTCTTTTACCAGAAACAAACCGCTTATAAACTCACCATCTTTATGCTGATATTTCTAAAACTGCTTGTATTCTCAGGTTCCCATTAGACAGGTATCTCGCTTACTTTTGGAGAAGACGATGCATATAGAAGTCTCGTCTATATTTTTGTTCAAACTGATGTATATATATAAAACATGTATTTCCTTACTACAAACAAATGTAAATGTTCTTATGTAATGTAATGGTTGTGTTTACTATGCATGCTATGTACATTGGTTGTGATACTACGCATGACGTCCTCCGCCCCGGAACGTTTCCGCCATCGGTTTCGGGGTGTGACATCCAAGGTGGGTCACATGAACCACCTAATGTTATAAATAATATAAGAACTTATATACTGAAACATTTAGGTACTATCTTAAATCTTTCAATGGACCTATCTTAGAAAAGAAAAAGAAGGAAGAGAGAAAAAAAGATATTTGTGTTTGGAAAAAAAAGGAAAGAACTCGATTGTTGATATGCTGATTCTGAAAAATGAAATGACGAGCGTTAAGCTAAAAAAGAGAGACAACAAGGTTAATTCACATTATTCATTGTTGTTCAAAAAAAGGGGGTGAAATTTACTCTTCGTGTTGTGGATTTTCTTGTATTAATTACTCATTAATAATTGTTCGGTGTTACCTAATTCATGGGTTTTTTTATATTCAAATACTTATGTGCCTTATATCATATAAAGTATTTGAAAATTGTTGTAAAAACTATTATATTTAAGAATAATAAAAATTAACAAAAATAAAAAATACATTATATCTCCATATATATATATATTATATAACATTAAGTGGTTCATGTGACCCACCTTGAACATACACAAACTCGCCCCCTCTCTCTCTCTATATATATATATATATATATATATATATATATATATATATATATATATATATATATATATATAGAGAGAGAGAGAGAGAGAGGTCGAGTTTGTGTATGTTCAAGGTGGGTCACATGAACCACCTAATGTTATAAATAATATAAGAACTTATATACTAAAACATTTAGGTACTAACTTAAAACTTTCAAATGACCTATCTTAGAAAAGAAAAAGAAGGAAGAGAGAAAAAAGATATTTTTGTTAGGAAAAATAAGAAAGAAAAAAAGGAAAGAACTCGATTGTTGATATGCTGATTGTGAACAATGAAATGGCGAGCGTCAAGCTAAAAAGAGAGACAACTAGGTTAATTAACATTATTCAGGGAGAACGAGCTTTTGTCAATTTATTTACCGAGTCCATGTAGTAGAATCGGTGCAAAAAGACAAAACAATACTAAGGGCTTGTTTGATAGACTTCTTACAGGGTCGGTAAGAGGCGATGTCTGACTCGATCCGAGTTATCCCGTTTGATATTGATATTTTGAGCTTCTGTCCGAGCAACAAGAGTCTGACCGAATCAGCCAAATATAATCATTGACTGAATTAATTTCTAAGAAAACCCTCATTTTCCTGGAACTAACACGCCTTGAGCGACACCGTCCCTTGAATGACATTCTATTTAGCGACTTCTACACCATCGTCGGCCTCTTCATCGCTAGCTTCTGCCTCGCCAGAATCAACTTCACAGATTTTTCCTCTCCAACATCGGTTCTTCATTGCTTCTGATTCCTCCAACGTTTCTCTTCTCCACGCTTAAGATTTCTCCAAGGTTTATGCTTCTCCTCGCGTCTGATTTATGTGGCTTCTGTCACCATGTTTGTTTTTTTGTACGGCTGGACCAAAAGTGAGTGGCTGGGCAAAAACAAAAAGCATTGGAGAATCAAAATCTGTTAGGAAAAAAAATCAGAATATTGAAGCCTTTAGTGAATTATAGTGAATATTTAACTAGAAATTGTTCAGTTTTAGAATTTCAATTTTCATGTGATTATGTGTATACAAAATTGAAGTCTTTGGTGAATTATAGTGAATATTTAACTAGAAATTGCTCAGTTTTAAAATTTTCGTTTTCATGTGATTATGTGTATGTAGTTTGGTTTGTGAATCTATTGGTTATTTATGCAATTATTAATTGAAAATAACGACTAGAAATACGAAAAAATTAATTAATTTTTGAGCTGAAAGTTTTAGCATTTGTATTTTGTACATAGAGGACCATTGTGTCTATTGTCAGTCTGGATTGCAATCTAGACCTAAAGGCATTGTTATTATATCTGCATCAAAATCATAAAATCTTTTGCATTTATAATGAAAGTTTGAAACTTGCGATATTCTTCGAAGTTGAAAATTGAATTGTTTCTTATTTCATTATGTAAACTCCAAAACATACAATCTTTTTTTCCAAAAACTATGCATACTTTTATATCATAATGATGGTCTTTTTCTGTTCAAGTATTTATAAAAGGGATAATAGTTTTTGATGGATCGACTGCGATTTTGAGTTCATTAGCCACAAAGGCTGGTCTAATAACAAAGAAGGTATTTTGGTCTATTAATTGTGTTGTGGCATCTAACAAATAAAAGAAACATGATAAAAGATTTGAAACATGTGAAGACAAGTTTTTTACTTCGAGTTTTGGATAAATAACCATAAAAAATGATCTTTTGGTGGTTGTCAAAAAACATAAAAATTCTCAAAATGAAAGGGTATTTTCGACATATGAAATTGAAAATAGCTAGATATGAGTAACAATTTTGTGAAAACCCACAAGCTAGATATGAAATTATCATTTTGATATGGATGGTCATGTATTGTAATTGTAATTTGGAATATATCTTAAAGGAAAAAAAATTACATGTTTAAATTGAGTTGTATATAGAAAAAAAAGGTAAAATGGTCATTATTTTCATTCAACATGTAAAGTCCAAAATCGGATCTACCAATGATCAAAAGCAAATAACAACCACACAATAAGAAATAATAAGCAAAGAAATAACAAACCAAGCTTGCATACTCTTTATAGCCTTAAAACGTCTGATACAACTTGGTGGAACCGGAACATACGAAAGGTATCAACAACCTAAAACATCTGACACAACACCCTATTTATAAGCCTTATGACCGTGAGCAGTTTACGGCCGTAATGAGTTTACGGCCGCAAACTCAGCCGTAAACTAGACCATAAATTCATAAATATTACAGAAAAATATAATTGCCCATAAAAGCAAAGTATAAACCATATTTTGACCCAACAATCTCCCCCTTGGTTTATAGTTTTCTTTTCTTAATTGACCCAACAAGCTCCCCCTAAAAAGTAGTTGGCTTTTCTTGTTAATCTTCAATAAGAGATTAGCTTCAGCATTAATCTTCAAATTATTCACGACTTCAAGATGAACTTGATGAATCTTCAATGAATGACTTCATCCTGAGCACTTGAGCTTTTCTTCAAGATTTGACTCTGAACGCACATTGGGTGAGGATGCTTGATGTACTGATTCTTGAAAGATAACGCTTTCAGCTTGAGAATCTTCAGAGAGAACATCAGAGAGAACAAATCTTCTGGATCACTTCAGCAGGTACAACGATAGCAGCAGACTGATTGAGGAGGCTTCAATGCAATCTGTCACATAATCTTCAATTGCAGCTTCACCTTGCTTCTGGGGTTGAAGGATTGAATGTTGAAAGAATAATCTTCATTTCTTGCTCCTTCGAATGCGAATTCTTCGATGCTCACAGACGAGGCTTTGGCTCAGAAATCTTCAACACAAACTCCATGAGTCTTATCGATACCTGAAATCACTTTTCAAGACAAAACAAAACTAAAAGAAAACTTAGCACACAAACTAAAACAAAAAGAAAAATATTTTTGGATTTTTGATTTTTCTGAACAATAAATAAAACAGAAATAACACTATTTTTGGATTTTCAATTTTTCTGATTTTTCTTTGATTTTTGAATTTTTCTGATTTTTTTAATTCTCCCCTAATATTCAAAGTTTTTAGACAGCCTTTATCCACTTGTCGGTAGCTTTCATATTCACATCTTTGTCTGGTCGATCGTCAGTATTGTGGTCCACTTAAACACGAAAAATTATGAAAGATTTAGGACATACTATTTGTTACAAGACAGGGTGAACTTAAAATCCTAAAATTTATATCTGATCCTAATTCCTTAGATACTATATCTTAAGGTCCATTCATCTGATGACGACCAGGGATATTGTTGTCCACCTAAATTGAGTAGCGAGATCTACAGACAATCTATTTGAGTTCAATTTTAAGTGTACTGGAACGTGTTTCCCGCTTCCTGATATGCCCCAACCATCAAGAACTTCCAGAGTACTCCTTACACCATGGAGCAGACAACCAATCAAAGAGAGGAGAGATTCAGAATTCTATTGCTAACTACTTCAGAGGGGTTGAGAAGAAGAAGGTTGCATATGCTGTGTACCAGGTCGGATTAGAAGTCATGCAAAGGAGACAACATATGGCTAACAGATAAGAAGTATTTCACATATATATAGCCTGCAGAGAAATAGAGTTGCATATGTTGTGTACCAGGTCGGATTAGAAGTCGCGCAAAGGAGACAACATATGGCGAACAGACGGAAAGAATGAAAATCATATTCTACAGACCTAATTTATCGGAATTTACCAGTCGCCCCATCCAACCGGAATTAAGGACAGAATCCGCACATCAAGGAAAAGTTAAGCCACGGTTCCAAGTACGGGTTCAATTAATGTGACGGGTAGATTCTCATGTATATCTCCCTGCTCAACCTATCTCAGCGCCGTATTGTCAGGCTGAATGGATCTAACTAGGTCAAGATTTGTCAAGTCTATAAATTTCCTAAGTTCAGCTCTGCCTAGTCATGTCCATTTAAAAATTTTCGTGCCTACCGATGCATCAAACCAGAGCATAGACCCTTCAACTTTGGGTACGTTACGCAGACTCAGGTTGCCTGTTATCACTTGATAATTTCATTTCCCAAAACATCTCTTACGAGCACATTTCATTTACACCATTTTTTTTTTGATTTTTTGATTTTGTAATGTTTTTGGATTTTTGAAACTTTTCTAATTTTTGTTTTGTTTTTATTTCTCCCCTAAATTTGTGCATAGGAGAGAAACGAAAGTAAATGCGCAAATTTAAACTATTCTAAAACAAAAATTAGTCTTTAAAGCGAATCAGCTTAAGAAAAACTCAGGAGTATAGAGAAGAAAACGCAAACCGTAATTCACCGATTGAATCTACATTCAGAAGGTCTGAGAACAGCAAGCATAATCTCAGAACAGATCCGAAAATTCTTCATATCATTAAGCATTAACCCCATTTGTGATCTCTTCCTTCTTCCCTTCTTTCCTTTCCCTCAAAGGACACATACTCTCGAACAAAGTTATGAATGTTGTACAGTTGAGAGATGTCCCCAATCATATGCCAGGAGCAGCCATTACCAACAAATCGAAGTCTGATGATATGCCTCCATAACTGCTCCGACACAGAGCGGGATTAATTGGTCTTTGGAACCCAATCCATTTTAAAACTGGGTCGACCTTTGTCATCAACGCAAGGTACTTTCTCCCATGACATGTCCTGTTTACCACAAACAGAAGATATATAAATATTAGAATCGTTAGAAGATTTGGGAGATTGAGCCTTCAAAACCCATTTGTAGTTGGGTTTAACCCATTTCTTGTTCGATCCGATGGGTGCCTCGGCACTTGATTTGGAACTTGAAGCCGGCTGCCTAGATGACTTTGACCTAACCGGTCTTGGCTTCATTGGAGCATCTCTTGAACTAGACTTCTGGGCCGGCATTCCTTTCTTGTTCTTGGGAGTTGGATTCTTGGCATTCATGGCATTCCAGTCGGCATTGTCTGAACGTGACTTTGAGTGGTTTCTTTTGAAAAATCTCTCTCTTGGCACGTTCTGCCAGCCTTGTGCATAGTAGGGAACATATGCACGATTAGGACAATTTCTGGCAATGTGTCCAGGTGTTCCACAGCGAAAGCAAGTCTTTTTCTTCACTGTAAAGTTGTCTCTTCCTGCCCCTGGTGGCGTATCCTTGCCTCGTTTCTTGTTGTTCCCACATGCACACTTGCAACAAGCACTCTGTTGCGCTGAAATTGGAGGCCTGTATTTCTCAACGGCAGGTTTATCAGAAGCAGCTGAGTTCGAAGCAACAGACTCAGAGCTCAAAGAGACATTTGTTTGTTTAGTAGTGCTCTCCTTGTTCTCATCTTCTGCTACTTTACCTATACATGAAGTAGAAACATTAGTATTTTCAACATTAATAACTCCTCTTGACACAAATCCAGCTCGTTTGCCATATCGAAGATGTGGCTCCCTGTCAGTTTCATCCTGTGTCATAGGGATAGATGTGTAGTTATGATTATAAGGAGGAGGTACACTATCATACCCTAGAACCTTGTTTTGATTATCTTTGAATTTTAATTGGGTTTCAAACAAGGCCTCGAGTGTCTGACTTGACGCAATATAATTTTTAAAACTAACGTCTGTTTTTCCACACTTGATTTTTAAAGCGTCATGTTCTTCAGTTACAACAGCAAGTTGTCTCTTAACATAATCATAATTTTCACACTTGTTGATATACTCTTCCTGAAGTTTCCTAAAGTCCTTGGTTTTTGCTTCTAATTCAGCCTTCAGGGGTTTCTGTTGTTTCCTGAGTTGATATCCTTCATATCTCAAGTCCTCAACTTCTCTTTTAAATAAATCAATTTTTTCCCGAAGAAATTTAATCGTGGCTTCACAAGCTGGAGTACATGTAACTTCAGTGACCGGAATGTTTTCAGAAGTCATTGTTTCTCTACACTTCAAAACATCAAGTTCTTGAATAACATCAGCAAGACTAAGATGATTGAGATCTTTTTTCTTCTTGATGATAGCCACGTTCATATCCCACGATTTCGGAAGTGAATTTAACAGCTTTTTGTTGATCTCGGACTTACTCAAGAAGATCCCGGCTATATTCATCTTGGTAATAAGTGTAGTAAATCGCTGAAACTGAGTTTCGAGGGTTTCTCCAGGGATATAATAAAAAATGTTGAAATTTTGTCTTAACATATCCTGACTTCTCTCTTTTATGTTTTCAACTCCCTCGTAGATCTTAAAATCAATTAAAAAGCACAACTAAGACCCAAAATCAAACTTTAAAGTCAAACCCTTTGATTATAGACCTTAAAAGTCACATTTAAAAAGTTAAACCGAAAAACTAAATTTGAAAATTTAAAAGTTAAACGAAAAAGTCAAAGTTTAAATTCAAAGGTCAAAAGAAAAAAAATTTAAAATATAAACTGATTTAGTTAAAATCCGATACACTGCCATATAAAGAGTTCACTGCCAAAAAGGGTTTGCGGCCGTAAACTCGGAGTTTGCGGCCGTAAACCTCAAATTTTCGGTTGAGAGTTAATTAAAATTAATTAATTATTAAATAAAATTTAATTTGCTGCTTAAAAAAAATTTATTTTTCAGAAAAATGTTTGCTGCTAATAGTTAACTTCCGAAAATTAATAATTAACTTCCGAAAATTTGTTTACTGTCGAGCAAAACTCAATTTACTGTCGAAAAATGATTGCGGCCGTAAACTCCTTGTTTACGGCCGTGAACTCGGCAAAATTTTGGAACAAAATTTTCAACGGTAATTAATCAGAAATCGATTTACGGCCAATTGTTTACTGTCAAAAATTTATTTTATTTTTAATGATTGAATGTGATTAAATATGATCTTTAATATTAGCAGCCTTAAATCAAAACTCGATTCACTGGTAAAGAACTCTGTTTGCGGTGAAGGAGCTTGAAAAGCTTGCGGCCGTGAACTCGATGTTTACGGCCGTAAGCTTGGACTGAAAGCTTCTTAAATCTCAGATTTCGACTGGAACAAAAACCCTTTTTCGCTGTGAAGAACGATAAGCACAAATACGCAACTGTAAGATGCCTTTGACACTGGTCCTGCTCTGATACCAATTGTAAAGTCCAAAATCGGATCTACCAATGATCAAAAGCAAATAACAACCACACAATACGAAAGAATAAGCAAAGAAATAACAAATCAAGCTTGCATACGCTTTATAGCCTTAAAACGTCTGATACAACTTGGTGGAACTGGAACATACGAAAGGTATCAACAACCTAAAACATCTGACATAACACCCTATTTATAGGCCTTATGACCGTGAGCAGTTTACGGCCGTAAGGAGTTTACGGCCGTAAACTAGACCATAAATTCATAAATATTACAGAAAAATATAATTGCCCATAAAAGCAAAGTATAAACCATATTTTGACCCAACACAACACAGTACGCGTAATCAAACAACATGGTTTCACTCAGACTTTAGACCTAGTTTGTAGCACCCGGTTCCTGGTACGTAAATGTTATTTGAGTATTTCCTTTCTTTTAGCCTTGGAATTGACGAGTCATAGGTCCGACTCGCCGAGTGGATGCGGGACCCGGGACACGTTTAAGTTGGCGACTCGGCGAGTCCATATCCTGGACTCGGCGAGTCACAGCTGTTGGATGAAACCCTAAGTTTCAGGGGTTTGCACCCTATTTAAAGGACTTATCCGCCCAGGCCAGCCCCCATTCTCTCCCCAGAAGCTCCAAATCCTCGTTCTAAGCTTGTTCCTTGAGAGTTTGAGGCTATTATGTGTGTTCTTGAAGGTTTTGAGGAAGAAGGGGAAGTAGATCAAGAGGAAGGAAAGGAATCCAGGCATCTTTGCACTCTTTCAGCAGTTCCTTTGAGGTATAACCCGTTTTTCCCCTGTTTCTATGCTTATTACTTCATGTAAGTCATTCTTGAGCCAAACCCCAAGTTTGTATGTGCAAATTACTTCGTAATAGGCTGATTGGCCCTTAGATCTAGGCAAGATTGAGCTCCAGGAGCTCAGATCTGTTAGCTTTATGGCCCCATGTTGCTTGTTCACCCTAGATCTACCCTTTTGAGACATTTTGAGCCCTAAAATCCATATTGGTGAATATCCACACGTAAAGTTGGAAAATTTACGTGTGATTCGTGTCCTAGAAGTCCAGATCTGTGAATGGCATGGACTGGAATCGAGCAAATCTGTGTATTTAGTGGATGCATGGCAACGACTCGGCGAGTCGTTCATATGACTCGGCGAGTCTGTTCGCGAGTCTCCGAGTTTGTCCCCTTTTCGTAGTGTCGAGTGAGCAGTGAGTCACGGGGTGTGACTCAGTGAGTCGGAAGCTTAACTCATCTATGGAGGTACTCGGCGAGTCAATGCCCTAACTCGGCGAGTTCAAGGCAATCTCCTTAGATCAAGAACAGACTCGGCGAGTTGTTCATACAACTTGGCGAGTCTCAGCATAAGTGTTCTTCGGATGAAAATGGACTCGACGAGTTGTTCATACAACTCGGCGAGTCTTAGCATCAGTGTTCATCGGATGAAGATGAACTCGACGAGTTGTTCATACAACTCGGCGAGTAGGATGAAGGACTTGAATATTGGTTAAGAAGGTAAACCCATCGAGTCGTCGCCTAACTCGACGGGTAGGATCGGGATTCAGGGCAGTCGTTTGGATAGGGACTCGGCGAGTTAGAAAGCCAACTCGGTGAGTCGGGTCAACTGAAAGTTGACTCTGAATTTGACTTAGGGCATGGTCAGGGGTAAAATGGTCATTTTACCCAAAGGTCAGTGAGCAGTGTTTGATTGGGAATATTGTGGGAATTGCAGCCGTAGGATTTCCGGAGCAGCAGCAGCAGCAGTAGGCAGTCAGTTTCTGATCAGATCAGCAGCTACTTCGAGGTGAGTTACCTTCCAGTAGCGGTGGGTCTAAGGCCACAACGCCGACCCATCAGTAGGAGACGTATGGTAGATGATTGTCTTTGTGATATCATCTAGGTTTACTACTACCTGATATGTTATATGCTAGCATGATACGTTGTATGTGATAGTAGTCGAGTTCGGTTGTTAGGACCGAAGGGTAGTCAGACACCTCAGATACGTCTGACAGTATATGATGATATGTTTGCATGCTGGCTTGTTATGTTATATGCGATAGAGGTAGTATGAGGGGACCAGTCCCTGTGGTCGGTTGTTAGGACCGACGGGTAGTCAGCACCCCAGAATGGCTTGACATGGGTAGTCAGCACCCCGGAATGGCTTGACATGGGTAGTCAGCACCCCAGAATGGCTTGACATGGGTAGTCAGCACCCCAGAATGGCTTGACACGGGTAGGACGGCACCCCAGAACGGCCGTACCGGGTAGTCAGGCACCCCAGAATAGCCTGGCAGTATGTATGTTACGTGTTTGTATGGTATGTGGTACGACAGGGGAACTCACTAAGCTTTGTGCTTACAGTCTTCAGTTTTGGTTTCAGGTACCTCCTCAGCTAGGGGAAAGGAGCCGGCGCGGTAGCAGCATGTCACACACACACTCTCCTGTTTCCGCATTTACGAGCTTCACTGGGATTTGTACTCTGATATTTTGATTGAATGTATGAATTGGCTTTTATACATGGTTCACTTATGTTATGATTTGATCAGACAATGTTTTTAGTTTTTAATATTTTCTAAAGTAATGTTTTTAAAACGAAATTTTTGGTCATGAAAATTGGGTCGTTACAAGTTGGTATCAGAGCCCTGATTTGAGGGATTCGGACACACCCTCGGGAGTGTCTGAACTCAAATCGAGGGATTAAAAGATTTTCTAAAGGAAAAATGTTTTCTAAAATTGAGAAAAAAAAGTTTTGAGAAAGAACGAAGTGTGTGATGTGCGCGACCGGCCGAGCTCAAGTAAGTATCCCCAAAGTACCCATACAAGTTTATGTTATGTTTATCAGTTTTTGTAGAACAGCATGGTAGAATAGGTCTAAGGATCTAGGAGTGATGCCTTATGTGCCTGTTTAATGTGTTTCAGTTGTATGAGAACTTGCATGCTAGTTATTGAGTAGATAGTAAGTAGGATAGCCTGATTAGGTTATGCCTGGTAGTATGAGCTTAGCACTTTATGCTAGCTCAGTTCCGAAGGTAGATAGAGTTAATTGAGATTGTTACCCTTATCTGAATGCTGCTTGCTTCGTGCTACGTGGGACTCTGAATAATGGGAGTTAGCCATTAGACGAATGCGTCACGTCACATGTGATCAGGGTTGAATAATCTTAGAGTGCCGGATTTGATCCTACTGCGCAGCTCTTGTTTGAGTCCAACCGTTGTAGGGACGAGTCGGGTACTCGAAGGATTATCTGAGCCTCGTCACATGTGATGGTATTCGGGTAATGGCTAATTGGCATTACAAGGAGGCCTGCAGCAGCTGAGGACTGGTTAGAGTGGAACTAGAGATTTCCCTAGGGCAAGCCTAGGATGAGTATAGCAGTAATCAGCAGTAGTGAAAGGGATCTGGTGGAGTCGAGGCATTCCTTGAAGAAGGTACGGATAGATATGGAAGGTAGTATGGGCCCATACTACTAAAAGCATAGGATTCGTACCCGAACCAAGGATGGCCAAGATAAGACCAGGGAACTTGTAAGTAGATGTGATCCCTCAGGGAGTATCAGTATCACTAATGATTGTTGTGATGTATTGCAGAATGGTGGTACTTCGATCAAGGCCGGTAGATGGCGGTTTAGGAGAGGGGTCAGGTTCGGGATCAGGTTCCGAGCCGGTTGATGAGGGACTACGCGAGTTCATCGCGTCAGAGATTACTAGGGGTATCCTTGAGTCGACTCCCATTATCTTTGGGTCGATCAAGGAAGGGATCATCGAGTTGATGGAGGATCGCCTCAGGGCGTTCAGGAGCGACATGGCATCTAGCCAGTCGGGATCTCGCACACTGTCCTTTAAGGACTTCAGGGGCAGTGGTGCGCCGGATTTCCATGGGGTGAAAGACCCCATTGCTGCCAAGCGATGGATTGCGGACATCGAGTCTGCCCAGTTGACTAGCTTCTGCCCCGAGGGGTCGAAGGTGAGGTATGCAGCAGGATGTTTACGGGACCGAGCCCGGGATTGGTGGGAGTCAGTGGGTGACTCGTTGGGAGCCTCAGCTATCGAGGCTATGACCTGGTCGGACTTTGTGACCAGGTTCAGGGCAGAGTTTGCACCGGCGGTCGAGCTTCAGCAGCTGGCCAGGGAGTTTCTTGACATGAGACAGACGACGGAGACTGTGGCGGAGATCATCGCCAAGTTCCGGGAGAGGGCTTTGTTGGTGCCCCAGTATGCTGGTGACGAGGACATGAGGAGGACTCGTTACCATGATATGCTACGAGCTGACATTCGGGAGCATGTTAGCTTTTCGGCTTGCCCTACCTTGGACTCTATGATTGCCAGGGCGAGGGAGAGGGAGATAGATTTGGAGCACATCCGGAAACGGAAATTAGAGGAGGGACAGGCAGGAGGGGCTTCGGGGAAGAAGCCCAAGGGATCAGATGGTAGGCCGAAAGGCCAGTCAGGACCGAGCCGCTGCAGAAAATGCGGCAGGCCGCACGAGGGGGCGTGCAGGATGGGATCATCAGGCTGCTACAAGTGCGCCAAGTCCGGGCACATCAGCAGGGATTGCACTGCTCCGGCAGCAGTTATTCAGACATCAGAGTTGCTGTGTTTTCACTGCAACCAGAGGGGCCACAAGAAGGCCAATTGCCCCCAGTTGATAGTTTCAGCGCTGGTGAAGGCGTCAGCTCCAGCGACCCTGCGGATCACAGATGGCCGGCAGGGCAAGTCAAAGGCTCCAGTGGTGAGGAGCCGAGCATTTCAGCTGACTACCGAGGAGGCAGGCGCCGCACCCGATGTGGTGACGGGTATGATTCTTTCCCTCTATCTTAGTTTTATAATGTTATGTTATTGATATGTGCTCTGTATGTATACGTATGCATTAGGATCGTTCCATGTGAACGGCCTCCCAGTTCAGGTGTTATTTGATTCGGGTGCGTCCCGATCATTCGTTTCCCTTGCGCTTAGCAAGAAGTTTCATGAGCCATCAGGCGAGTTAGATTGCCCTTTGGAGGTGGAGATTGCTGATGATCGATCGGTGCGAGCATCGATGGTATTTCGAGATTGCGTGCTGCGTTTGTTCGAGGAGCGCTATTTGGTAGATTTGGTTCCCATACTGTTGCGTGGGAACAAGGTGATTATAGGCATGGATTGGCTGAGCCCTAATGGGGCTGTGATAGATTGCGCGCAACAGCTAGTGCGGGTCAGGACCCCAAGTGGGGGAGAGTTAGTGATTCATGGAGAGAGGCCCCAGTGTGGACCCGCTGTATGTTTAGCAGCGAGGGCTAGGCGCTACCTTCAGCAGGGATGCGCAGGATATGTCGCGTATGTGATGGATACCCGGGAGGCGGGTAAGTCGACAGTGAGCGAGGTTCCGGTGGTCCGAGACTTTGCAGATGTTTTCCCAGAGGAGCTTCCTGGGATACCTTCGGAGCGACAGGTGGAGTTCAGGATTGACCTTGTTCCTGGTGCGGCTCCGATAGCCAAGGCATCGTATCGGTTGGCTCCTCCCGAGATGCAGGAGTTGTCTACGCAGCTGCAGGAGCTGCTAGACAAGGGATTTATTCGTCCGAGCAGTTCGCCCTGGGGAGCCCCGATTCTGTTTGTGAAGAAGAAGGACGGGTCGCATCGGATGTGTATAGATTATCGGGAGCTGAACAAGGTAACAGTGAAGAACCGTTACCCGCTTCCGAGGATTGATGACCTCTTTGACCAGCTTCAGGGAGCATCTTGGTTCTCCAAGATTGATTTGCGTTCGGGTTATCATCAGATGAGGGTCAGGGAGGAGGATATGCAGAAGACCACGTTTCGGACGCGCTATGGCCATTATGAGTTCGTGGTGATGTCGTTTGGACTCACCAATGCTCCTGCCGCGTTCATGGACCTCATGAACTGCGTATGCAGACCGATGCTGGACCGGTCTGTGATAGTCTTTATCGATGATATCTTGGTTTATTCCAAGACTCGGGAGGAACATGAGGAGCATCTGAGAGAGGTGTTAGAGACCCTGAGGAGGGAGAGCTTGTATGCCAAGTTCTCCAAGTGTGAGTTTTGGTTGCACGAGGTGCAATTTCTTGGACACCTCGTCAATCAGAACGGGATTCTAGTCGATCTGGCCAAGGTCGAGGCCGTGATGAGATGGGAGGTTCCGAAGTCTCCATCTGAGATTCGGAGTTTCCTGGGATTGGCAGGCTACTATCGGAGATTTATCCAGGATTTCTCCAAGATAGTCGTACCCCTGACGCGGCTGACGAAGAAAGCCGTGGTCTTTCGGTGGGGACCCGAGCAGCAGGTTGCATTTGAGACGCTGAGACAGAGATTGTGTGAGGCACCGATCTTAGCCCTGCCAGAGGGCGTAGAGGATTTTGTGGTTTATTGTGATGCGTCCATTTCTGGGTTGGGCGTGGTACTGATGCAGAGGGGGCATGTCATTGCCTACGCTTCGAGGCAGCTCAAGCCTCACGAGGCGAACTATCCGACGCACGATTTGGAGTTGGGGGTGGTGGTCTTTGCCCTTAAGATTTGGCGGCATTATCTCTACGGGGTTCGGTGTACCATCTACACGGACCACAAGAGTTTGAGGTACCTCATGGATCAGCCGAATTTGAACATGAGGTAGCGTCGATGGTTGGACGTGGTGAAGGATTATGATTGTGAGATCCTTTACCACCCGGGGAAGGCCAATGTGGTGGCCGATGCGCTTAGCCGCAAGGCGGCGCCGATCAGGGACGTTTGCATGAGGATGACCGTGGTGACTCCCTTGTTGGAGCAGATTCGGGAGGCTCAACAGGAGGCTATCATGGAGGAGCATCGGAAGAGCGAGCGTGTGGTGGGTCAGGTTTCCTCCTTTGATTATGATACCCGAGGACTTTTGACACTACACCGTAGGGTGTGGGTGCCGTATCACGGAGGCGTGCGCCAGATTTTGATGGAGGAGGCGCACAAGTCCCGATTCTCTATTCATCCCGGGGCGACGAAGATGTATAGGGATCTTCGTCTAGACTATTGGTGGCCCTGCATGAAGCGGGATGTGGCATGGTATGTCGAGCGATGTTTGACCTGCAGGAAGGTCAAGGCCGAACATCAGAGACCGCATGGCAAGATGCAGCCGTTGGATATTCCACTGTGGAAATGGGAAAATATCACGATGGATTTTATCACGAAGCTTCCCAGGACCGCACATGGAGTGGATTCGATTTGGGTCATCGTGGATAGATTGACCAAGAGTGCTCACTTTATTCCGATTCAGGAGAGCATATCGGCCGAGAAATTGGCCGACATCTATATCAGGGAGATTGTGGCACGGCATGGGGTGCAAGTATCGGTGATCTCGGACAGGGATGTGCGTTTTACTTCCAGGTTTGGGAAGAGATTCCATGACGAGTTGGGCACTCGTCTGCATTTTAGCACCGCCTTTCACCCACAGACGGATGGGCAGAGCGAGCGAACCATCCAGACTCTGGAGGATATGCTGCGGGCGTGCGTGCTAGACTTCGGTGGTAGCTGGGATACCTATCTTCCCCTGGCCGAGTTCTCCTACAACAACAGCTATCACGCGAGTATCGACCGCCCTCCCTTCGAGATGTTGTACGGACGGAGGTGTAGGACCCCGATATGCTGGGGTGAAGTTGGCCAGAGGGTCATGGGGAGCACCGAAGTGGTGCTCAAGACGACCGAGAGGATCCAGCAGGTCCGGAGCAGGCTTCAGACTGCTCAGAGTCGGCAGAAAAGTTATGCCGACAAGCGTCGATCCGATTTGGAGTTCCAAGTCGGGGATATGGTTCTCCTGAAGGTGTTGCCCTAGAAAGGCGTCATTCGATTCAGGAAGCGGGGCAAGTTGGGCCCGCGATTCATCGGACCGTTCAGGGTCGTAGCCCGGGTGGGCAAGGTAGCGTATAGGTTGGATCTGCCAGCCGAGCTCAGCCAGATCCACAGCACTTTCCATGTTTCTCAGTTGCAAAAGTGCCTAGTGGACGATTCTACAGTAGTACCGTTGGAGGATATTCAGGTTGATGACAGCCTGAATTATATTGAGCGCCCAGTCGCAATCCTCGACAGGAAGTCGAAGGAGTTGAGGAACAAGAAGGTGGAGCTAGTGAAGGTGCAATGGCTGCACCGCAAGGGTTCGGAATGGACTTGGGAGTCGGTGGACGAGATGATGGAGCATTATCCCGAGCTGTTTCAGGATCGAGCAGCAGACTTCGAGGACGAAGTCTAAAATAAGTGGGGGAGATTTGTAGCACCCGGTTCCTGGTACGTAAATGTTATTTGAGTATTTCCTTTCTTTTAGCCTTGGAATCGGCGAGTCATAGGTCCGACTCGCCGAGTGGATGCGGGACCCGGGACACGTTTAAGTTGGCGACTCGGCGAGTCCATATCCTGGACTCGGCGAGTCACAGCTGTTGGATGAAACCCTAAGTTTCAGGGGTTTGCACCCTATTTAAAGGACTTATCCGCCCAGGCCAGCCCCCATTCTCTCCCCAGAAGCTCCAAACCCTCGTTCTAAGCTTGTTCCTTGAGAGTTTGAGGCTATTGTGTGTGTTCTTGAAGGTTTTGAGGAAGAAGGGGAAGTAGATCAAGAGGAAGGAAAGGAATCCAGGCATCTTTGCACTCTTTCAGCAGTTCCTTTGAGGTATAACCCGTTTTTCCCCTGTTTCTATGCTTATTACTTCATGTAAGTCATTCTTGAGCCAAACCCCAAGTTTGTATGTGCAAATTACTTCGTAATAGGCTGATTGGCCCTTAGATCTAGGCAAGATTGAGCTCCAGGAGCTCAGATCTGTTAGCTTTATGGCCCCATGTTGCTTGTTCACCCTAGATCTACCCTTTTGAGACATTTTGAGCCCTAAAATCCATATTGGTGAATATCCACACGTAAAGTTGGAAAATTTACGTGTGATTCGTGTCCTAGAAGTCCAGATCTGTGAATGGCATGGACTGGAATCGAGCAAATCTGTGTATTTAGTGGATGCATGGCAACGACTCGGCGAGTCGTTCATATGACTCGGCGAGTCTGTTCGCGAGTCTCCGAGTTTGTCCCCTTTTCGTAGTGTCGAGTGAGCAGTGAGTCACGGGGTGTGACTCAGTGAGTCGGAAGCTTAACTCATCTACGGAGGTACTCGGCGAGTCAATGCCCTGACTCGGCGAGTTCAAGGCAATCTCCTTAGATCAAGAACAGACTCGGCGAGTTGTTCATACAACTCGGCGAGTCTCAGCATAAGTGTTCTTCGGATGAAGATGGACTCGACGAGTTGTTCATACAACTCGGCGAGTCTTAGCATCAGTGTTCATCGGATGAAGATGAACTCGACGAGTTGTTCGTACAACTCGGCGAGTAGGATGAAGGACTTGAATATTGGTTAAGAAGGTAAACCCGTCGAGTCGTCGCCTACCTCGACGGGTATGATCGGGATTCAGGGCAGTCGTTTGGATAGGGACTCAGCGAGTTGGAAAGCCAACTCGGCGAGTCGGGTCAACTGAAAGTTGACTCTGACTTTGACTTAGGGCATGGTCAGGGGTAAAATGGTCATTTTACCCAAAGGTCAGTGAGCAGTGTTTGATTGGGTATATTGTGGGAATTGCAGCCGGAGGATTTCCGGAGCAGCAGCAGCAGCAGTAGGCAGTCAGTTTCCGATCAGATCAGCAGCTACTTCGAGGTGAGTTACCTTCCAGTAGCGGTGGGTCTAAGGCCACAACGCCGACCCACCAGTAGGAGACGTATGGTAGATGATTGTCTTTGTGATATCATCTAGGTTTACTACTACCTGATATGTTATATGCTAGCATGATACGTTGTATGTGATAGTAGTCGAGTTCGGTTGTTAGGACCGAAGGGTAGTCAGACACCCCAGATATGTCTGACAGTATATGATGATATGTTTGCATGCTGGCTTGTTATGTTATATGCGATAGAGGTAGTATGAGGGGACCAGTCCCTGTGGTCGGTTGTTAGGATCGACAGGTAGTCAGCACCCCAGAATGGCTTGACATGGGTAGTCAGCACCCCAGAATGGCTTGACATGGGTAGTCAGCACCCCAGAATGGCTTGACACGGGTAGGACGGCACCCCAGAACGTCCGTACCGGGTAGTCAGGCACCCCAGAATAGCCTGGCAGTATGTATGTTACGTGTTTGTATGGTATGTGGTACGACGGGGGAACTCACTAAGCTTTGTGCTTACAGTCTTCAGTTTTGGTTTCAGGTACCTCCTCAGCTAGGGGAAAGGAGCCGGCACGGTAGCAGCATGTCACACACACACTCTCCGGTTTCCGCATTTACGAGCTTCACTGGGATTTGTACTCTGATATTTTGATTGAATGTATGAATTGGCTTTTAGACATGATTCACTTGTGTTATGATTTGATCAGACAATGTTTTTAGTTTTTAATATTTTCTAAAGTAATGTTTTTAAAATGAAATTTTTGGTCATGAAAATTGGGTTGTTACATAGTTAGACCTCAGACTCAGTCAGATCTCACTCAATCAGTAATTATCAAACAACTCCTAAGTTGCAATTTGTATATATGTTTTTATTCAAAATTATGTTAGATTAATATATATATATATATATATATATATATATATATATATATATATATATATATATATATATATATATATATATATATGATGGAACCTCGTCCCTGGTAGGACCTTGTTTCTACTTCACGGATGAATTCTTCTTGGTTGCCTGGTTATCACTGCAAGATCACAGAGAACAAGGGCCGTCATTCGCTTTCCGGGAGGGGCTCCCGGAAGAACGCTCCGACGATCATGTTAGGAGATGATTTAGGGTTTATGTATGCGTTCTGTAGAAGGGCCAGAGAACTTACCTCACTAGTCTAAGGATGCATCCTTTTATACCTAGGGCTCCTGCCTGGTCCATACCAGACATGATCGCTTTTTTGGGGAGCCAGGATCAGAGATGCTGATTGGAGGGTCGTGCGCCCTCAACCGCTAGAGCGCTCGCATTGGCTCCAACGGTAATGCTCTGATCCTACTGTTTGTCTCCTGACCGTACCTTTTCTCTTGGAGCAAGGAGCGTCACTTGGCGGGCACGATCCTTCCGCCTGGGCGTTTTGCTCCTGGGGGCGCCAGTGGGCGCTGAGCCTACTGGGCTGGTCCTGGCTGGTGTGCCCGACTCTAGGGCTTGGACGCGGCTCTGCTGTGCTACCCTAGGCACACCATCAAGTCCCCCAGTCCAGTAGTTGTAGCGTTGCAACGCTAGTTACAGCGTTCTGGACTTAATTGATTGACACGTGTTCGTTTTCGTCTACCCGTTACTCCGTTTTTAATGGCGACGTGACTGCGCATGACTGCTGGCAGTTACATCATTACGTCAGACATTTAAATGTCCCGCCTCTTCCCCTTCTTTAAGAGTATTTGCACAGTTTCTTTCGCTTCATCTGTTCTTCCCTTTCTCTTCGTGCTCATTCTTCTTTCCCTTTCATGGCTAAACTTCCCGGAATCGTCCCTTCTGCTGCCGAGTATCAACAATTGGAGGCCACGTATGGCTTATCTTCCTTAGAAGTTGTGGAATTTCCTTGCCCTAGCTCTAGCATCTCTTCCTGTTAGGTCCAGTTTAGTGTTGCGTCTTTGGGCTCGTTAGCTAGTCCAGTTTTGTCTCCGGTATGGGCCTGTCCATCCGTGAGTACGTTGTAGGGTTTATTATATATAGATGCTTGCATGCATTCTTGAACGTAATGATTTTGATAGAGATTTAATAGCGTACAAGTTCTTATCTTTTGTAACCCTAAAATCCTCTACAGCGGAAGTTCTTCATCGAGCTCTACTGAGGATTGAGTTAATCGAATCATTCGACTCTTTCAGATCCATACTTGTGTTTTTATCTCACTGTTTTTACTTTATTGATTTGCCTTTTATAAAGATCTAATCGATCAAAGAGTTTTAAATACTCATCAGTTGGTATCAGAGCAGGAGGCTGTGTAATTCATACACATCTCTTATGTGAAAGAAGTGATTAGGGTTTTTCCGCATTAACTGATATTTATTGAGACGTCACTCCATAATTGACGTATCTCAGTATTTATTCTTTTGCCCTAATATTACATATTACAAGTCTGATCTTTCAAACAGGTTAAACGATCAAGCATGGACGATTCTCAATCTAATCCTATCAACATCTCAAACAGTATTGGATCAACGACGAAGATTCCTATTCTTTACACCCAGGATTACGAAGTTTGGGCTCATCATTTTGAAGACTATGTCATCGGATCTGAAGATAATGGGAATCTTATTTGGGAAGCCATTGTGTTTGGACCATTCGCTCACTCAGGAACATCCATAATCATTAAAACTCAGAAAGAGTATAATGATCTGTTAAAAGATGTAAAAGACGTTGCTCAAGACGAAAAGGAGAAGTTTCAGTGCAACATCAAAGCATTAAGACTGATCCGATTTGCTCTTCAATCTGACACATTTAGGTTGGTGAGTTCCTACAGTACCGCTAAAGAAATCTGGGATAGGCTGCGAGAGCTATATTCCACATATGAAGATTTAGAGCACTCTATTTAGACTTTGCTTTTGTCTGAGTTTGGAGAATTTAAGCAAAATTCTGATGAGACCGTCACTCAGATGTTTGATCGCTTCAATCATCTTTTTAGTAAGATGATCAAACATGATATCGAAAGGAAGCTGATTGAACAGAAGGTCACCTTTTTGAATGGCTTAAGATCCGAATAGAGAGCTGTTGTGTCTACAGTTAAAGTTCACGAGCAGTTCAAGTCATATTCGCTGGCGAAACTGGTGGGAATTCTGAAATCCCAAGAAATGATTGTGATGTAAGAGAAAAGTGTGGTCTCAAACTTGGGGTCTTTGGCCCTCCTGTCCAAAATCAAGAGTGTAGTAGAAGATGAAGATCTAAACCTGGAGGACTACGATCTTACTTCAGAAGATTATGCTATGATGGTGTCCAATCCAAAAAGGTTCATCAAGAAGAGGTTTCCTACCAATAAGAACCGAAATTGGCAGGGAAGCTATAGTTATGAAAAAGTAAGGGAGGAGCCGAAGACTGAGGAACCAAAGAAAGAGGTGAAGGTTGAAGGAGATTCTGGTGTTAGCTGCTACTACTGTGGAGGAAAGAATCATTATGCCAAAGACTGTGTTCTGAAGAAAATGGCAGAAAAGGATGAGGAGAAAGATGAAGAGGCTGTCTTGATGAAAAAGCTGGAAGAGATCAAGAGGAAGAAAGCTGCTACTAACCCTTCTATGAATGATCTTATTGTACAGGGTTCGGCAGAGGATGACGAGTTCGGTGGCATGCAGGTGTGGTCAACCGACTTAGAAGATGATGAGGTGTGAAAGCCTTCACATGGAAAGGCGTATGTGGCAAGAGGTGGTGAAAGCAGCAGAAAGTGTTTGATGGTGACTGACGTATCTCACAAGAGGTGGTGAGGACACCAAGGAGCGAGAGAACTTATGCTTCACAGCAAAACCTCTCAGTGTGCAGATCAATGAGCTTGACGAATTGATCAAGAAGGTACAATCTATTTTTATCTCGTTCAAAGTTCCACATAAATCATATGAAAAGGAATTAAATAACTTAAATTCAGGAATCTCAAATCTGGATAGTTGTTTAACTCAAACACGGGTCACCAATTCTAACCTAACTGACCAAATAAGCAGGGTGTCATCCAAGAGTGAGGAGCAAAGGATGTGGATTGAGCAGAAGGAGTCAGAGCTGATTAAGTCTAAGGATGAAAACATTTATTTACAAAGAGACAATTTAAAACTTTTAAAACAAAGAAATATTTTTTGTTTGATTGCTAAAAGACTTTATGCTAACATTACTCAACTGCATCTAAATTGTGAAATAGGGCAGAAAATACATCGCATGATTTTACCCTTCCTTGAGTTTAAGGAGGATGAAATCGATGCTGAGGCATACAACTGTGAAAGTGTTGTATCGTCTGATGATGTGAATCCCACTTACATATATGGTCTGGACAAAATATAATCTTTTATAAAGTCCAAAGACCATAAGAACATGCTGAAAAATCTTTTGGATGAAAACGATAAGTTGAAACTAAGGACCGAAACCATATAAAAATTCGACTCATTGAGTGCTAATTTAAGTTCAGAAAATAAAATTGATGTTGAAAACGCATCTGAACTTAATGAGGACGATGATATGAGTGAAATTTATGTAGAGGATGTAGTCGACTGCTCTGAGTTTGTCAAGAGCGAACCCGAAAACCACAAAAATCTGATTTCTGAAAATTCTGTGGAGTTCGCTCGTTTGTCCCAAAATGATTCCCCGATTCTTGAAGAAAAGGATGTTGTGTACCAAAAGGTGAGAACAACACCAAATCAGGTGTATAAGGTCACAGGAGTAACCGAGCATCAAACAGCTGAACTCACTACCATAGTGAACGAAGATAACGCAGATGGCTATGATGAGTTCTTCTGGTCAGCTCCTATAGATAATGCCGACGAAACAGTTGGTTTGTCAGAGCAAACGTCCTGGAAAACAAAAGGAAGATATGTACCAGAGCCGCTGAACAAGCCTGGCAACTTTGACATGCCAAGAACTAGTGGCACAAAAGAAATACCTGTAGAAGAAGTCACTTCCACAAGCGAAACATCATCTGTGAAAAGTGAACCGGCTGACAAGAAGCTGAAACAAAAGGCTAACATCCACAGATAGCTGAACAAGTGAAAAATCAAAAGCAGCAAAGAAATCTGAGATACAAAAAGAATCTCTCAGAGCGAAAGAAGTTTTGGTGATCTCAAAACGCCCATTTCTCCTATCATGATAAAAATTCAAAGCCAGAGAAAAAGACCTTCAGGCCGCATGAGGAACAAAACCGAAAGGACAGGTTCGGTTCAGAGAACAACAACAACCG
Source organism: Lactuca sativa (assembly GCF_002870075.4). Lineage (NCBI taxonomy): Eukaryota > Viridiplantae > Streptophyta > Magnoliopsida > Asterales > Asteraceae > Lactuca > Lactuca sativa. The sequence goes on from NC_056625.2 coordinate 221,045,957, forward strand.
AAAGGACAGGTTTAGTCCCGAGAGCAACAGCTACCGAACGTCCAGGTTCGGTCCCTCCAATGACCATAAACAAAAGGGTCATTTTGAACCACAAGTCAGAAGAAATTCCCATTCTAATTCTTCTCATTCTCAATTCTCTTCTAAACCCAATTCCGTTCCTGCACAGAATTCAAAATCATCAATGAACTTGAAAGGAAAATCGAAGATTTCCTTATTCCAGGAAAACCGAAAGCAGTCTAAAGCCCAAACACCAAAACCTGAAACCAAACCAACTATTGCTAACCCTAACAAAATCAAAGTGTTTACCATTAAAATAAAAGATGAAACAACATTAATAAAAAGAACATATCTTGTTGATGTTTCTCTTACTATTCCTGTTCCTGTGAAAGGCTCACGTGGACCCAAGAAACTTTGGGTTCCTAAATCTGCTTAATTTTTGCAGGTTATTAGTGACGAACAGTTCGACGAAGAATGGTACATTGACAGTGGCTGCTAACGTCACATGACAGGAAGGAGGGAAGAGTTAAGGGAGTTTCGATCTCTTCAGAATGGTGGGAATGTCAAGTTCGGCAACAATTCTTATGGAACAATAAAGGGTTATGGGATGATAACTAATGGGGACTTCACAATTAGAAAGGTGGCGTACGTTGAAGGGCTACAACATAATCTCATCAGTGTATCTCAACTGGTAGGAGGTACAGGTCTAAGGTTTCATTTGACGATGAAGGTTCAAAAATCATAGAGAAGAAATCAAAAAGGGTGATTCTCAAATCAGAACGCAAAGGTGAAATGTTTCCTCTCAATGTCAAACCAATCAAAGGAAATCCAGCTATATGTTTTTTATCCAAAGCACATTCTGACGAAAGCTGGTTGTGGCACCGAAGGCTCTCACATCTCAACTTCAAAGACATCAACAAGCTTGTCACAGGAGGTTATGTTAGGGGTCTCCCACTGCTTAAGTTTGATCGAGAACATTTGTGTGTTGCGTGTGAAATGGGGAAGCAAAGCCGTCAAAGTCACCCATCCATTATAAACACAAAAGTTGTTGAACCACTTGAATTGCTTCACATTGACTTGTGTGGTCCATCATCAATCGAAAGCATTGGCGGTAGCAAGTATATTCTTGTTATTGTTGATGATTTCTCACGTTTTACATGGGTGTTCTTTCTGAAGCACAAATCTGAGGCTACTCCTAAGCTAAAGATGTTCATCAAGCAAGTTGAAGTGCAACTGAGAAAAGTCGTTCGCAACATCAGGAGCGACAATGGACTGGAGTTCAAGAACAAAGAATTTGAAGACTTTTTGGCAGAAAAAGGAACCAGTCACAACTTCTCAGCACCCTACATGCCTCAACAGAACGGAATTGTCGAAAGACAAAACCGATCCTTGTGTGAGGCGGCCCGAACGATGCTAAGTTTCGCTTCTCTTCCCTTATATTTCTGGGCTGATGCTATTGCTGCGGCTTGTTTTACGCAGAACTGGTCTTATCTCAACAAACGCTTCTCTCTTACTCCTTATGAGATCATCAATAACAGGAAGGCGAATGTGAAATTCTTCCATGTATTCAGCTCACGATGCTTTATCTTCAACTCCAAAGAACATCGTAACAAGTTTGACGTTAAAGCTGATGAAGGAATTTTTCTGGGATACTCTCTTACTTCAAAGGCATACCGGGTCTTAAACAAGCGTTCAAGGAAGATCAAAGAAACATATTATGTGACTTTTGATGATAACTACGTCAAAAAGCTAAAGGCTTCTGAAGAAGCAATTGGAGAAATATTCACTCAAACAGGTCAAGTTACGGCCTCGATTGCTAATCTGTTCGATCAGTTTGTGGAATTATTCGATGAACCTGAGAAAGCTACTCTCTCGGAAGCCAAGGCAGCAGACAACAAAGTCGACCATCTGAAGCAAATTGTCGAAGATGCCGCCAAACGAATGGGTGATGGAGAACAAGTTCCAAACGAACCTCCTCAGCAAGGCGCTTCAGTTGAGGGGGAGAATCCTCTTTCTTCAAAGCAACCGAGCTCACAACTTGAGGGGGAGAATTCTATTCCAGTTCCACCCGAAAGCTCAACAGCACCCGAAACCTCAACTGCACCTGAGAGTCCTATAGCACCAGAAAGTCCAGCTACACCTGAAAGCTCATCAGTCGAGGGGGAGAACTCCGACATGTTTTTCGATGACGATAGCCAATCTAAATTGGAAGAAATGGTAAACGCTGAATTGGATCCATCCTATGATCCAAATTACCCTCCTCTTGTTAAATGGACCAGAGATCATCCTTTACTCAGATAGTGGGTAATGTCTCTGAAAAGGTCCTCACCCGATCTCAACTGAAGGCAAAGCAAACATCTCTATTCTCCAAAGTAGAGTTTTGTATGTATAATTCTTTCGTATCAAAAGTTGAACCGAAGACAGTAAATACTGCTCTTGATCATTCCGACTGGGTTCAAGCTATGCAAGATGAACTCAACGAGTTCGAAAGGAACAAGGTATCGCGCCTCATTCCAACTCCTAAAGATGCCTCAGTTGTTGGTCTCAAATGGGTATTCAGAAATAAAATAGACAAGGAAGGCAATGTGATTCGAAACAAAGCTCGTCTCGTGGTGAAAGGATACTGCCAGGAAGAAGGAATTGATTATGAGGAAACTTTTGCTCTGGTAACAAGGCTGGAATCTGTTCGAATATTTCTGGCCTATGCTGCACACAAGAACTTCGAGGTCTACCAAATGGATGTGAAATGCGCCTTTCTGAATGGAGAACTTGAAGAAACAGTTTACGTGGAGTAACCTCCTGGTTTTGTCAATGAAAAGTACCCAAATCACTGTTATATTCTGGACAAGGCAGTCTACGGTCTGAAACAAGCACCTAGGGCATGGTATGAAACGCTAACCAAGTTTTTAAAGATGTCAAAATTCAAACAAGGTTCGGTTGACCCAACCTTCTTTCGTAAGAAGGAAGGTAACCACCTTATGATTGTTCAAATCTATGTCAATGATATCATCTTTGGTTCAACGAATCCTAGCTTAACAGCTGAATTCAGAAAGCTGATGGAGACTAAATTTGAAATGAGCTCAATGGGTCCGATTAACTTTTTCCTTGGTTTAAATATTAGAAAGGGACTCGAAGGCATCTTTATCAACCAGGAAGCATACACCAAGACTCTTCTTGCTAAATTCGGCATGATGGGAGACTCAAAGGTTAAAGTTCCAATGGCATTCGGCACCAAGCTCACACCATCCTTGGAAAAACCTGCAGTCGATATTACGCTATACCGCCATATGATTGGGTCTTTAATGTACCTCACTGCTAGCAGGCCTGATATAATGTTTTTTGTGTGTTATTGTGCTAGGTTTCAGGCGAATCCTCGTGAACCACATATGCTTGTAGTGAAAAACATACTCCGGTATCTGAAACGAACCACCTCCCTCGGTCTATGGTATCCATCAAACTCAGGTTTCTTCGTTCAAGCCTACTCAGATGCAGACCTTGGAGGATGTGGTTTCGACAGGAAAAGCACCACTGGAGGCTGCCAATTCCTAGACGGGAAGTTGGTTAGCTGGCAATCAAAGAAACAGACATGTGTTTCTCTGTCTACAGCTGAAGCAGAGTACATCGCAGCAGCCTCCTGTACATCTCAAGTGATTTGGATCCAAAGCCAGCTCCGGGACTATGGACTCAATATGAAAAAGATCCCACTATATTGCAATTCAGAAAGTGCAATTAGGATCTGTCATAACCCAGTGCAACATTCCAAGACAAAGCATATAGCACTGAGGTATCACTTTATTAAGGATCATGTGGAAGATGGGAATGTCGAAATTCACTTTGTTCGAACCACTGATCAACTGGATGACATCTTCACCAAAGCTCTTCCTGAAGCATCTTTCAATAAAATTCTACAAAGGCTAGGAATGATGGAATCAGAGTTAGTACCAAAGACTACTTCTCAAAATTAAAAGTTGGAAGCAAAATGTACCGAACGCTCGGGTTCGGTCCTGTTCTGGTATGCCGAAATGAATCGAACGCTCGGGTTCGATCCTATCATCTGATCTTCGCTTATCACTCAAAGGTAGTTTCTTTGGTTGTAAACCTTTTGTATCATTTTCTCAAATTCTTCTCTCTTATTGTCAAAGTTCTTTTCTTTTTCAAACTTATTTTTTTTTGCAACCGAAATAGACCGAACGCTCGGGTTCGGTTCCAAAATTTTTTTTGTGTCTCATTTTCTTATTTTTATTTTAAATCAAAAATTCCAAAATCTTTTTATTTTTTTAAATCAAAAACTCCAAAAACATTTTTTTTATTTTTATTAGTTCGATAATTTTTTGTTTTTTTTGTTTTGTGTCTTATATTTTTGTGTGGATATTTGTGGGGAAATTCTTTCATTAAGTTAAGTGTCCCTAGAAGCATGCTGTTGTATGTGTCCAAAGCCTCACCTGATTCTGAATAATAGTCTTACTGACTTGGTACATACAAACCTTGTCTTCCCAATTAGGCTTTCATATTTATTCTAATCATGAGCTACCTAACTCTCTTCTCACATGAGATAAGAGTTTTCTGAATAATAGTCTTACTGACTATTTTACATTACCACTTAAATTATTTCAAACCTACTTGTTCAACAGACTACATTGGTCTCACAAGTACTTCGTTCGATTACTGTCTTATATCAAGATCAGGAATTCTGAACTGAAGCGAAAGCCACCCAAATTAGCCTGATTAAAAGAAGCCTTTCAACACTTCTCAATAAGTGTCTGATCGTTATTCAACGGGAAACCACACAAACACTTTAAAGTCTCTCTTGACTTTGAAGGAAGAGATTCGTGCCCGGGATCCATTGTTTCGTGTCTTTATTGACATCACAAATTCCCTTATATGTGTTGCTTTATTTCCTTTTCTTTTACACACTAAGCACGAAAATCTTTTTGATTTTCCAAAATTCTGGTTTCATTAGTTACAAGGCATATTTTATAAATGGGATTTGAAGTCATAAAAGAGTTGTGGCTCACATTGATCCACGTGGTCAATTTTGCTTTAAGATGACGTTTAATCTAAAAGGATAAGATGCTGACTCAGGCGGGAGTCCAATAGATTTGATTTTCAAACGGCGCTTGAAGGCCAGGCGTGCGAAGTGGAGCCGTTTCGTTTAAAAATGGCGCCTGATGGGAAGGCGTGTGAATCGGGACTGATATTCTCTCTCATGCGTAATCATCGGTGCTAACAACTGTCACGCATCAATCACTTCCGAAAAACCCTTCGTATTTCCTTCGAAGATTTGGGACAGATTCTTCTCTCTCCTTTAGCCACAGTATAAAAGGTAATATTCACCATTATTTACCTCTTTACTGCACCCAAATTTCAGAGCGCAAGAAATTCTTCACGTATTCTACTATTCATCATCTCTTCCAACTTCTTCACAACAATGGCAGATTCATCATCAGTTCATGCCACTTCCCACATCCTGCCGATTCGTCCCCAACAGAGTTTGATCATCGATCTTACTCCTCAGGTTTATGACGCCTTCATGTTCCCGATCATCGAGTGTCTCAAATACTCGCCGCTTGCTCCTGTACTCACCAAAGCTGAAGCTGTTCCTATGGAGTTCTTATCCCAAATTTTCGCCACTGCTCATTACAACAAGTCAGTCGATAGGATCTTCTTCGATGTGCTTGATCACAAGGCGTCAATCTCCAAGCAACGATTTTGCTCACTTTTAGGGTTTGAACCTGATTCATCTAGGGTTAACCCTGAATCCATTCCGGTGGGTCACATGTTCTCTATGTTCTACAATATGGGGTATACTAAGGTGTTGACAACGGTCACGAAGTTCAAGAAATCGTGCCTGCCTCCTCAGTGGAATGGGTTGTTTATAGTGCTATTCAAGGGTTTATCTGAACGTAGTGATGGATCAGACGGAGCGAGTCGTCTGTTCATCACTGTTCTGTATGGGGTTTACAACGGTATCAACCTAGACTATGGGTCGGTCCTATGGCAGCAGCTTATTCAGAGTCTGGCTTCTACATCTCGGCATTCTGAGATTTCCTATGCTCGTTTTTGGACTCTCATTACAAAATAGGTGATGGACAAGTATCACGTCCCCATTGTTGCTGGTTCTCCAATGTCTTCGATTGGTACTTTCCATACCACGAAGATAATTGTCTCTGACGCATCCAAGTTTCAGTTCATTGGTTCCATCCCTGAATTGATATATGGAGACGTTCCTGCCGATAGCCATATCATCGAAACCTACAAGGAGTTTCGTCGCTCTGGTCCTAGAGAGCTAACTCCTGAGATGATCAGATCCATTCATGAAGCTGACAAGCCTGCCCCAAGGGGAAAGAAGAATGAAAAAGGCAAAGACAAGTAGGTTGGCAAGGGAGCAAAAGGCCCTTCTCCCAAGAAACATAAAACCACCAAAGCTGCTCAATCCCCTCCAATGAAGAAGAGAAAAACCCAAATGAGGCAAAAGCTGACACTCGCTTCCTCCTCAAGCGAATCTGAGGAAGACAGTTCAGACTCCGATGAGTCTCCTCGTGGTAACACTCCTCCACGATCGCCTCCCCAGAAGTTCATGTTTCCACTTCACCTATCTCTTCTCCACCAGTTACCATTCCTATTTCCATTCCCCCCATAACCTCCACCACTCAAATACCACCTACCTCCATCCCAGTACCCCCTCCCATTTTTACAGAAGCTACCACAACCACTGCTGAAGTAAGAACCAACGTATCTGATACGGGGGCTCCTACTAAAGCACCCGAACCCACTCCCACTACCAAACCTACTTCCACTATCGAGCCTCCACCTTCACCTCCACCCTCACCTCAGGAAGCAGAGGACGAAGAGTGATGACGATGATGATGCTCCGGTCACCAAGAAGCATCTAAAGGAGCTTCACGCAAAGATAGATTCGCTCATCGCCTCCTCTTCTTCATCACAGTCTACCATTTCTGAAGCTGCTATTCAGAAGATTGTTGATGCCTTTTCCAAGGCTCATCAAGTCTCTCTAGACTCAGCTACTGCCGCAATTGATGCATCCACAAAAGCCTGTGAGGCTGCGATCGAAAAAGTCGAAAAACTATTTACTGATGCTTCCTCTCTATTGAAGTGTTTACAGGAAACTGCCGAAGCCACCAAAAAGAAGCTTGACCCCATCGTCAACTCGCTGGCTACCTCAGTTGCCTCTGAACAGAAGTCATTTTCCGCTCTTTGTCAAACTCTCTCTGATGACAACTCCACTTTTAAGGCGACCATTGAGGAGCGTCTTACCAAGCTTCGAGAAGATCTCGCTACCGAGAACTCTCTCATGGACGCTCTTGCCAGAAAGACCTCTTCTCTTAAGGTCAAGAGTATTCAACTCTCCAACTCTCAAAAGGAGATTGACTCTCTTTGATCTGAGAGAGAGATTATGTGTTCATGTGTTTCGGATGTCCACGCAACCATCTCCAACATCCTGGAAGCACATGATCCGATACTCAACTACTCTGTGAGGCGTACTCTCGCGGAAAAGCTTGCTCCTTCCCTTTCTCTCCTGACCAAGATTGAAGGGCTCCTTGACTTCGTGTCCATTCCGAAACAAGGGGGAGAGAATGTGTATCAACCGCCTCCTACTTCTACAACAACCAAAACAACCGAACCTCCTCCAACAGGCCAAGCCTCAGGTTCGGGTGTAAAAGATAAAGGGAAACAAGTTGCTGAAGGTAGTGACGATGAAGATAAAAAGACCATTGCCGATCTTTTGAAAAAGCAAGGCCGAGACAAGGACGCTGACATCAGCGCTCGGGTTGCTAGAGAGGCTGCAGAAGCTGAACGAAAACAAAAAAAAGCTCACGACCTTCTCGAGAGTAGGAAAACTCTTTTTCCTCCTTGGACTCTTGAGAAGTTACTGAAAGAAGCCATCGAAACACCAAGCATATTGTGGCTAGAACCAGGGATCTCTCTAGATCGGGTTAATTCTGTCGATTCTCAGTTCGACATGCCACTGACCCGAAAGGCGTTTGTCTTCCATACATTTGACAACATTGCCGAGTTCCCTCATCCTCATCCAAAGGTTGACCGGGATTCGGTCGAGTTCTATCTGATGCCCGCTCAACCACAGTATCAAACATGGAGCGCTCAAAAGATAGTCAATGTTCGGGTCCTCAAGCCGTATCTGGAAGGAAACTTCACCAACGTTCAGTTTAAGGTGCTGAGAGGATCTGCCAAGACCGAACATGCCCTTTCGCTTGCTAATCTTCCCAACTTAAATCCACACGACTGGATTATTTTGCACAACATCCTTCTTACAAATGAAGCAGAATATGGTCCGATCATTGACCACTTCAAGAGGATGCTTGTTTGTTACATCATGGAAGTCGCCAAGATGGATCAGGAGATAACGAGTGTCTTCAAGAAAAAGCCTACCATTTCTCCTGTTGCCTCAGCAAGTGATCTCAACATGATGCAGATGGGGAAGATAGACCCGAAGAGAAATTCAGTTATGTTTACCAGAAACGAAAGCCAAAAATGTCTATTCGCTTTGGCAGACAAGCATCTCTATACCACTACATGCCTGGAACATGTCTTAGGGATTATTCATCGCTGTAAGCAAAACTCAGCTGACGACAAGAAATACTTTGATGATATGATCCAGTGGTACATCCGCTTCAGACAGACAATCCTCGCCATTATCCCTCGTCTGTTTGATACCGCCAAGAAGGTTCTGGCAGCTGGACCCAGCAAGAAGAAGTGATAGTCTCACTCCAAATTGATGCAAATGGGGAGATTGTTAGGTCCAGTTTAGTGTTGCGTCTTTGGGCTCGTTAGCTAGTCCAGTTTTGTCTCCGGTATGGGCCTGTCCATCCGTGAGTATGTTGTAGGGTTTATTATATATAGATGCTAGCATGCATTCTTGAACGTAATGATTTTGATAGAGATTTAATAGCGTACAAGTTCTTATCTTTTCTAACCCTAGAATCCTCTACAGCGGAAGTTCTTCATCGAGCTCTGCTGAGGATTGAGTTAATTGAATCATTCGAGTCTTTTAGATCCATACTTGTGTTTTTATCTCACTGTTTTTGTAACAACGGAATTTTTTTTTAAACAAAATTTTCATTTCAAAATGAAGTATTTTCATCCAAAACAAGGCATAAACATTCAACGTGTCATATCATAATACAAATCATATGAATCCCAAGATCATAAATCATCTATCAGTGTGTACAGATCACGCCGGCACCTTCCCACGGTCCTCGCTAGTACTTGAAACACATACACAACAACTGTAAGCATAAACGCTTAGTGAGTTCCCCAAAATACAACTTACGCACATACGCCTTTCCAGGCCCTGACCTTCCGGTCCATGTGTCTCAGGGGACTTCCGTCCCTGCTGGGTAAACCTTCCGGTCCTACCCATGCCAACCCTTTGGTCCACACTACAATGCCTTCCGGCCCATAACATATTCGCCTTCCGGCCCATAACATAATGCCTTCTGGCCCACATTAAACTTATCATACATAGCGCATATAACAATTAACTTATCACATATAACACATATGTCTCATATCATATCCGACCTTCTGGTCACACAATCAAACCCTTCCGGGTACAGTATAGTGAGAAGACTCACCTCGTGAATATCGATAGCTAGCAAATCCCGAAATCACTCGTGCTCAATCCTCCGAGCTACAATCTCTCTATAACATCATACATCTCTTATTAACACTTTTTATCTCTAAGGTTGACTATCCCTAAGAAGTCAACACAGGTCAACTCTGGTCAACGGTCAACGGTCAACTTTGACCGGACTCGGCGAGTGCACAAGGGCAACTCGGCGAGTCTAGACGTTTTCACCAACTCTCTAGGATTCCCTTCTTACACGTCGAGTGCTCCCCCTGACTCGACGAGTTCCATCTGGAAGAATCGCGGGGCCACCCCGACTCAACTCGCCGAGTCTCAAGAACAACTCAGCGAGTCCCAGCTCGACTCAGTCCACCTGTCAACCCTCTCTAACTCACCCTGACTCACTGAGTCAACCTATGACTCGCCTGGACCACTCACTGAGCGAACTCAAGGCAATCTTCAAGCTAGTCGCCGAGTCTGCTCATCGGACTCGGCGAGTCCATACCATGCAATCACTCAAACTCGCTTCTAAGGTCAGATCTGCTCCAACAATTCATAGATCTGGCCTTCCTAGACTGATTCATCACGTAAAGCCCCAAACTTGGTGTACATACAACCTCTAAATGTCCATATATGAAGAAATATCAACAAATATCACAACTCAAGGTCATAACCTCCGTTGTTCTTCATAAAGCTTGATGAATGAGGCTCTTTGGACCTCTATGGATCCAGATCCAAAGCCTCATCACTAGCAAGGGACTATTTGGCCATCAAATCAACCCAACAAAGGCCACAAGAAGCCTTAAATCCAAATATACTTCACAAAACAGAAGATGAGCCGAAATCATACCTTTAGGTCGATGATCTAAGCTTCAAATCCACAGAATAGCAACCTCCTTTGCTTCCTCTTGGCTAGGACTTCCCTTTTCTTTGCTAAACAACAAACAAAGGTCAAGAAATGCTTCCTTTCTCTCTCTCAAATCGCTAAAGCACTCTAGGGTTTCTCTCTATGGACTGCTGGGTACAAATGACGGCCATAAGGCCCTTTAAATAGGTCCCAAACCCGAGAAATTAGGGTTTCATTAAACAGCGCGGACTCGCCGAGTCCAGGCGAATCTCGCGTCCAGAATCGCGTCCCTACTCGGCGAGTCTGAGCTCCAACTCGCCGAGTCCCCTGTCAAAACACCAAAATCATAAACAATAAAGATACCTAGAAATTCGGGCTGTTACAATTCTCCCCCACTAGAACTAGACTTCGCCCACGAAGTCTCGCTCTGAAAACAGCTCCGGATGCTGCTCCCGCATCTCGCGCTCCGGCTCCCAGGTCATCTCTGATCCCTTCCGGTGTTGCCACTAAACCAACACCAGAGGTACCTCCTTGTTCCTCAGAACCTTGATCTTCTGATCCCTGATGGCCACTGGCCTCTCGGCATAATTCAGGCTCGCATCCACCTGAATATCCTCTAATGGAACCACTGCCGACTCATCGGCTATACACTTCCTCAATTGCGACACATGAAAAGTGTCGTGGATCTGCCCCAACTCTGCTGGCAACTCCAAACGATAGGCTACCCGGCCTACCCTCGCAATCACAAGAAATGGCCCAATATACCGGGGCCCCAACTTGCCCCTCTTCCTGAATCGAATCACTCCTTTCCAAGGAGAGACCTTTAGGAGAACGAAGTCGCCGACCTGAAACTCAAGCTCGGACCGGCGTCTGTCTGCATAACTCTTCTGTCGGCTCTGGGCGGTCAATAACCTCTGTCTGACCTGCTGAATCTGCTCTGTCGTCTGAAGCACGATCTCTGTACTGCCCATCACTCTCTGCCCAACCTCTCCCTAACAAATGGGGGTCCGACACCTCCTACCATACAACAGCTCAAAGGGTGGCATACCAATGCTCGAATGATGGCTGTTGTTGTAGGAAAACTCTGCCAAGGGTAAATACGCATCCCAGCTACCCCCGAAATCTAATACACACGCTCGAAGCATGTCCTCAATCGTCTGAATCGTCCGCTCGCTTTGGCCGTCTGTCTGGGGATGATACGCGGTACTAAAATGCAATCTAGTACCCAACTCCTCATGAAATTTCTTCCAGAATCTGGAAATGAAACGCACATCACGGTCCGAAACAATCAAGATCGGCACCCCATGCCGAGATACCACTTCCCTCACATATATCTCCGCCAACTTCTCTGCTGAAGAACTCTCACTGATGGCAAGGAAGTGAGCGCTCTTCGTCAACCTATCCACAATCACCCAAATTGCATCAACTCCTCTGGCAGTCCTCGGCAATTTGGTGATGAAATCCATGGTGATCTGTTCCCACTTCCACTCGGGAACCTCCAATGGCTGCAACTTGCCATGCGGTCTCTGGTGCTCGGCCTTGACCCTACGGCAGGTCAAGCACCTCTCAACAAACCAGGCGACGTCCCTCTTCATACAGGGCCACCAATACTCTTTCCTCAAATCCAAATACATCTTCGTGGCCCCCGGATGGATCGAAAATTTCGACCGATGAGCCTCTTCCATCAAAGTAATACGGGTACCGCCCACAAACGGTACCCAAATCCGACCCTGAAAGGTCATAAGCCCTCGCCCATCCGTAACGAACTCCGAAACCAACCCAACGAGCCGCTCCTTCTTCTGCATCTCCGGTTACACAGCCTCGGCCTGTGCCCCACGAATGGCATCCAGTACCGGTGCTATCACGGTCAATCTCAAACATACATCTCGCAGTGGAGTGCTCTCCACCCTGCGGCTCAACGCATCGGCTACCACATTAGCCTTGCCTGGGTGGTACAGGATCTCACAATCATAATCCTTGACCACATCCAACCACCTCCTCTGACGCATATTTAGGTTGGGCTGATCCATCAAGTACTTCAAACTCTTATGGTCCGTGTATATCGTACACCGAACCCCATACAAGTAGTGACGCCAAATCTTGAGGGCGAACACTACTGCCCCCAACTCTAGATCATGCGTGGGATATCTTGTCTCATGAGGCTTCAGTTGCCTCGATGCATATGCTATCACATGTCCCCTCTACATCAACACCGCACCCAGCCCCAAAATCGATGCATCACAATATACTACAAAATCATCCATCCCTTCCGGGAGAGCTAATACCGGGGCTTCGCACAACCTTTGGCAAAGTGTCTCAAAGGAGGTCTGCTGCTCGGGACCCCATGAGAATGCAACACCCTTCCGGGTCAATCTGGTGAGCGGCACTGCGATCTTGGAGAAATCCTTGATAAATCTCCGATAATACCCTGCCAACCCAAGGAAGCTCCTGATCTCAGATGGTGACTTCGGCACCACCCAACTCATCACTGCCTCAACCTTGGCCGGATCGACCAGAATCCCTTCCTGGTTAACGAGATGTCCTAGGAACTGAACCTCCCGCAACCAGAAATCACACTTGGAGAACTTTGCATAAAGCTTCTCCGATCTCAAAACCCCAAGGACCTCCCTCAAATGCTCCTCATGCTGCTCTCTAGATCTCGAATATACAAGAATATCATCGATAAATACAATCACCGACCGATCCAACATCGGCCTGCATACCCTGTTCATGAGATCCATGAACACAGCCGGGGCATTGGTGAGCCCAAAAGGCATCACCACAAACTCATAATGCCCATATCGCGTCCTGAACGCTGTCTTTTGGACGTCCTCATCCCACACTCTCACCTGATGATATCCCGACCTCAAATCGATCTTGGAAAACCAAGATGCTCCCTGCAACTGATCGAATAAATCGTCGATCCTGGGTAACGGGTAATGGTTCTTGACCATCAGCTTGTTCAACTCCCGGTAATCAATGCACATCCGGTGTGAACCATCCTTCTTTTTGACGAACAGAATAAGTGCTCCCCATGGCGAGCTGCTCGGCCGAATGAATCCCTTCCCCAGCAACTCCTGAAGCTGCGAGGATAACTCTTGCATCTCTGGAGGTGCAAGACGATAAGGCACCTTAGCGATAGGCGCAGCCCTCGGAACCAAATCAATACCAAACTCCACTTGCCTCACAGGAGGTACACCCGGCAACTCCTCGGGAAAAACATCTGGAAACTCACGCACCACCGGAACCTCCTCAACTGAACTCGGTCTCTCGGAAGCCACCTGCATATCCATCACATACGCCACAAAACCCTTACAGCCCTGTTGTAGACACTGCCTCGCCCTAGCGGCCGAACAAAAAGCTGATCCAGAACGTGTACCCTCGCCGTACACTGAAAGAACTCCCCTACTAGGGTCTCGTATGGTCACCAGCTGACGCTCACAGTCGATGACTGCACCAAATCGGCTCAACCAGTCCTTGCCCACAATGACACAGACATCACCCATCGCAATAGGAATCAGATCAATCGGAAACTCAACCCCGAAAATCTCTAACACACATCTCTGGAGAACCTCCATGGTGCAAATCACTCTCTCATCTGCTATAGAAACTCTCAGAGGCCGACTCAACGGCTCACGACTAACACCGATCTGCTGACTAAAGGCCAAAGATACGAAAGACCGACTCGCACCCGAGTCAAATAACACTAAAGCAGGTACAGAGTTCACAAGGAAAGTACCTACGCATATCATAGCATAAGCATAATATCTCAACATCAAAATAAATACATGAAATAAAGCATACCTGCCACAACATCGGGCGCAATGCGGACCTCCTCCGCAGTCAGCTGAAAGGCTCTCCCACGAGCCCTCGGGGCCTCGGCCTTCACTGGTCAAGTCTCAGTAGCCCTGGCAGCAGGTGCAGATCTCTGAAGAAGCTGAGGGCACTCGGCCTTCCGATGGTCGGTCTGGTTGCAATGAAAGAAAACCATAAACCCCTTGGGGCAATCCCTAGCGATGTGCCATTCCTTGCCACACTTGTAGCAAGCACCAGACCGACATGTCCCCTCGTGACCCTTGCCGCACTTTCCGCAAGTGCGGCCCTTCGGACCTCCCGTCCTCGAATCGGCGGACTTAGTCCGCTTGGCTGCCGGCTGATACTGAGCCGGCCGCCGATCCACCCGTTGAGACTCGGCCTCCTCCCTGGCCTGGGTCTCCAACTCGATCTCGCGCTTCCTGGCATTCGCCTGAAGCTCAGCAAAGGTATGATATGTGGAGTTCGACACGAACTCCCGGATATCCCTCCTCAACACACCCAAATACCGGCTCATTCGAGCCTGCTCTGTGCACACCTACTCGGGGTAGAACATCGCCCTCTCATGAAACTTCCGCGTGATCACCGTAACCGAATCAGTACCCTGCTTGAGGGTTAAGAACTCCTGAACCAACCGTTCCCTCTGCACCGGCGGAACGTACTCATCTCTGAACATAGAGGTAAACCTCTCCCATGTCATAGCTGAAATCTCTGCCAAAGTGAAGTTCGCCGTCATGAACTTCCACCAATCCTTCGCTCCCAGACGGAGCTGGTTCAAGGCGAATCATACCCTCAGATGCTCCGGACATGAACAAGTGTAGAAGCATCCCTCGATATCAGAAATCCACCTCATAGCAGCGATCGGATCTTGCGTCCCGTCAAACTCAGGTGGCTTCGTGTTGCGGAACTCCCGAAACAGCAACGAGTCACCTCCCTGTGGCCTGGCAGCGGCCACAACTGCGGTAGCTGCAGCGGCTGCAGCCTTAGTCAACGCGGCGTACCGCTCATCAAAGGTCTCCATCAAAGTGGTCTTAATAGACCCAAACATCTCCGGAATCTCGGCCCAGATCGCCGCAGCCACCTCCTCATGAATCATCTGACGAATCTCCTTGTCACTCACACAGCTCGTACTCGGTATGTGGCGTGGTCCAACCATGATGCCTCTGAAATACAACATAGAACTTATCAGAGACTCTATCGAGCATAATCGTACTCGATAACGCAACCCTACTCAGTCTCCGATACCTAGAGATTCCTACTTGGGTTGCCCACTGACCTGGTGTCTTCGGTAGTACGGGCCCAATACTACCGACCACACCGCATCAGCATTCATCCCAAGTTCTCCTCCCCAAACCCCGGATCGTGAGTACTCTACTCTTGTTATGCACTAACTACCCGCTCGCTATCACAGCATCTCATAGCAACAGACTTCCCTAGACTAAGGCATCACAAATTAGGCCACTCTAGTCCTATCACGAATACCTAGTCTTCTAGCATGCATAACAATTCATATCATATCATATCTCTTAACACAACATTGTAAGAGTATTTTGGGGATCTTTACCGTTCGGGCGCTGGCTGATCGTACACACTGCTTCATTCTTGTTTACCACAAATACTTTATAAAGATTTTATGCCTTTATTTTAAAAGTTTTCCTCAAGTCCTCGGTTTGAGTTCAGTTACGCCCGAAGGTGTACCCGAATCCCTTAAACCAAGGCTCTGATACCAATTTGTAACAACGGAAATTTTTTTTTTTAAACAAAATTTTCATTTCAAAAGGAAGTATTTTCATCCAAAACAAGGCATAAACATTCAACGTGTCATATCATAATACAAATCATATGAATCCCAAGATCATAAATCATCTATCAGTGTGTACAGATCACGCCGGCGCCTTCCCACGGTCCTCGCTAGTACCTGAAACACATACACAACAACTGTAAGCATAAACGCTTAGTGAGTTCCCCAAAATACAACTTACGCACATACGCCTTTCCAGGCCCTGACCTTCCGGTCCATGTGTCTCAGGGGACTTCCGTCCCTGCTGGGTAAACCTTCCGGTCCTACCCACGCCAACCCTTCGGTCCACACTACAATGCCTTCCGGCCCATAACATATTCGCCTTCCGGCCCATAACATAATGCCTTCCGGCCCACATTAAACTTATCATACACAGCGCATATAACAATTAAATTATCACATATAACACATATGTCTCATATCATATCCGACCTTCCGGTCACACAATCAAACCCTTCCGGGTACAGTATAGTGAGAAGACTCACCTCGTGAATATCGATAGCTAGCAAATCCCGAAATCACTCATGCTCGATCCTCCGAGCTACAATCTCCCTATAACATCATACATCTGTTATTAACACTTTTTATCTCTAAGGTTGACAATCCCTAAGAAGTCAAGACAGGTCAACTCTGGTCAACGGTCAACGGTCAACTTTGACCGGACTCGGCGAGTGCACAAGGGCAACTCGGCGAGTCTAGACGTTTTCACCAACTCTCTAGGATTCCCTTCTTACACGTCGAGTACTCCCCCTGACTCGACGAGTTCCACCTGGAAGAATCGCGGGGCCACCCCGACTCAACTCGCCGAGTCTCAAGAACAACTCGGCGAGTCCCAGCTCGACTCAGTCCACCTGTCAACCCTCTCTAACTCACCCTGACTCACTGAGTCAACCTATGACTCGTCTGGACCACTCACTGAGCAAACTCAAGGCAATCTTCAAGCTACTCGCCGAGTCTGCTCATCGGACTCGGCGAGTCCATACCATGCAATCACTCAAACTCGCTTCTAAGGTCAGATCTGCTCCAACAATTCATAGATCTGGCCTTCCTAGACTGATTCATCACGTAAAGCCCCAAACTTGGTGTACATACAACCTCTAAATGTCCATATATGAAGAATTATCAACAAATATCACAACTCAAGGTCATAACCTCCATTGTTCTTCATAAAGCTTGATGAATGAGGCTCTCTGGACCTCTATGGATCCAGATCCAAAGCCTCATCACTAGCAAGGGACTATTTGGCCATCAAATCAACCCAACAAAGGCCACAAGAAGCCCCAAATCCAAATATACTTCACAAAACAGAAGATGAGCCAAAATCATACCTTTAGATCGATGATCTAAGCTTCAAATCCACAGAATAGCAACCTCCTTTGCTTCCTCTTGGCTAGGACTTCCCTCTTCTTTGCTAAACAACACACAAAGGTCAAGAAATGCTTCTTTTCTCTCTCTCAAATCGCTAAAGCACTCTAGGGTTTCTCTCTATGGACTGCTGGGTACAAATGATGGCCATAAGGCCCTTTAAATAGGTCCCAAATCCGAGAAATTAGGGTTTCATTAAACAGCGCGGACTCGCCGAGTCCAGGCGAATCCCGCGTCCAGAATCGCGTCCCTACTCGGTGAGTCTGAGCTCCAACTCGCCGAGTCCCCTCTCAAAACACCAAAATCATAAACAATAAAGATACCTGGAAATTCGGGTTGTTACAGTTTTTACTTTATTGATTTGCCTGTTATAAAGATCTAATCGATCAAAGAGTTTTAAATACTCATCACTTCACCTCCTCCTGGCAAAATTGGGGTTTTCCTGAAAACCCTGGACGCCAGTATAGGATTTCCCTTGACGGACTTTCAGGAGGAAGTCCTTCAAAAGGATGGCTGTAGTCTTTAGATGTTGACCCCCAATGCTGTCAACAAAGTGGTTGCCTTCGAGATGATCTGTAGGGAAAACGGGTACCTTCCCGACTACTTTGTCTTCAAGTTCTTCTTTTGATTCTGCATCAACGGAGATAAATGTACCTTCTCAGTCCGGCAAGGGGGACACGCCTTAGTTCCCGATGGGCGTACCCCTAAGAACTAGCAGGACAAGTGGTTATGGGTGAATTAGGAGCTGGTTGGAAGTGGCCGCTACCGTGCCAATGCCTTCGCTGATACCATTCCCAAGCTTTTCCCCCACAACCAGGGTGTTACCGATTATCTAAAGAGTGGGCAGGTATCCACCGAGGATTACTCTGAGGCGCTTCTTTCTGGGGTGGGGATGAGTCCTTCTTGGAGGCGGCATGGCAAGATAGCGGTGTTCTTCTCCGTCGTTGATGGATAGTGTAGTATCTTCCCCCTTTTCTTTTCTTGTTTTTCCTTGTTGTTTCCGTGTTTTTAATATTTCCATTCTATTTTCCTCTAGGCACTGAGTCTTCTTTGTCTATGGATGAGGTGCTGCGTAAACGCTATCGAGGCAAACTAGAATTTCCTGAGGTAGACCTGGTCGATAGCCTTCCCCCTCCTCGCCGGGCAGACCGACTTGCTCTGACCACTGCTCCTCCTGTTCCTCCGTTAAGCTATTCGGCGTCCAAGGAGGATCCGCTACGTGCTCGCGCCATCTCATCTGTCATGCCCCTGGGCGGCGCTCCTTCTTCCTCCCTGGAAGACAGTGAAGATAGCAAAGAAGGTATCATTGATGATGTTCGGCGGATGTAGGCGAAACGGAAACCTATGCAAGCCATGGGCGAGCCGGTTATTGGTGCTCCCCCTGCCACAAAGAGAGTGCATACTAGGCGCAACTTTTCTCGCTTGCTGAGTTCGATGAGTTCCACACCAGTGAGTTCCACATCCACTGGCGTGGTTGTGATTCCCGATGATGACGCGCAACAGTCTGAGGGAATCGACAGGGCAACTGAACAGCCTGTTATTTTAGATTTTTCTTCCATTCCTTTTCCAACTATTCCATTTGCTCCCTCCAAGCTTTCCCCAGCGAAGGGCTTTGGCCCCCATGGGCCGTTTACCGTTTCCAAAGACAGTGGCCCTGGTGATGGTCCTTCTGGGTCTACGGTTTTTGTGCCATCTTGGGATCTTCGCGATGATTCTCGTCTTTCTGTTCGTGCCAATGCTTTGGAATTCTCGTGCCACGCCTTCCCTCCAGCTGCAGTTGAGGATATGGAGGCGATGGGTAATCCTGCCCTTGCTCACAATATGGCTTACGCTGCTGCACAGACCATGTTTTATCTTGTTGCAGGTTCCTGTCGTATCCATACCCTTGGCGAGGTGGAGGATACTCATGCCACCTGTGGATCGTGCGTGGCTAGTTTGAAGCATCGTTTGTGTGAGCTTGGTGATGATCTTTGCTCTTCTGAGAAGAAATGTGAGCTGCTAGCATCCGAGAAGAACATTCTTGACGAGGCTAGGTCTGCATTGGAAACCAAGGTTGACTCTCTCACACAAATGAATGAAGGTTTAATGATCCAGGTTGAAAGTCTTGAGCGTGATGTTGTCGATCGCGACAAGCTTGTATCGTCACTGCAGTCAAATGTGGATACTGCTCGGCGAGACTTGGATTGGTTGTTGCACGTCGATGTTATTCGTATTGTTGATAAACTGATAGAGCACCCTGACTTTACCAACGCCATCAGTCTTATCCGCCATGCTGTGTACATGGCTGGGGTTGAGTCTGTTCAGAAGACTTCAAGTGGCGGTCCCATGGTTAGTGTAAATGATGCTCTTTTGTCCTTCGCTAGTATGGATCATGCGAGTTTGTTAGGTTTGGGGGAGGTGGGTATTGAAGGTTTGCGGGAGTTATGCTCCTTTGGTGGTTCAGAGGGTACGCCTGAGAGTATTGTGGGTCATGAGATGGTGTTGGTGACGGGTGCTGACATGGAAGGTGATGGTAAGGGTCATGGGTCTGGTGGTGGTGGTGAGCATGATTTTGGGGCGAGTGTTGGTGATGGCAACGTTAGTGAAGTAGTTGTGGGTGATAGAGGAGGCGATGGTAGGGCGGTTGGGGAAAATGCTAGAAAGAGTGTTGGGGAGGAGGCTGTGGCAGGTGAGAAGGATGTTCGTGGGGATGGTCTGGAGTCGTAAGGTTTCTTTCTTTCTGTTGGTTTAGTATGTGATGTTTTGCCGTTTAATGTTTGAACTCTTAAAATAGTATTTCACTTCCTTGGATGTACGTTTGGCCTGTTTTAGGCATTATCTATTGCCTACTTGTTTTGTTTTGTGTTTGGCTTGCTCGTTTACTGCTCACTATTCAGGATATACAGCGCCTTGATGCGCCGGGCACTTTGCTTTTCCCTTGCTACTATTGACACACTAAGTGTCCATGTTGGACGCACTTAGCATCCATGATTGGATTTCGCATGTAATCATTCAATCATTAGACTAATACACTAAGTATATAAAAATCAGCAATTGCATTATCATTTCATTAACCGCGGGTTTTTTGAATACACTAACTGTTGAACTCATGACGCTTAGCATGGTACTTTTAAATACATTAAGTATTGGAATCATGTATGTTAGCATGGAATTTTTAATACACTAAGTGTCACACCCCAAAACCGGAACGGCGGAAACGTTCTGGGGTGGATGACGTCATGTCAAGTATCACAACACATGCATTATAGTAATCAAAGTACAACAAAACATTGAATTAATAGTAATAGTTTTACATGGTTTACATTACAATACATCAAAGTAATACAAGTAAATATAAGTAAGTACAGCATGGTACTAAGCTATCTTCATCAGAAGCTCCGGGGATGTACCTGTCTAATGCTGACCGGAGAATACAAGTTATTTGAAAAGCGAGTATCAGCATTTTTACAAATGCTGGTGAGTTCATAAGCATTTAGTGGCATTTTATTCAAATAACTTTAATGAAAGTGGTGGTTTCAGTGTATCGATTACATTAGTGTCTTTTCCAGAAAATCCTATATTTTCTTTAATAACAGCAGTCTTCTACCAAGACTGGGCAGAGTTATGTGGTAAAAAGTAGTTTTCCCTTAATCGCTATCATTATCAGAATACATAATTTGATTATTAAGAAAGCAAGAGAATTCAGGGAAATAACATATACCTCAGCAGTGAGGACTGCTGACTAAGGCAAGGGAATCATAAACTCCAGGAGGGTATCGAATGAACGACACGCCTGGTTCAGTCTAACAGAAAGAGGCACAGAACCCAGACGGTACCAAATGAAAGGTACATCTAGTAAGGTCTAGAACAGTGAACACATACCCCAGACAGTATCAACTGAATGATACGTCTAGCAAGGTATAAAACAGTGACTATAGTGAATACAGTGGATACAGTGAATACAGTGAATACAGACCCCAGACAGTATCAAATGAATGATACATCTAGCAAGGTCTAAAATAGTGTGACTCCGAGAGTGGGTTTTCCAGCATACAGTGTAAATTGCTGGTGAATTACCATTACCTTAAGGCCATGAATTATAAGGTAACCTGGGATACTCGTAACCATACTAACCGACACTAGAGTACTTGACGCCCTACGAGCGTCTATAAAATATGACATTTGTCACCCCTTGGCTTGGTGGGCCGTGGACTGTAGCTAGCAGTCAGGGTGCGGGGGTGTCAATCTCGTATAGATCTATACACACAATGTCCGTTCTCCCTACAGGAGACTCTGGTTACCAACTAGACGACGGAGAAGGCCGTGTCCCGAAGATGCATCCCAATTAGTAGGTAGTGGGTTTCATATGTAAGTGCTGAACTAGAGGTAGAGACTCATAACCGGGCTGACTAGAGTAAAGCTATATGTCTATGCTCATATACATAACATATAACTGATGAATCAAACGACCTTCGGACGGCCATCCAATCCCACCAGACCACATCTCAACGAAGAAAAGGAAATAGGGAGGACAAGTCTTCCTAAATCCTTCAATCATTGTTTATATGCACCTATACAAGCACAGACATACATCTAACTACGACTGAGTGTGGAACAAGTGGAAAAGTACAGTATGTGAATAACCGAGTCAAGATGTATAAACAAACAGTGTGTGAATAACCGAGTCGAGATGTATAACCGAACAGTGTGTGAATAACTGAGTCGAGATGTGTAACCGAACAGTGTGTGAATAACCGAGTCGAGATGTATAACCGAACAGTGTGCGAATAACCGAGTCGAGATGTATAATCGAACAATGTGTGAATAACCGAGTCGAGATGTATAACCGAACAGTGTGTGAATAACCGAATCGAGATGTATAACCGAACAGTGTGTGAATAACTGGACCATGATGTATATGCGTTACTAAATATAAGTGTATCACGAAGTGGAGACATTATCAAGTAGGAGTTCAAACTAAGTGAAAATGAAACAGCGGTGTCTAATAAGTAAGAGTATACGATATGAAAGAGAACTTTGTTGAAAACCTTGAAAAACCTTTACACTTAAGAAAATCACAATTTGGTATTCTTTGTTAAAATAAGTTTGAAAAACCTTAAGGATTTCCTTGGAAACCTTTCATAAACCAGTTTAAAATGAACTTTGATAAAGCAGTATAAGTAAGAGTTTGAACAAGTGAAAACCTTTTAGAAAGCCATTTATAGTATCCTACTTGGTAAAACAGTTTACAGTGTGGTAAATCTTTGTGCATGCGGGTTATCAATCACATGTGATTAATATGATAACTGGCATGTTTAACTTGTATTCCCCCCTATAAAACATGTAAAAACATTTAAAAGGTTTATTCAGGGGTATGAACTCACCTGGTGTAAGTGGATCCGACAAGGGTGTCGGTTGGGTGCTCGGTGTTAAGTAAAGACTTGGACACACTTAGTGACCTATTTAACATATGATAACATATGTTTACATACAATTAGTACATATAATACTAATTAAACAAGTATACGCACCCTAAAGAGCGGAAAACACTTTGGTTAAGCATTTGGGGTGTCCTGGGTAACATTTAAGGGCTCAAATGGCTTAGGAATGGAGTTTACTCTTCAAGAGTAAACTCACCTTATGGTGTTTATGGCCCAGGGACAACTCCCCATCAGTTTACGGCCGTAAACTCATGGTGAGGGGTTCTAGGGTGTTTTAAGGGCTCTATCTTATTCGTGGAATTTTTTTAGGTCCAAATCCGGAAGGTATGAATGGGTTTAGGGCTTTTAAAGGGGCCATAGGGGAGTTTACGGCCCATGAACCACCCCTATGGGAGTTCACAGCCGTGAACTCCTACACCTTGATTTTATTGAAGTTTTAAGTCCCTATTCCAAACCTAGTAATTTATAATGAGGTATCAGGCCATTTGGGGGGATTAAAACCATCATTTGGCTTGATTTGGAGGTGTTTATGGCCTTGGCATATGTCTGGGCCATAAACTCCTTTTAATCCCTCAATTCCTTGTGTTTAAATACTATAAACCCGAAATAGCAAGCCCCTAATTTATATATTAAGCCTAAGGGTGGTTTGGGAGTGTGTTTGGGGCATTTTTGCAAGGTTTAGAGGTGTTTACGGCCTAAGCATGTGCTTGGGCCGTAAACTCTCTTTTATGCCCTAAAATCTTGTGTTTTGATGACTAAACACTCCTAGATAAATTCCTTAATTGGTTCCTAGGCTCAATGGGACAAGTTCGGGTCATTTTGGCCACATTTAAGGGGTTTACGACCTAAGGAGGATCTTAGGCCGTAAACTCCTCTTTCACAGCTTCTAAGTCTGATTTTTGGGGTATAATCACAAGCCAAGATGTTTGGAACAAGCTAGGGTAGGTGGACTTACGATTTGGAAACGTTTGGTTGCGGATTCGAGTCGAAAACGAGCCTAGAGAGAGTATAGAGAGATAGGGTGGAATAGGTTCAAATGGGGTTTAGTCCCCCCTTATATATGGGTTGGAGTTGGAGCTCAGTGGAAATCTACCCGATACTGCCGTTATACGGGGCTTTTAGTCGCACCCGATTTAGTGGTCGTAATAATAAAAACTAACTTTTTCCAAATTACTATGGAAATCTAATTTAAGTGTCTTTATTTACTTTATTACGACTATAACGACATAAAACACAAATAAATAAAGCATTTATTTATTTGACGACCTCTTATTAACGGAACTTTTATACAGTGAATATTCTGTTAACGGTAACGGGGTAATGTAACGGAATAACTTAGGGTTGTCACATCATCCCCCTGTTAGAGGGAATTTCGTCCCGAAATTCAGGTCTAGGCAAGGGAGTAGGTATGAATGATAGAGGCAGGAGGGTATGTCACACCCCAAAACCGAGAACGGCGGAAACGTTCTGGGGCGGAGGACGTCATGTAAAGTATCACAACACAGTAAAAGTAAACAAGCAAACAACATCATCCATTGCATTAAATATATAATTTTAATACAAGAGTGTTCTGTACAGTTTTAGACACCAAAAATATAATGTAAATCAAAATAATAAGATAAGTCTTGGATGCGCTCCATCTTCTTAAAAGCTAGTCTCGGTACCTGTCTACTAATGACCTTAGAATACAAGTTATTTTGAAAGCAAATATCAGCATTAAGCTGGTGAGTTCATATGTATTTTAGTGTCGGTATTTGTATCAAAACATTTGAACATGTCTCCATTGTAAGTTTGTAAAACGTATGTAAATGTTTGTAAGTGTTTGTAAAAGTTTGAATCTCTCAGAAAAACCTATATTTTCTATTAAAAGTAGCCTTCTCCCAAGGCGTAACTGTCTTGTATGTTTGTTTATCGTAAAAGTGGGTAATTTTCCAAGTGTAACTATCATTATCAAAATATAGTTTATACATTATTATTTAAGTGAAATAGTCACTAATGTATATAAAGGATAAATTACTGTAGTACTTGCAGTATTGTATTACAATAACTACTGTTGTACTATCTACCTTAAACCAGATTTATATTAAGGTATTTTGTGATTTAATTGCACCATACTATCGACTGGTAACAACGACATAATGAATGGTCGTAACACAGAATGATGTTTGGCACCCGCAGACCTGCAGGTCCGGCTGTAGCTAGCAGCAAGGTGTAGGATAATCAATCCAGTATAGACCTATACGCAAACTCACGCTCTCCCTCTAAGAGAATTCTGGTAACAACTCGGGCCATGACATTTAAGGCATGCTTCGATACAGTGATTCACAATTGTAAACGTATTCATGTATATGTAATGTAATGTTACTTGTTCTGGTATCGTTGTATATGTTCTCTTCCTAGTATAGTTTTATATGTTCTTCTCTAGTATAGTTGTATATGTTCTCATAGTAATGTAATGTATATGTTCTCATAGTAATGTAATGTATATGACTCATGAATGAACTGACTCATTGATGTAGTATTAGTATAAATGAAATCCTGTGTTACCCCGATGGTAACTTACTAATGATGTAACTGATACGCATGATTAATGGAAGTACTTTTATGTCTATATATGCACATATGATATATAATTAATATTGAAACGACCCTCGGACGGCTACCCGACATCCCACCAGACCACATCCAAATCGAGGAAAAGGAAATAGGGTGGATGGCCTCCCTAAGTCTTTTAAACCTTTCTTATATATCTATGCATATATGGACATGCAATTTATAAGAAGTATAATAAAGTTTAAACAAAAGTATTTGATAAGTAAAAGAGTTTGTAAAACATTTTGAAGTAAAACAGTTTGATAAACAGTTTGAACAGTGATAAGATCATTGGTTTTCTAGTTAATAATCACATGTGATTGATGTAATAACTATAACTATTTAGCTTGTATTCCCCCCCCCCTATAAAAGTATTTAAAACATTTAAAAGTATTTCAAAGGTTAATTAAAGGGGTATGAACTCACCTGTAGTGAGTGGTTCTGATGGAAATGTTGGATTTGGTGTTAGGTGTCAAGTGGTGACTTGAGAACACGCGCGAATCCTATTTAGCATATATTGGCACATATATGGATTTAATTAGTGTTATGAACAACTAATTGATGATTTTGGGACCACCTTAGGGACTAGTAAACACTTATAGTGAAGTGTTATAATCATATATGATTGTATGAGGGCTTATAAGGCTATACAAGAGGGTATATGGCCAAAATATACACTATATGTGTGTGTGCGGCCTAGTGTGCTGCCAGCACTTGTGTGCAACCATGTGTGCTGCCAGGTGGTGTGTTCTGCCATGTGTGCGGCCAGATGAAGATCTTGGTGTTCTTGGTGTTCTTGGTGTTCTTGGTACCTTTTATGAAGATCTTCAAGGAGAATGGATGATACTTGAGAGGATTTTCGTGTTCTATGCTTGAAGAAGTGAAGGAAGGGTTCAACAATGATCTAAGTGTGACATATATAAGTGGAGTGTGCGGTTGGGAGGGTGTGAGGCCGCAAATAAGAGTGTGTGGCCGCACACTCAAGTGTATGGCCGCACACTCCATGTGTTGGAGTGTTTGGCCTGGTTTTTGATCCCTACACTTCGAGTTAACCCTTTTTAACACTCCTACCTTGATTATATCACATTTAGAACGCTTCATTAGACTCTAAAGGGTACTACTATATAGTAAAATAAGTCTAATATTGGAAAGAATTGAAGAGTGCATGCGAGAAGTTTTTAGGGTTGTCACATCATCCCCCTGTTAAGGGAATTTCGTCCCGAAATTTGAGTTTAGTTACTAGATTATTCCAAATAACTAAGTAAAAAGATGAGGATATTTCAGTTTCATCTGATCCTCGTGTTCCCAAGTGAATTCCGGTCCGCGCTTGGCGTTCCAGCGAACTTTCAAAATCGGGATACGACTTTGCTTCGTTTGCTTGACCTCACGGTCCATGACTTCTACGGGTTCTTCCACGAAGTTGAGGCTCTCGTTGATCTCAATCTCGTCGAGTGGGATTACAAGAGTCTCGTCGAGTAGACACTTTTTCAAATTGGAAACGTGGAATGTAGAATGTATGTTACGAAGTTTGTTCGGTAGATTGAGTTTGTAAGCTACTGGGCCGATTCTTGCGAGAATCTCGAAAGGCCCAATGTACCTTGGATTTAGCTTTCCATGCTTTCCGAAACATATCAAGCCCTTCCAGGGTGAGACTTTGAGAAGGACTCGGTCTCCCACCTGAAATTCCAAAGGTGTATCTCTTCTGTCGGTCTCTAGAGGCTTTTAATCATTCACGAATCTGAACGATTTTCTCTGTCGTTTCCCGTATGATCTCCGGACCAGTGAGAGTACTATCAGAATCTTGACCCTTAGCTAATTGGGTATCAACCACCTCAGCCCAGCACAGAGGGGATCTTCACTTTCGGCCGTAGAGGGCTTCAAATGGAGCAGCCTTGATGCTCGTGTGATAACTGTTATTATAGGAAAACTCGACAAGGGGTAAATGAGTATCCCATGCCTTTCCGAAGTCAATCACACAGGCTCTCAACATATCTTCCAGTGTTTGGATGGTCCTCTCACTTTGTCCGTCGGTCGGTGGATGGTAGGTTGTGCTCATGTCTAGCTTTGTTCCTAGGGAATGTTGCAACGACTGCCAGAATCTTGAGGTGAATCTACTATCTCTATCGGAGATAATGGATATAGGAACACCATGTAGTCGCACTATTTCCCTAATGTATGTTCTCGTAAGTTTCTCCATCTTACCGGTCTCCTTGATAGGTAGGAAGTGTGCAGACTTGGTCAATCTATCGACGATGACCCATATAGTATCAAGTCCACTCGTTGTCTTGGGCAACTTGGTTATGAAATCCATAGTGATTCGCTCCCACTTCCACTTGGGGATCTCTGGTTGTTGTAGTAAACCGGAGGGTTTCTGGTACTCGACCTTGACCTTTGCGCAAGTAAGGCATTTACTTACGAAGGTAGCAATCCTTGCTTTCATATTAGGCCACCATTATAGCATTTTAAGATCCAAATACATCTTGTCTGAACCTAGGTGGACGGAATACCGAGTGTTGTGCGCCTCGGTCATGACCAAGTCTCGGAAACCACCGTGCTTCGGGGTCCAGATCCGGTTCATGAAATATAGGGCTCCGCCACCCTTGGCTTCTAAGTTCTTATCCATTCCTCTGAGGGATTCATTCGCCACATGTTCAAGTTTCATAGCTTCAAGTTCAGCCGCCTGAATTTGTTTAGACAAGTGCGAATGGATAGTCATTGTCAACGACTTGACTCTTCGACCAGAATATTTCTTCCGACTTAGGGCGTCTGCTACTACGTTGGCTTTACTCGGATGATAACGAATGTCGAATTCGTAGTCACTGAGTAGCTCGACCCACCGTCGTTGTGTCATGTTGAGCTCCTTCTGATTAAATATGTGTTGTAAACTCTTGTGGTCGGTAAAAATAGTGCTTTTTGTGCCATACAAGTAATGTCTCCAGATCTTCAAGGCAAACACAACTGCCCCCAGTTCAAGATCATGTGTGGTGTAGTTGACTTCGTGTGTCTTCAGCTGTCTCGAGGCGTAGGCGATGACTTTACCCCGTTGCATCAGGACACAACCGAGCCCTTGGTTTGACGCATCGCAATAGACCATGAAGTCTTCTATCCCTTCGGGTAGGGATAGTATTGGTGCGGTGCACAAGGCTCGTTTGAGCTTTTGAAATGCTCTCTCTTGTTTCTCTTCCCAGTCAAAGGCCACGCCCTTCTGGGTCAGTGTTGTAAGAGGTTTTGCAATGCTTGAGAAGTTCTGTATAAATCTGCGGTAGTAGCCAGCAAGACCTAGAAATTGACGAATTTCTGTAGGCGTCTTTGGTGCTGACCAGTTCTCAATAGCCTTAATTTTGGATGGATCCACGTGGATTCCCTCTTCGCTTACCACGTGTCCTAAGAATTCGACTCTTCGGATCCAAGATTCACATTTCGAGAACTTCGCATAGAGCTTCTCCGTTCGTAAAGTTCTTAAAACTTGTCGTAGGTGATTGCCATGCTCTTCTTTACTCCAGGAGTAGATCAGGATGTCATCGATGAAAACAATTACGAACTGATCCAAGTAAGGTCGGCATACTCGATTCATCAAATCCATGAAAACTGCAGGCGCATTGGTCAATCTGAATGGCATCACCACCAACTCGTAGTGTCCGTAACGAGTCCGGAAGGCTGACTTCGGAACATCTTCCTCTAGCACTCGTAACTGGTGATATCCGGATCTCAGATCAATTTTGGAGAAATAGCTCGCCCCTTGCAGTTGGTCAAATAGATCGTCTATGCGAGGCAGAGGGTAACGATTTTTGACCGTCAGTTTGTTGAGTTCCCTGTAGTCGATACACATACGGAATGATCCGTCTTTCTTCTTAACAAACAAGACTGGTGCTCCCCAAGGTGAGAAGTTTGGTCTTATGAAGCCCTTGCTGAGTAGTTCGTTAAGTTGACCAAATAATTCCTGCATCTCAGCTGGTGCTAATCGGTATGGCGACTTAGCTACAGGGGTAGCTCCTGGAATTAAGTCGATTTTGAACTCGACCTGTCGTTGCGGAGGTAAACCTGGTAGCTCTTCTGGGAAAATGTCGGGGAAGTCACTCACTACTGGGATATTATTTAGTTCTTTCGTTTCGAGGCTTGTATCGACAACGTGAACAAGGAATGCACGATATTCCTTACGTAGGTATTTCTGTGCTTGGATACTGGAGATAATACGAAGACTTGTATTGGGTTTGTAGCCGTAGACTATGAGAGTTTCGTTAGACGGGAGGTTTAGACGGATTGTTTTCTCGAAGCACATGATGTCGGCGCGATGAAGACTCAACCAATCCATGCCGATGATAACGTCGAAACTTTTAATGGAAACCGGCATGAGGTCGATTGGAAATGAATGGTTATCTAGAGTTGAGGTACAACCTAAGTATATGCTCTTGGTGCTTTCAGTTTTCCCATTAGCCATTTCTACCGTGAATTGTTCTTTAAGTGTGTGTGGTTGATGTTTAAGCATGTGAGCAAAGTTATGGTTCACGAAGCTCCACTCCACTATCGAACAGAATACATGCATAGGAGTTATCGAGAAGGAACGTACCAGTCACCACCGTCGGGTCAGCAACCGCTTCCCCATGGCTTATTGCCAGTACTCTCCCCGATCCACCTGCATTCTTTGCTTTGGGGCAGTCCCTCTTGAAGTGGCCTGCTTCGCCACATCCATAGCAGGTTGGGCTCGCGCCTGAGCCAGGGACTTGAGTGATCAGTCTTGCCGAAGACCTACAGAAACGGACAGTGTGTCCTTTCTTGTCGCAGTTAGAACACTGCATTTCACGGTAGGGGCCATTGTGGTGGAAGTTGCATTTGTTGCATTTGGGCAAACTTCCAGCATACTGCTTCACTGGGGCAGTAGCAGCAGTAGGGGTTATCGCAGCATGCACAGCCACAATTTGCTGCTTTTTGGCAGCTCACTGCTTCTTCTTGTCATCCCAGGACTTCCTCTTAGAGTCAACGGGTTTGGAGGGTTCCGGGATGGCTAGGGTTGTTGTCACTGTTAGGGATTGAATTCCATGGTCGATGAGTCGCTGTGCCAGCCGCTTGGCACTGTCGAAAGTAGTAGGGTTTGATGATAGAACATTTCCTTGGTACGGAGGCACCAGCCCCCATATGTACCTTTCGATTTTCTTCCCTTCAGTGGGAACCATATTGGGGCAAAGAGCCACCAGTTCACTGAACCTGGCGGTATAAGCGACTATGTTGGAGCCCTTCAAGGTTAGGCCCCATAGTTCTTGCTCCAATTTCTGGATTTCGCCCCTCGGGCAGTACTCCTCAATCATGAGGTCTTTCATTGTTTCCCAGCCCATATCGTTGGATACAATGAGAGTTAGAGCTTTAACGTGGCCGTTCCACCACGTTAGGGCTTTTCCTTCAAAGGTGCATGCGGCATATTTGACTTTGCACGCAGCAGGGCATGAACAGATTTCGAAGACCGATTCAGTCTTCTCGAACCATTGCGAGAGGGCAATGATTCCGCCGGTTCCATAAAAGGACTTCGGCTTACAGTTGGTGAAATCCTTGTAGGAGCATTCTTTCGTACGCACATGGATCTCAGCATGAGTGGATTCAACAGGGGTTCCACCTTGGCTATTGTTAGTTGAGTGATATTGAGCCATGGCAGTTGCCACTGCCGCAGCTACTGCAGCATTTAGAGCCGCGGTATCGATGACAGGAGGAGGAGGTGGTGGAGGTGCAGGGTTATTCCGGGGAGATTTGCAAGGAGGCATCTTTCAGCTATAAGTTTATAAAGACAGATACAATGGTAAGAATCAATTGTAAGCAAGTTGAGAGTGGCACATGGACTAAGTAGCCATAGTCCAATAGTTGAATGAGTGTACGAATTGAAGTCATAATAGGGAAGAATAGTAGGAAAACGCAAGTGTAAAGATTTCTTTTCATAGGTTAGTTAGCTGTCAATATTACTGGTATTATTGATGTAATGTGTTCAGGGAAAATCGGCCTAACGATAGGTCTTACATCATACCGTACGGAAAAGTTTGACAGTTACTAGACTCCTAGTTAGCGTACTGAGAGTTAGGAATATTTACAGACAAACGTTACCAAAAGCCTGGATACTAAAGGCTATTCCTTAATCATAAGACAAAGATGTACTAGACATCTTCTAACGACGACGGGAACTCCTAGGGCGAATCCTCATATCTGCCAGTTGGCGAACCACTTCTTGAGGTGTCGTTCGTGAGCTCTTTGGCGAACTCGAAGTTCTGCGATTTCGGTGGTTAATTGTTGTCGCAGCGCGTCATTGGTTCTCCTCGTCCCTTCGAGTGCTTATTCCAGATGTCGAATGCGGACGGTATTAACGCCTGAGTTGGCATCAATTTCCATGACTCGGTCGATGGCTGCTCGACCTTGTTCAACGTTTCGAGCAATTCTACGGACCATGATGGGCAGAGCTCTATCCGCAGAACTACCTTCGCTAACGTTGTAAAAGCTTCGGTCCCCAAAGTAAGGTAAGGGTTGACCCTGTTCGTCGCTCCAGTGATTTAAGTTGTTTACCCACAAGGGAGTGGGACTTGGAAATGCTGGTCGGGGATCGTTGTTTGGGGCTTGACCTACTAGCGGTAGGTTGTTGACTTCAGGCTCGGAGTCGGATCCATCAGAAAATCCTTCTGCAAGGTGATCATCCAAAGGGATTGGATGCTCATCTTCGGGCTCTTCTTCTTCAATCCACCCTGCATTGCCTTCATCTAGAAAGTACGGGTCCCCGTGATGAAATCCAGCCATGATATCTACGCGAGAAAGGGGATATAAGAATCTTTTATAAATAGGCGTACTAATCTAAGATAATTATAAGATGATCTTCATCAGTTATATCAATACTTGTGTAGTGTATACCAGTTATATGAAATTAGAGTAGGATAGCCATTCGAATAAGTGGCCCTAACTCCAAATCCACAACCAAACAAGGAACAGGAAGTGAGGCAAAGGTCACAGATTCTGAGTCTATAACACCTAAATCTCATATAACCTTAGTATATACACCTAACAATTATTGACCTACTTGATAGAGATCATTTAAATTCTCAGATATGTAATTATAGTAACCCAAAATACTCCTATAGTATTTTAGACTTATGTTCTGTTCTAGTGTTCCTATTGTAGTAGTGTTGGTAAGTTTTTAGACTTGTTAACACATCACAACCATTCTAGGGCATATGCTAATCACTCCTCGGACCAGCATAGTTGATCAGGCTATGCTATTCCCAAGACTGACCATACATCCCCGAGCTTACTTGTGATATTTAACAATCATAATACTTTTGTTCTTGTCGTTGTGACACTGATTTTAGTATGAATGCAGCCTAGTATACTTAATTAAATATTTTAGTATTTAATGTATAGACTCTCAGTCAGAGTGTTTTAATCCCAAATGGGTTTATAGTTTAGTATATCTTTTATGGGTTGATATACTTAATTCACTATAAACAATGCTCTGATACCAATCTGTCACACCCCGAAACCGAGAACGGCGGAAACGTTCTGGGGCGGAGGACGTCATGTAAAGTATCACAACACAGTAAAAGTAAACAAGCAAACAACATCATCCATTGCATTAAATATATAATTTTAATACAAGAGTGTTCTGTACAGTATTAGACACCAAAAATTTAATGTAAATCAAAATAATAAGATAAGTCTTGGATGCGCTCCATCTTCTTAAAAGCTGGTCTCGGTACCTGTCTACTAATGACCTGAGAATACAAGTTATTTTGAAAGCGAGTATCAGCATTAAGCTGGTGAGTTCATAAGTATTTTAGTGTCGGTATTTGTATCAAAACGTTTGAACATGTCTCCATTGTAAGTTTGTAAAACGTATGTAAATGTTTGTAAGTGTTTGTAAAAGTTTGAATCTCTCAGAAAAACCTATATTTTCTATTAAAAGTAGCCTTCTCCCAAGGCGTAACTGTCTTGTATGTTTGTTTATCGTAAAAGTGGGTAATTTTCCAAGTGTAACTATCATTATCAAAATATAGTTTATACATTATTATTTAAGTGAAATAGTCACTAATGTATATAAAGGATAAATTACTGTAGTACTTGCAGTATTGTATTACAATAACTACTGTTGTACTATCTACCTTAAACCAGATTTATATTAAGGTATTTTGTGATTTAATTGCACCATACTATCGACTGGTAACAACGACATAATGAATGGTCGTAACACAGAATGATGTTTGGCACCCGCAGACCTGCAGGTCCGGCTGTAGCTAGCAGCAAGGTGTAGGATAATCAATCCAGTATAGACCTATACGCAAACTCACGCTCTCCCTCTAAGAGAATTCTGGTAACAACTCGGGCCATGACATTTAAGGCATGCTTCGATACAGTGATTCACAATTGTAAACGTATTCATGTATATGTAATGTAATGTTACTTGCTCTGGTATCGTTGTATATGTTCTCTTCCTAGTATAGTTTTATATGTTCTTCTCTAGTATAGTTGTATATGTTCTCATAGTAATGTAATGTATATGTTCTCATAGTAATGTAATGTATATGACTCATGAATGAACTGACTCATTGATGTAGTATTAGTATAAATGAAATCCTGTGTTACCCCGATGGTAACTTACTAATGATGTAATTGATACGCATGAATAATGGAAGTACTTTTATGTCTATATATGCACATATGATATATAATTAATATTGAAACGACCCTCGGACGGCTACCCGACATCCCACCAGACCACATCCAAATCGAGGAAAAGGAAATAGGGTGGATGGCCTTCCTAAGTCTTTTAAACCTTTCTTATATATCTATGCATATATGGACATGCAATTTATAAGAAGTATAATAAAGTTTTAAAAAAAGTATTTGATAAGTAAAAGAGTTTGTAAAACATTTTGAAGTAAAACAGTTTGATAAACAGTTTGAACAGTGATAAAATCATTGGTTTTCTGGTTATTAATCACATGTGATTGATGTAATAACTATAAGTATTTAGCTTGTATTCCCCCCCTATAAAAGTATTTAAAACATTTAAAAGTATTTCAAAGGTTAATTAAAGGGGTATGAACTCACCTGTAGTGAGTGGTTCTGATGGAAATGTTGGATTTGGTGCTAGGTGTCAAGTGGTGACTTGAGAACACGCGCGAATCCTATTTAGCATATATTGGCACATATATGGATTTAATTAGTGTTATGAACAACTAATTGATGATTTTGGGACCACCTTAGGGACTAGTAAACACTTATAGTGAAGTGTTATAATCATATATGATTGTATGAGGGCTTATAAGGCTATACAAGAGGGTATATGGCCAAAATACACACTATATGTGTGTGTGCGGCCAGGTGTGCGACCTAGTGTGCTGCCAGCACTTGTGTGCGGCCCTGTGTGCGGCCATGTGTGCTGCCAGGTGGTGTGTGCTGCCATGTGTGCGGCCAGATGAAGATCTCGGTGTTCTTGGTACCTTTTATGAAGATCTTCAAGGAGAATGGATGATACTTGAGAGGATTTTCGTGTTGTATGCTTGAAGAAGTGAAGGAAGGGTTCAAGAATGATCTAAGTGTGGCATACATTGGTGGAGTGTGCGGTTGGGAGGGTGTGAGGCCGCAAACAAGAGTGTGTGGCCGCACACTCAAGTGTATGGCCGCACACTCCATGTGTTGGAGTGTTTGGCCTGGTTTTTGATCCCTACACTTCGAGTTAACCCTTTTTAACACTCCTACCTTGATTATATCACATTTAGAACGCTTCATTAGATTCTAAAGGGTACAAATATATAGTAAAATAAGTCAAATATTGGAAAGAATTGAAGAGTGCATGCGAGAAGTTTTTCGGGTTGTCACAGGGTACTTCCTATTCGGTTTCTCCTCGCATTCCCAAGTGAACTCTGGTCTGTGTTCGTCATTCCAACAAACCTTCACCTACTGGATGCGGATTCCGTCTCGTGTAGCTAGTGGGTTCCGACTGGTGTATCTACGGGGTTAGGGTTCTCAATGGTTTCTATCACGACGAGTGGGATACGAAGAGTGACGTCGGGTAATCACATATCAAGTCTAAGAAGGAGGTCGATCGGGTGAGAAGCTTGTGGAATATCCAAAAGTAGTAATGGTCTGAAGAGGGTTGGACCAAATCTCTGCGAGGATTCTCAGATGGTCCTAAGCTCTCGGAAGGGTAGAGCCTTTCAATACTTAGAACATAGTGTACTTCCATGGCAAGATCAACATTGGCGTGACCCCCATTCCAAAGTTCCTAACGTTCTCACTCGTACTGGATGTGTAGTTCTTCAGGTTGGTTCTTAGGAAGCTCGAGTTGTCTTTGGTTTCGTGTTTCCTATCAATTGGCTTGTAGAGGCTTTCTAGATCATCGGATGGGTTGTGTGACTACGGTTTTCTGTTTGCGGTAGAGTGTCTATCTCAACTCGTGCAAAATGAACTTGCACTAAGGAATCTTGAGATATCCCTAATGGAAACCCTGAGGGTCAGGGAGATAGGGTTTCACCGGGCGAGTGTTGGACTATCCCAGGAGGTGGTTCTACTATTTCTGCGCGAGATAGTATTCATGGAACACCCTATAGTCCAATGAATCTCTAAGACTTTGGTTTTTTTCTAGTGTGGAAAGTGCATGCTCCTGCACAACCCCTCGACTAACACCAAGGCTGGTGTCAAGTCTATAATCTCTTCGGGATCTAGGTCATGAGGCTTAACGCAACTACCTTCCACATTTTGATCAAGTATCCTTGGCTGCGGAGGTTATCCTGTGGTTCTCGGTATTCTAGTGTTCACTTTGGAGAATGTTGAAGTTGGCACACTTCGATATGATATAAGATGAGTATCGATAGAGTCATGCACCGATCAGACACACAAGTTCTAGGCGTTTCGGGTTTCATCCTATGTATCACTACCGCGGATACTTGGACTGATAGAGTCGACACGGAACTATAGAGAGTCCTAAGTGTTTCCGAATGGAGTACCTTTTCATGGATGGATTCTCACAAGGCATTTCTATAATCGCCTAACATATTCTAGTCATGTATAGTTAAGGTGGGGAGGACTGTTGACTGAGCGACTCCGCCCTAAATCCACAACCAAACGAGGAACAGGAAATGAGGCGGCGTTCACTCACTCTAGGTCTATCCATCTTAACTATACATGGCCGTAACGTATATGTTTATCCATTATAGTTTTACCTAATGAATTTTTAAATTTTATAACAATGCTGTGACTTTCGCCTTATTGGGGCAGTATTTATATTTGAATTAGCCTTTTTATGATCTCGGTTAGTTATCTGGGATCGAGAGACGTACCAAAAAACTACCAGGTTCCTTGATGCTTCTCCCTAAGCATTAGTGTTAGACTCCTCCTGTGTCTTTGTCTTTCCCTTCGGTTGGACAGTCCTTCTTGAAGTGTCCTACTTCACCACATAGGTGGCAAACTGTACGGGTCGCCACATTGGTGGTTGATGTAATGAACTTAACCGGGGTTCTGCAGACACGAGCAGTATGCCGCAACATGTGGCACCTAGCACAAAAGAGCTCCCGGCAGACACCATGATGATGGTAGTTGCACTTGCTGCATTGGGGAAGGTTTCCTATGTATGGTCTCCTAGGTGTAGGGATGGAAGGGTTGGCACGGAATTTGACCATCTCAGCTCGTTGCCCTTCGGAAGGTCCTTGAGCCGAGGTACTTCCCTCCTCGATCTTGATCTTTCACTTCAGTGGATTTGAGTGAGGTTCTTGGGCGGCTGGGTATGCAGAGGTTGGTTGCTGTTGTCCACTACTAGGATCGGAATTTTCGATAGGGCTCTTACTAACATTAGTGTTATTAGCATTTAATTGAGCCATGACAGCTGCTACGGCTGCTAAGACTGCAGCTTGGAACGTAGCTTCATCGAATAAAAGAGTAGGTCTCTTGCTTGCGGACTGGTTACGCTTCTTTGGTGGCATGGTTTTTCCTACACGGAAAGGGATACAAGATAATGAGAGACGATAGCTAACCCTGTACATATCTGTCCCGACTGCATTAGGCATAAATTTTTCCCGTGCCTCGGGTACTGGTTGTATGAGTGTCGACCTACATCCCTATGATGTAGTCCTAGAAATCAAGGTAGGAGTATGAGTCTCAGAGAAAGGCCATAAGATGCGAGTCGTTCCTACTACGTTACCTTTATACTGGGAAGGTTTCACTCTCCGGCCTGGAAAGATTTGAGAACAGTTCGGAACGAACACCGTGGAAAGAGAGGTTTATAAAGACTTATGGCTAAATATCCTCAATAGAGGTGCGGGGATCCGCTCTAATCGTGTAACTGGCAACGGGAAACGACGATTTACCTAACACATAGCGTGAATAGTGTAATCACTAACTCACTATATTGTATTATTTTAAGGGTTTATTAGCGTGATGAACACGAGGGTAAGACACTTCTCGGGTTCCATGTACTGGCTCCCTCTGTCCGCCTCGTATCTTTGACTGGTATCGGCGTTGGTTTCCTCCGGATAGTTACCTAGGGTTCTCTTCTCGTATGGACATACTGAATCTCTACTCCGCCTTACTTCTGAATCCGTCTCTGGGTGTCATCACTTCATGATGGATGACTGGAAATCTTGGAAGCTTAGGAGAATCTCTCACCACTGTCCCTAAAAGATATAGACACTTGGTGAATTCAATAGTCTCGACCCGGTTCCTTTATTTATGAATAGGAAATCTTCTCAATGAACTTCTTCGGGGTTGGACTCAACTCTTCTGTTAAGCACTGAAGTGGATAGGGTTTTCTACAGGGTTCGTGCGAGAATGGAAATGTCTAAAGAATCCTAAGAGATTATTAACATTTCACTGGATGATCCATATCGAGTCCTGTTATGATTACACAGGGTATACAAATCATATATAGCTTAGATCTGATAGGCCTTCGAATATGTGATACTACTCTATATCCACATCCAAACAAGGAAAAGGAAGTAGAACGAAACCACACATTCTTAGCCTATGGTATCCTTATTATATATAACCTTGGGAGTATACCCTCTGTAGTTGTAGGTATATCAATAATGATCTTTTTAGTTCTTCAAACAAGGTTATCTATGTATCCTAAAATACCCCTATGGTATTTTAATTTCTTGTTTGATTCTTATCTTCTGATTATGATTCTGGGATTATTGTTAGTCTTTTAGTATTCCAAAATACTCCTAGAGTATTTTAAACTTTATGTTTGGCTCTATCAATCCTAATTGGTAAGTTTCAGACCTATTGCAACACTACTATCACTCCCAAGCACACGTTCATCGCATCTCGAATAAATGTAGTTGATCAGGTTACATTTATTCCAGCTTACGGTTACATAAATGCCCAGGTTTGACTGTAGTGCTCAACATCCGAAGACTTTTATTATTGTTCTTCTTGTGATACTTGTGTTCGAGTGTTTAGGTTTTGGATGTTCTTATACTTTGGTAAAATATGGTTATATTTTAAAGTATAATTCTTGGTCAGAGTGTTTTATCCCTTTGTATTTATAGGTTGTATATCTTTTATGAATTGATATACTTAGCTCACTATAAACAATTCTCTGATACCAATCTGTCACACCCCAAAACCGGAATGGAGGAAATGTTCTGGGGTGGATGACATCATGTCAAGTATCACAACACATGCATTATAGTAATCAAAGTACAACAAAACATTGCATTAATAGTAATAGTTTTACATGGTTTACACAACAATACATCAAAGTAATACAAGTAAATATAAGTAAGTACAGCATGGTACTAAGCTATCTTCATCAGAAGCTCCGGGGATGTACCTGTCTAATGCTGACCTGAAAATACAAGTTATTTGAAAAGCGAGTATCAACATTTTTACAAATGCTGGTGAGTTCATAAGCATTTAGTGGCATTTTATTCAAATAACTTTAATGAAAGTGGTGGTTTCAGTGTATCGATTACATTAGTGTCTTTTCCAGAAAATCCTATATTTTCTTTAATAAAAGCAGTCTTCTACCAAGACTGGGCAGAGTTATGTGGTAAAAAGTAGTTTTGCCTTAATCGCTATCATTATCAGAATACATAATTTGATTATTAAGAAAGCAGGAGAATTCAGGGAAATAACATATGCCTCAGCAGTAAGGACTGTTGACTAAGGCAAGGGAATCATAAACTCCAGGAGGGTATCAAATGAACGACATGCCTGGTTCAGTCTAACAGAAAGAGGCACAGACCCCAGACGGTACCAAATGAAAGGTACATCTAGTAAGGTCTAGAACAGTGAACACAGACCCCAGACAGTATCAATTGAATGATACGTCTAGCAAGGTATAAAACAATGACTACAGTGAACACAATGGATACAGTGAATACAGTGAATACAGTGGATAAAATGAATACAGTGAATACAGACCCCAGACAGTATCAAATGAATGATACGTCTAGCAAGGTCTAAAACAGTGTGACTCTGAGAGTGGGTTTTCCAGCATACAGTGTAAATTGCTGGTGAATTACCATTACCTTAAGGCCATGAATTATAAGGTAACCTGGGATACTCGTAACCATACTAACCGACACTAGAGTACTTGATGCCCTACGAGCGTCTATAAAATATGACATTTGTCACCCCTTGGCTTGGTGGGCCGTGGACTGTAGCTAGCAGTCAGGGTGCGGGGGTGTCAATCCTGTATAGATCTATACACACAATGTCCGCTCTCCCTACAGGAGACTCTGGTTACCAACTAGACAACGGAGAAGGCCGTATCCCGAAGATGCATCCCAATTAGTGGGTAGTGGGTTTCATATGTAAGTGTTGAACTAGAGGTAGAGACTCATAACCGGGTTGACTAGAGTAAACCTATATGTCTATGCTCATATACATAACATATAACTGATGAATCAAACGACCTTCGGACGGCCATCCGATCCCACCAGACCACATCTCAACGAAGAAAAGGAAATAGGGCGGACAAGTCTTCCTAAATCCTTCAATCATTGTTTATATGCACCTATACAAGCACAAACATACATCTAACTACGACTGAGTGTGGAACAAGTGGAAACGTACAGTGTGTGAATAACCGAGTCAAGATGTATAAACAAACAGTGTGTGAATAACCGAATCGAGATGTATAAGCGAATAGTGTGTGAATAACCGAGTCGAGATGTATAACCGAACAGTGTGTGAATAACCGAGTCGAGATGTATAACTGTCACACCCCCAAACCAAGGATGGCGGAAACGTCCAGGGGTGGAGGACTTCATGTACAATATCACAACAACGTGTATAATAGTGCTCAAAGTAAATACAACCATCATAAATATAATTGAAAAAGTTACGTCAAAGTATATGTTTACATGTTTCAAAATCAATTACAATATGATGACAAAAATAAATTGTTGACAGTTTAACGTCCCATCCTCAAAGCGCTGAAGTTTTCCTGTTTCACTGATTTCCTGAGAATACAAGTAGTTTTGAAAGAGTGTCAACAATTAAGTTGGTGAGTTCATAAGAGTTTTGTTTGGAGTAAAAACCGTTTTCCTTCTTAAAATCGATGAAGTTTGATTTCCAGAAAATCCAATATTTTCTTAGTTAAGTGTAAACAGAATAATCCTAAATGATACATTGATGTATTCTAGATTTACCCGTAGATTTCCCCTATAATTGTCCAGCTTATATAAGTTATATAAGATTTAGGTTAGATAAAACGTCGAATGTAATGGGTCCGCCCTAGGTCCACAACCAAACAAGGAACAGGAGATAAGGCGGGCACCACCAATTCCAAGCCAATCTAGACTAAATTCTTATATGACTCAAGCATATACGCTCAACGATTATAGTTGAAGTCTAACCATATGAAAATCTATTGTGATTATAACCTATACATATCATAGTTCACCGGGGAGTAATAGGGATTAGGGAACCTGAACTATGCATATGAATAGCTTATCAAAAGTGATGGTGATGGTGAGTGTAACCTATACAGTGTGTTAATGTGAATATAACCTATACATATCATAGTTCACCGGGGAATAATAGAGATTAGTGAACCTGAACTATGCATATGAATAGCTTATCGAAAGTGATGTGAATATAACCTATATGATGGGTTAATGTGAATATAACCTATACATATCATAGTTCACCGGGGAATAATAGAGATTAGTGAACCTGAACTATGCATATGAATAGCTTATCGAAAGTGATGTGAATATAACCTATATGATGTGTTAATGTGAATATAACCTATACATATCATAGTTCACCGGGGAATAATAGCGATTAGTGAACCTGAACTATGCATATGAATAGCTTATCGAAAGTGATGTGAATATAACCTATATGATGTGTTAATGTGAATATAACCTATACATATCATAGTTCACCGGGGAATAATAGAGATTAGTGAACCTGAACTATGCATATGAATAGCTTATCGAAAGTGATGTTGAATTCCTTTCTTGTAGTTAAGTTCCTAGAGTAGATGAAACATAAACTATACCTATTATAGTTTATTACATTGTTTGTAATATGTATTTACCATAACTATACCAATTATAACTAATGAGTTCGTTTGTGGGGGTATAATGGCTTAACTATACTTATTATAGATTATCTTAATCGTCCATAGCGGCAATAACTCTTATGTAAGTGTAAGACCTTTAATATTGTGTTTGTTATATGAATGACCCTAAACTATACCTATTATAGTTTATCGATTGATTTCGTGGGAAATGAGCATAGGCCTTACTTGTCATAATTTATCAATATTTATATTTTAATGGATATAGCCTCGTAGTATCGTATATATATATATATATGTATATATATATATATATTTGTCATACTTGTGAAGATGTAAATCGATGTGTTTTCTGATGTATGTCTATGTAGGAATACAAAATTTGTCATATATTGCAACTACACATAATCAACTAACGATGTATACCTTGCTCGACATGTTACAAGGTGAAATGAAATTTATTGTGTTTTTCTGTTAATAACCTTTTCTGTAACTGATATTGGAAAAATTGTAGAAAAATCATAAAATGTCCAAATCAGGTTCTGTAACTTCTGGGAGTTTGGAAAATGAGTCTAGTTTGTTCATAATTTTTATTATAATTTTTAATGATCTCTAACTTGGGTGAAAAAGTCCATAATCACAGACTGGTCCGGATTGATGTTTGAAATGATAGGCGGTTTTGTAAAAATCACCATAAATTGTAGAAAAATCGTATGGAGATGTGCAAGTAGTCATTTTAAAGCTAAGAAGTGGAACTACATGCACCTAAAACAGTTTTGAAAACAAAAATATTTAAGATGTCCAAAACAGTCCGTGAATGGAGTGAAACTTTTCTGATGAAAGCTGTTAGAAGAATGTAGTTATGTTCTAAGCATTTTAACTTGTATTCCCCCCCTAAAAACTTGAGAAAACGTGAAAATGTAGGGGTATGAACTCACTTTGTGTGTTTTCAGTAGATAAGAGTTGAAGAAGAGAAGTGTTCAACCCAAGAACACTTGGAGAATCCCTTGAAGATTCGAAGCTCTAACACAAATATAATGGAGTTTGTGTAAGATATCCATGATTTGAGTGGAAATAATTGAGATAAACATAAAGGAAATGGATTATGCTTACCAAATGTGGAGGAAAAACTCAAGATCAGCCCTTGAATCTCGAATTTCTAGAGAGAGAAAGTGAGAGAGAAAAGAGTTTGATCTTCTTGTGAAATGAGAGTAAATGAGAGAAACAGAGGAGAGAGGATGAATATCCAGCTCTCAAAAACGTGGGGATGGCTTGCAAAAAGGGGTAAAAGGTACAAGGTATGGTGGGGAGGAGTATGGGTTGTCATGGAGTGGGTATGGGGGTTGCTTGCGTCATAAAGTAAAGCAAAGTCAACACTCCATCTCTTTGTACTTTACCCACTTGCTTTTAATATTTAAATAAAGATTTTTATGAAAATATGATTAAATTGTGAATATTTAGGGTTTATTATGTTAAAATATAATTTTGGGTGAAAACCCCGCGTTAAAATAATTAAAAACGGGCCTTAAACGTAAAACTATGCGAAAACCGGGAGAAATTGAGCTTCCAGCGAGACCTCTCGGTCCTAGGCCGAGGTTCGGTCCCTAGGCCGAGGTTCGGTCCATGCTGATGCTGAGTTGGAAACGAAGGCGCGAGCCAGAAGAAGAAGCGAAGGCGAGGGGCGAGGGTCTGGTCCGAAGGCTCGGTCCGAAGGCTCGGTCCGAAGGGTCAGCAAGGAAGCTTCGGTTCGGAGCTTAGGAGGCAAGAATGGCAGAACCGAACGGACTGTAGTGAACAGTAATGAACAGTACCTTCGGTTCGGTTAGTGAACAGTACCTTCGGTTCGGATCAGCAGCCTTCTCCATCAGGAGGGTTCGGTTCCTAAGAGGGGTTTCGGTTCCTTAGAGGGGTTTCGGTTCCTAAGGTCCGTTTTTCGCGTAGACTTCCGTTTTTGGGCTGTTTTCGCCAAATTCGAGGGTCGGGATGCCCCGAGTGATTATAGAAAGTTGGGAGAGATTTCGAGGGAGATTTGGGAGAGATTCCTCGTTCTCAAAGAGATTTGGGAGAGATTTGACGTACTTGGAGAGATTTCGCATACGAAGAGATACGTGAGAGAGATTTCACATACTTAGAGAGATTTGGGAGAGATTTGACATTCTTGGAGAGATT
The DNA here is from genome assembly GCF_002870075.4 of Lactuca sativa. NCBI lineage: Eukaryota > Viridiplantae > Streptophyta > Magnoliopsida > Asterales > Asteraceae > Lactuca > Lactuca sativa. The sequence continues at coordinate 221,090,060 of NC_056625.2, forward strand.
TGGGAGAGATTTGACATACTTGGAGAGATTTGGGAGAGATTTGACATACTTGGAGAGATTTGGGAGAGATTTGACATACTTGGAGAGATTTCGCATACAAAGAGATATGTGAGAGAGATTTCACATACTTAGAGAGATTTGGGAGAGATTTGACATACTTGGAGAGATTTGGGAGAGATTTGACATACTTGGAGAGATTTCGCATACAAAGAGATATGTGAGAGAGATTTCACATACTTAGAGAGATTTGGGAGAGATTTGACATACTTGGAGAGATTTGGGAGAGATTTGACATACTTGGAGAGATTTCGCATACAAAGAGATATGTGAGAGAGATTTCACATACTTAGAGATATGTGGGAGAGGTTTCACATACTTAGAGATATGTGGGAGAGGTTTCACATACTTAGAGATATGTGGGAGAGGTTTCACATACTTAGAGATATATGGGAGAGGTTTCACATACTTAGAGATATGTGGGAGAGGTTTCACATACTTAGAGATATGTGGGAGAGGTTTCACATACTTAGAGATATGTGGGAGAGGTTTCACATACTTAGAGATATGTGGGAGAGGTTTCACTGGTGACCTTTTTGAGTGTCCGGCCACGCACTGCAAGGTCCTTAAACCCAGCTAAGCCTTGATTAGGGATCTTGCATACTCCCGATGAGTATGTAACATTGTTTTATCGGTTTGGCTTTCTACGTACCACCGTTTCAGGTTAAGGAGATTTAGGTGAACGCACTTTTCAATTTATGATCTCTCATTAGAATAGAGAGTTGTTTAGAAGTTACTTAACGTAAACTCTAGTACTCACGGCAAATTGGGTTGACCGGTTTGACTTGTTGACTTTTGTTGACTTTGACTTGACCGAAAATTGACGGTTGTCACATCATCCCCCCGTTAGAGGGAATTTCGTCCCGAAATTTGAATTTAGGCAAGGAGTTTGAAAATGACTAAGGTCGGCTCTACATTATTTTGATTCTGACTAAGAGACGAGTTATCATACATGAAACTTAGCTTATACACATTATGATATAACCAATACTGGGTGGATAGTAAAATGTGTGATTCTATTTCAGTTTCACATCCCAACGAGGAAAAGAAACTAAGTCAGAGTTCTCACATTTTATTATCTACCAGGTATTTGTTATATATAACTGGGGAATGTATAAGCGAGGAAATCATAACAAATAACTTAGTAATTCTTCTTAATGAATTTGAGTTCCTAGTCAGGGCTAACATTGAACTAGATGTATTTTAACCGCTCACCTATAAAGTAGAAGTATGTTCTCGAAAGTTCGACCTACATCCCTATGATGCAGTCCCATTGCGGAGTCGAAGCAATTCCTAGAATGGTCTTATGACGGCCTTGGAATTTCCTATTGTTTATGCTCCCAGTTTAATCTTTGGCATTACAACTATGCATGCTTAAATCAATGTTAGACTTAATTAAATAAAGAAATTTGGAATTTAAACGTCGGTGTTAGAAACACGTACTAATATTTGCAGGCAGTTCCAGGGTGGTCTCTCCTTCGGTGATCGCAAGTACCCTTCCACCACCACTGGCATCCCTTGCTCTTGGGCAGTTCCTTTTAAAGTGGCCTGTTTCTCCACATTTGTAACAGGATGGGCTTACTCCAGAGCCGGGGAACTGGTTGATGGGTCGTACCGGTGCCTTACAGAAACGGGTAGTGTGCCCTTTTCTATTGCAGTTCTTGCAATGCAATTTTCTACAAGTCCCAGTGTGATGGAAGCTACACTTGTTACATTTCGGGAGGGTTCCAGCATATTGCTTTATGGGAGTGGGTGTGGTGAGGGTTGTGGCAGCATGAATCGCGACAATTGGCATGGTTGTCGAAGTGTCACGGCTGGCTCGATGGTCGATGAGTTGTTGTGCCAACTCCTTGGCGCTGTCGAAGGTAGTTGGTCTTGAGGCCAATACACTATCATGAATCTGGGATGATAGCCCCCAAAGGTATCGTTCTATCTTCTTCTCCTCTGGGGTGACCATTGCAGGACAGAGGAGTGTTAGGTCATTGAATCGGGCAGTATAAGCTTCGAGATCCATTCCCGACATTTTGAGGTTCCAGAGTTCCTCTTCTAGTTTTTGCACTTCGCCTCTTGGGCAATACTCTTTTAGCATTAAAGCTTTTAGATCCTCCCAGCTTATAGAGTTAGCCACTGCAGGAGTAAGTGACTTAACTCGGCTATTCCACCAAGTAAGAGCTTTTCTTGTAAAAGTGAATGCCGCATACTTGACTTTGCTCGCTTCGGGACAAGCGCAGATCTCAAAGACTGCTTCGGTCCTTTCAAACCATTGCATCAGCGCGATGACGCCCCCGCTTCCGTCGAAAGAATCAGGTTTGCCATTTGTGAAGTCTTTGTAAGAACACTCCTTAGTGCGTCCTGTGCTGTCCCCCTGATTCGAGTTAGTATTCCCGGATCCGAAGCCGCCGGATCCATTTGTACCCATTTGCGACATTGCTGCCGCCACTGCTGCTGTTACGGCAGCTTGAAACATTATGGGATCAAACTGCGGAGGGGGCGGTGCTGTGCTCCCGGAAGGTCTGGACTTTTTCTTTGGCGGCATAGTCCTGTCATAAGTTGGTAGAGACGTACAAACGATAAGTTTTTAATAATAGAGACAAGTCAGAAGTTATCAAGCCAGACTTGTCTGTATCATGTTCTGTTTTTAAAAGTATTTTGTATGTATTTCGCAACAAAGTCCTCGTGAATGAATTTTAGTGGTGGTGACTCAAATGCAAGTAGTGATTTGTTTCGCCTGATCCCTTTCTAAATTTACTTGATATATATTAAGAATTTCTTAGAGTTACCATATGTATATTGTTTGTAGTATAGGGTTCGAGGATAATAGGTTTACATCTCATTAACGTAAGGAAGATTTTGGGCAAAGCTACGGTTCCCTTGAATAGTGTAGTCTCCGGATTCTGAAGGAGTCGAATGTCTCCACTTAACAACCTACGTTGGTCGTGTTCTTCTTTCCAGGTTTCCAAGCACTCTACCTAAGGAGGCGTTGGGCCTTGAATAACCGGACGAGGGTTAGGATTTGGAACAAGGGCTATCAGAGTAGGTTCTCCACCTCAGGTTTGGGGTCAGGGCCATCAGCAAAGCCTTCAGCTTGGTGATCATCCAAAGAGATTTGGTACTCACTCTATGGCTCCTCTCCGAGCCATTCAGTATTGTCGTGGTTAGGGTAGTACGGGTCGTCGTGGAGAAGGAATTCAGCCATAATATCTTTGCGAGAAATGGGGATATAAGAAATAACTAAGTAGACATACTAATTAGATAATTATAAGATGATCTTTATCAGGTACTTCAATATATTATTTAGGGTATACTAGTCACATGTATTTGGGACAGGATAGACCTTCGAATAAGCGATCCTAACTCTAAATCCCTAATCCAACGAGAACAGGAAGTAAAGCAAAGATTCACAGATTCTAAGCCTATGACGTCCTGGATACATATAGTTTTATTGTATCCTCTAGGCAGTTATTGACCTGTTGATAAAATCTATTTAGTTCTCAAATAAGTAATTATAATAATTCCAAATACCCCTATGGTATTTCATTGTGGTAGTGTTGGTAAGTTTTTAGACTTGTTGCAACTCCTACGACCATTCCTGGGCATATGGTAATCGTTTCTGGGTGAGACATAGTTGATCAGGCTATGTCATTCCCAGTCCTGACTATACATCCCCAAGCCTACTCGTATTGTTCAACAATTACTACTTTTGTCCCATCCCATCGTGATACTGACCCTAGTGTGTGTGTGCACATGCTCTTACTTTTACCGAAGAATTATTTGTTTCTAAAAGTATAGTTGTTTTGAAAACTTTTAAATCAGAGACTTTCGGTCCCAATGTATTTATAGTTTGTATATCTTATGTGGTTCGATATACTGAGTTCACTATAAACAATGCTCTGATACCAATCTGTCACACCCCCAAACCAAGGATGGCGGAAACGTCCAGGGGTGGAGGACTTCATGTACAATATCACAACAACGTGTATAATAGTGCTCAAAGTAAATACAACCATCATAAATATAATTGAAAAAGTTACGTCAAAGTATATGTTTACATGTTTCAAAATCAATTACAATATGATGACAAAAATAAATTGTTGACAGTTTAACGTCCCATCCTCAAAGCGCTGAAGTTTTCCTGTTTCACTGATTTCCTGAGAATACAAGTAGTTTTGAAAGAGTGTCAACAATTAAGTTGGTGAGTTCATAAGAGTTTTGTTTGGAGTAAAAACCGTTTTCCTTCTTAAAATCGATGAAGTTTGATTTCCAGAAAATCCAATATTTTCTTAGTTAAGTGTAAACAGAATAATCCTAAATGATACGTTGATGTATTCTAGATTTACCCGTAGATTTCCCCTATAATTGTCCAGCTTATATAAGTTATATAAGATTTAGGTTAGATAAAACGTCGAATGTAATGGGTCCGCCCTAGGTCCACAACCAAACAAGGAACAGGAGATAAGGCGGGCACCACCAATTCCAAGCCAATCTAGACTAAATTCTTATATGACTTAAGCATATACGCTCAACGATTATAGTTGAAGTCTAACCATATGAAAATCTATTGTGATTATAACCTATACATATCATAGTTCACCGGGGAGTAATAGGGATTAGGGAACCTGAACTATGCATATGAATAGCTTATCAAAAGTGATGGTGATGGTGAGTGTAACCTATACAGTGTGTTAATGTGAATATAACCTATACATATCATAGTTCACCGGGGAATAATAGAGATTAGTGAACCTGAACTATGCATATGAATAGCTTATCGAAAGTGATGTGAATATAACCTATATGATGGGTTAATGTGAATATAACCTATACATATCATAGTTCACCGGGGAATAATAGAGATTAGTGAACCTGAACTATGCATATGAATAGCTTATCGAAAGTGATGTGAATATAACCTATATGATGTGTTAATGTGAATATAACCTATACATATCATAGTTCACCGGGGAATAATAGCGATTAGTGAACCTGAACTATGCATATGAATAGCTTATCGAAAGTGATGTGAATATAACCTATATGATGTGTTAATGTGAATATAACCTATACATATCATAGTTCACCGGGGAATAATAGAGATTAGTGAACCTGAACTATGCATATGAATAGCTTATCGAAAGTGATGTTGAATTCCTTTCTTGTAGTTAAGTTCCTAGAGTAGATGAAACATAAACTATACCTATTATAGTTTATTACATTGTTTGTAATATGTATTTACCATAACTATACCAATTATAACTAATGAGTTCGTTTGTGGGGGTATAATGGCTTAACTATACTTATTATAGATTATCTTAATCGTCCATAGCGGCAATAACTCTTATGTAAGTGTAAGACCTTTAATATTGTGTTTGTTATATGAATGACCCTAAACTATACCTATTATAGTTTATCGATTGATTTCGTGGGAAATGAGCATAGGCCTTACTTGTCATAATTTATCAATATTTATATTTTAATGGATATAGCCTCGTAGTATCGTATATATATATATATGTATATATATATATATATATATATATTTGTCATACTTGTGAAGATGTAAATCGATGTGTTTTCTGATGTATGTCTATGTAGGAATACAAAATTTGTCATATATTGCAACTACACATAATCAACTAACGATGTATACCTTGCTCGACATGTTACAAGGTGAAATGAAATTTATTGTGTTTTTCTGTTAATAACCTTTTCTGTAACTGATATTGGAAAAATTGTAGAAAAATCATAAAATGTCCAAATCAGGTTCTGTAACTTCTGGGAGTTTGGAAAATGAGTCTAGTTTGTTCATAATTTTTATTATAATTTTTAATGATCTCTAACTTGGGTGAAAAAGTCCATAATCACAGACTGGTCCGGATTGATGTTTGAAATGATAGGCGGTTTTGTAAAAATCACCATAAATTGTAGAAAAATCGTATGGAGATGTGCAAGTAGTCATTTTAAAGCTAAGAAGTGGAACTACATGCACCTAAAACAGTTTTGAAAACAAAAATATTTAAGATGTCCAAAACAGTCCGTGAATGGAGTGAAACTTTTCTGATGAAAGCTGTTAGAAGAATGTAGTTATGTTCTAAGCATTTTAACTTGTATTCCCCCCCTAAAAACTTGAGAAAACGTGAAAATGTAGGGGTATGAACTCACTTTGTGTGTTTTCAGTAGATAAGAGTTGAAGAAGAGAAGTGTTCAACCCAGGAACACTTGGAGAATCCCTTGAAGATTCGAAGCTCTAACACAAATATAATGGAGTTTGTGTAAGATATCCATGATTTGAGTGGAAATAATTGAGATAAACATAAAGGAAATGGATTATGCTTACCAAATGTGGAGGAAAAACTCAAGATCAGCCCTTGAATCTCGAATTTCTAGAGAGAGAAAGTGAGAGAGAAAAGAGTTTGATCTTCTTGTGAAATGAGAGTAAATGAGAGAAACAGAGGAGAGAGGATGAATATCCAGCTCTCAAAAACGTGGGGATGGCTTGCAAAAAGGGGTAAAAGGTACAAGGTATGGTGGGGAGGAGTATGGGTTGTCATGGAGTGGGTATGGGGGTTGCTTGCGTCATAAAGTAAAGCAAAGTCAACACTCCATCTCTTTGTACTTTACCCACTTGCTTTTAATATTTAAATAAAGATTTTTATGAAAATATGATTAAATTGTGAATATTTAGGGTTTATTATGTTAAAATATAATTTTGGGTGAAAACCCCGCGTTAAAATAATTAAAAACGGGCCTTAAACGTAAAACTATGCGAAAACCGGGAGAAATTGAGCTTCCAGCGAGACCTCTCGGTCCTAGGCCGAGGTTCGGTCCCTAGGCCGAGGTTCGGTCCATGCTGATGCTGAGTCGGAAACGAAGGCGCGAGCCAGAAGAAGAAGCGAAGGCGAGGGGCGAGGGTCTGGTCCGAAGGCTCGGTCCGAAGGGTCAGCAAGGAAGCTTCGGTTCGGAGCTTAGGAGGCAAGAATGGCAGAACCGAACGGACTGTAGTGAACAGTAATGAACAGTACCTTCGGTTCGGTTAGTGAACAGTACCTTCGGTTCGGATCAGCAGCCTTCTTCATCAGGAGGGTTCGGTTCCTAAGAGGGGTTTCGGTTCCTTAGAGGGGTTTCGGTTCCTAAGAGGGGTTTCGGTTCCTAAGGTCCGTTTTTCGCGTAGACTTCCGTTTTTGGGCTGTTTTCGCCAAATTCGAGGGTCGGGATGCCCCGAGTGATTATAGAAAGTTGGGAGAGATTTCGAGGGAGATCTGGGAGAGATTCCTCGTTCTCAAAGAGATTTGGGAGAGATTTGACGTACTTGGAGAGATTTCGCATACGAAGAGATACGTGAGAGAGATTTCACATACTTAGAGAGATTTGGGAGAGATTTGACATTCTTGGAGAGATTTGGGAGAGATTTGACATACTTGGAGAGATTTGGGAGAGATTTGACATACTTGGAGAGATTTGGGAGAGATTTGACATACTTGGAGAGATTTCGCATACAAAGAGATATGTGAGAGAGATTTCACATACTTAGAGAGATTTGGGAGAGATTTGACATACTTGGAGAGATTTGGGAGAGATTTGACATACTTGGAGAGATTTCGCATACAAAGAGATATGTGAGAGAGATTTCACATACTTAGAGAGATTTGGGAGAGATTTGACATACTTGGAGAGATTTGCGAGAGATTTGACATACTTGGAGAGATTTCGCATACAAAGAGATATGTGAGAGAGATTTCACATACTTAGAGATATGTGGGAGAGGTTTCACATACTTAGAGATATGTGGGAGAGGTTTCACATACTTAGAGATATGTGGGAGAGGTTTCACATACTTAGAGATATATGGGAGAGGTTTCACATACTTAGAGATATGTGGGAGAGGTTTCACATACTTAGAGATATGTGGGAGAGGTTTCACATACTTAGAGATATGTGGGAGAGGTTTCACATACTTAGAGATATGTGGGAGAGGTTTCACTGGTGACCTTTTTGAGTGTCCGGCCACGCACTGCAAGGTCCTTAAACCCAGCTAAGCCTTGATTAGGGATCTTGCATACTCCCGATGAGTATGTAACATTGTTTTATCGGTTTGGCTTTCTACGTACCACCGTTTCAGGTTAAGGAGATTTAGGTGAACGCACTTTTCAATTTATGATCTCTCATTAGAATAGAGAGTTGTTTAGAAGTTACTTAACGTAAACTCTAGTACTCACGGCAAATTGGGTTGACCGGTTTGACTTGTTGACTTTTGTTGACTTTGACTTGACCGAAAATTGACGGTTGTCACAATAACCGAACAGTGTGTGAATAACCGAGTCGAGATGTATAATCGAACAATGTGTGAATAACCGAGTCGAGATGTATAACCGAACAGTGTGTGAATAACCGAATCGAGATGTATAACTGAACAGTGTGTGAATAACTGGACCATGATGTATATGCGTTACCAAATATAAGTGTATCACGAAGTGGAGACATTATCAAGTAGGAATTCAAACTAAGTGAAAATGAAACAGCGGTGTCTAATAAGTGAGAGTATACGATATGAAAGAGAACTTTGTTGAAAACCTTGAAAAACCTTTACACTTAAGAAAATCACAATTTGGTATTCTTTGTTAAAATAAATTTGAAAAACCTTAAGGATTTCCTTGGAAACCTTTCATAAACCAGTTTAAAATGAACTTTGATAAAGCAGTATTAGTAAGAGTTTGAACAAGTGAAAACCTTTTAGAAAGCCATTTATAGTATCCTACTTGGTAAAACAGTTTACAGTGTGGTAAATCTTTGTGCATGCAGGTTATCAATCACATGTGATTGATATGATAATTGGCATGTTTAACTTGTATTAGCCCCCCCTATAAAACATGTAAAAACATTTAAAAGGTTCATTCAGGGGTATGAACTCACCTGGTGTAAGTGGATCCGACGGGGGTGCCGGTTGGGTGCTCGGTGTCAAGTAAAGACTTGGACACACTTAGTGACCTATTTAACATATGATAACATATTTTTACATACATTAGTACATATAATACTAATTAAACAAGTATACGCACCCTAAAGAGCGGAAAACACTTTGGTTAAGCGTTTGGGGTGTCCCGTGTAACATTTAAGGACTCAAATGGCTTAGGAATGGAGTTTACTCTTTAAGAGTAAACTCACCTTATGGTGTTTATGGATTAGGAATGGAGTTTACTCTTCAAGAGTAAACTCATTTAAACTTTATACAGTATATAAAGTTTAAAACTCACAAAATATACAATTTCACCATATATATAAACAACTCTTATCCCACCCCGTCGATCCTCACAACAAGACTATCCATACTCTCGGACCTAAGATTAGTCGTTTCACCTAATCCATACTCCCGGATCAGAAATGAACGACTTTACCTAATCTATACTCTCGGATTAGGGATGAATGACTAATCCATACTCTCGGATTAATGATGAATGATTATGCCTAATCCATAGTCTCGGACTAGGGACAATGACTATGTCTAATCCATACTCCCGGATCAATGACATATACTAAGGTTTTATTCTCTGAGTATAATTCACTCGTACTCGTAAGAAAACACTACCCAATATTCCTCATAATTAATTTTGGTTTACTCTTTAACCTAAATCAACATATATAATCAGGTATGTTCTTTAACAAGTATCTCAGGCAACATTAAATAATTCGCACATAAACATATATTTAATACTTCAATCGATACTTGTATTAAAATCATGTTCATGAAAGGGACTATGCACTCACTTGAAAAGGTGGTGATTCCGAACTCAGACAGCGCTTCGCTTCTTAAATAGCCCGAGTACTTATTATAAGTTCCTAATAACGTTACTATAATTAAATAAACGATATATTAAAAATAGAGTAGGCATAGCTCACTTACACCGGGTTTTATAGAAAATCGGGCTTTTCTTAGAGCAGCGTTCCTGAACCGGAAATCTCTTCCTCTCGAAGCCGTCGAGCACTCCGGGGCTTCCGCCTGGTGCTAGGGAGGTTCCCTAGGCTTTTCGGGGGGTTTCGGGGCTAGAGAGAGGTTCTAGAGAGAGAGAGAGAGAGAGTAAAAAGAAAAAAGAATGAGAAAGGTGTGAAGAAAATGAGGGTGGGAGAGGCTCTATTTATAGGGTGAAAATGGCTGAACTTGGTGCCACATGTCACCATCTAGTGGCAAGACTTGGGGAGAAAGTAATGGCCAAGATTGTGCCACATCACCCATTTTCGCACAGCACACTTCCGACTTCTAAAATCCGTAACTTTCACATACGACCTCCGTTGTTAACGTTCTTTATATCCACGCGTAGGTAAAAATAAGATCTACAACTTTTATTTTGACTCCGTCGGCTACTTCTCGACCGATCTTAAATTTAACAGTACGAGGAGATTATACTGTTAAATGTCCGCGTAAAATTCATAACTTCTACATACGGACTCTGTTTTCGTCTGTCTTTTTACCGTTGAGTTCCTATTAATGAGATATTCAATTCTCATTTAGGTCGCATAGGTCAAAAAGCGCTCGAACTAAAATTCGAGTTTCGGGCCGTGCACTTGTATGCCATATCTTAGAAAATTCATAACTTCCTCATACGAAGTCAGATTTGGGCGTTCTTTTTTTGTATGTTCTCGGTTTAACAAATACTACAAATTTTATTTGGATCGATAAGACTAAAAATTCCTTTATCAAAAATTCACTATTTACGTCTCCCGGTGCCGTGCCGGTTATGCCGTAAAACTTCGACGGGCCATAACTTCTTCGTTATAACTCGGATTTTGGCGTTCTTTATATGTACGCAACCCTTGAGGCATATTATAAAAATTGGTTAAGATTATTTATTCTAAATAATCTTTTGTCGAAAATTCGTTTTCGACCCCTATTATCTCTAAATTGACTAGCCCGGATCTACGGGCGTTATAATTATCTCCCCCTTAGGATGATTACGTCCCGGAATCATCAACGAAATAGGCTCACATGATGACTCCATATGTTATCTCTTCATCCTAAGTAATAACCGTAACGTTGATGTTTCTTCGAACGAATATCTAACTCTAAGACTTCCTGATTGCATGTGGTGCTCGATCTTGCACTTGTTCCCTATCTCACGTTAGACTCCAAATTATGACCTTCAAGCAACAGTCTCGACCCTTACTGGAGACTGCTTCTTCTTCTTAACAGACTTAAGATAAGTTATTTTATTACTAAAATGGATCGGTGTGTCATATTCTAATGACTTATCATCGTATGTTCCCACGCTTAGACTCGGGTCTCTTAGAATCTTCCAGAACAGACTATACATTTCTTCAAATTCTAATCACATCTTAAAAGGTAGCATTTCTAGCTACAAGCAACTATCGGGATACCTCTACCGATCACTTGGATTATCTTTTATTTCAATCTTTCGGCTTAATTCAGATGCTACATCAAACTTAGTTCTTTAAACCATGTAACATACTTATCGTAGTCGGACTCAATTCGATAATACCATTAGAGTCGGAATAACAATCATCCTCTTAGTCATTACCGAAACGATGGTAACGACATATTTGAATAAAACGGTATCAATTACTAGCTTCTTGGTAACCTTGTGACTTTCCCTGATCCAAGCGTGAGTCCTGTGCTTCCGGTAGTATAGGCCTCTACTACCTTCCACACCTACTCATATTCGTCCCAAGTATTGTCTCGCAGTTTTCCAAGTCATTATCACAAAAAGAAACAATTTTTAACACATACAAATGTGTCCAAACAATCATATAATTTTCCCTAGACTCTACTAGGACTTCTTTCATGCGTATCTTCAATCAACAATTATGCTTCGACACAGTTGGTGGTGGAAATGTCAGAAGATGGGATAACTTCATGGATTCTACCAAAAATCTTTCTTTATTCTAATCGAAAGTGAGCTTCTCCCGTACTAGACGTATTATTTATTAGAGGCATTATAAAGGCAAGATATCGCTCTTAAAATATATTCCGATATGTATCATTCACTATCGTAAGCCTTCTCACTTCCTAGATTTGCTCATTCTGCTTTGAATCCTTATCATGATATTCTATACACAAAAGTAGGCGTTCGGTGTATCAAGACGAGAATATAGATAAAGGAAGATTTAGATGCGTATTCCTCCGTATTACTCAAAAAAGTTACATGTCAATTCTAATATCGTAATTAAAAGTTTAGAAACCAGACCACATAAAATTTCCAGATCTTGTCGGAAACAGACCATAGATCCGATCAAACGATAGCATAAAACATCACAAATCATTTAGCACATAAAAGCATTTTAGGCATCTTTCCTAATTAAGCTAGTGCTTGTGTCTATTCAGGTGTACTACCTAAAATATATTAGACACACTCCTCACGATCATCGCTTAGCATTCTAAGTTTAAGTCTAGAAAAAATCCTTATTCCTAGTTCGCTTAAACTAATGCTCTGATACCAATTGTGACATCCCCATTTTCACAGCCAAAAAAGACCGATTTTGTTTATGCTTTATAAAAATCAGAGTACCTCTTTTAATAAAAATGTTGCAGAATTTGTTCCCAGTAAAACATGATAAATACGTTATCAAAAGCACTTCCGAAGAAAAGTATTTTTATTCATTTTTAAACATTTGGGATGTCATCGTCAATACAGAAACATAAGCATAAACGGAACTTACATTCATTATCACTAGTGATTTATATCTCCTTAATCTCTCAGTGTAATGTGACTTCTAATCAACACCTATGATATAAATAAACTGAGTGGGTCAGGTTGGGAAACCTGGTGAGTACATAGGGATTTCAATCCCATAATGTTATACCATATATATAGTTTAAAACTCAAAAAATATACAATTTCACCATATATATAAACAACTCTTATCCCACCCCGTCGATCCTCACAACGAGACTATCCATACTCTCGGACCTAAGATTAGCCGTTTTACCTGATCCATACTCTCGGATCAGAAACGAACGACTTTACCTAATCCGTACTCTCGTACTAGGGACTAATGACTAATCGATACCCTCGGATTAATGATGAATGATTATGCCTAATCCAAACTCTCGGACTAGGGACAATGACTATGTCTAATCCATTCTCCCGGATCAATGACATATACTAAGGTTTTATTCTCTGAATATAATTCACTCGTACTCGTAAGAAAACACTACCCAATATTCCTCATAATTTATTTTGGTTTACTCTTTATCCTAAATCAACATATATAATCAGGTATGTTCTTTAACAAGTATCGCAGGCAACATTAAATAATTCGCACATAAACATATATTTAATACTTCAATCGATACTTGTATTAAAATCATGTTCATGAAAGGGAATATGCACTCACTTGAAAAGGTGTTGATTCCGAACTCAGACAGCGCTTCGCTTCTTAAAAATAATTTCCTACGATGAAACCTAGTATTATTACAGCAAGAGTTTAGTCTATTATTTGTCGAGACTAATCAATAGTCTAGCTATTATTACTATTAGATAAGCGTTAAACAATACTTATATAACCCATAATAGTAGCCCGACTACTTATTATAAGTTCCTAATAACGTTACTATAATTAAATAAACGATATATTAAAAATAGAGTAGGCGTAGCTCACTTATAGCGGGTTTTATAGAAAACGGGGCTTTGCTTAGAGAAGCGTTCCTGAATCGGAAATCTCTTCCTCTCAAAGCCGTCGAGCACTCCGGGGCTTCTGCCTGGTGCTAGGGAGGTTCCCTAGGCTTTTCGGGGGGTTTCGGGGCTAGAGTGAGGTTCTAGAGAGAGAGAGTAAAAAGAAAAAAGAATGAGAAAGGTGTGAAGAAAATGAGGGTGGGAGAGGCTTTATTTATAGGGTGAAAATGGCTGAACTTGGTGCCACATGTCACCATCTAGTGGCAAGACTTGGGGAGAAAGCAATGGCCAAGATTGTGCCACATCACCCATTTTCGCACAGCACACTTCCGACTTCTAAAATCCGTAACTTTCACATACGACCTCCGTTGTTAACGTTCTTTATATCCACGCGTAGGTAAAAATAAGATCTACAACTTTTATTTTGACTCCGTCGGCTACTTCTCGACCGATCTTAAATTTAACAGTACGAGGAGATTATACTGTTAAATGTCCGCGTAAAATTCATAACTTCTACATACGGACTCTGTTTTCGTCTGTCTTTTTACCGTTGAGTTCCTATTAATGAGATATTCAATTCTCATTTAGGTCGCATAGGTCAAAAAGCGCTCGAACTAAAATTCGAGTTTCGGGCCGTGCACTTGTATGCCATATCTTAGAAAATTCATAACTTCCTCATACGAAGTCAGATTTGGGCGTTCTTTTTTTGTATGTTCTCGGTTTAACAAATACTACAAATTTTATTTGGATCGATAAGACTAAAAATTCCTTTATCAAAAATTCACTATTTACGTCTCCCGGTGCCGTGCCGGTTATGCCGTAAAACTTCGACGGGCCATAACTTCTTCGTTATAACTCGGATTTTGGCGTTCTTTATATGTACGCAACCCTTGAGGCATATTATAAAAATTGGTTAAGATTATTTATTCTAAATAATCTTTTGTCGAAAATTCGTTTTCGACCCCTATTATCTCTAAATTGACTAGCCCGGATCTACGGGCGTTATAATTATCTCCCCCTTAGGATGATTACGTCCCGGAATCATCAACGAAATAGGCTCACATGATGACTCCATATGTTATCTCTTCATCCTAAGTAATAACCGTAACGTTGATGTTTCTTCGAACGAATATCTAACTCTAAGACTTCCTGATTGCAGGCGGTGCTCGATCTTGCACTTGCTCCCTATCTCACGTTAGACTCCAAATTATGACCTTCAAGCAACAGTCTCGATCCTTACTGTAGACTGCTTCTTCTTCTTAACAGACTTAAGATAAGTTATTTTATTACTAAAATAGACCGGTGTGTCATATTCTAATGACTTATCATCGTATGTTCCTACGCTTAGACCCAGGTCTCTTAGAGTCTTCCAGAACAGACTATACATTTCTTCATATTCTAATCACATCTTAAAAGGTAGCATATCTAGCTACAAGCAACTATCGCGATACCTCTACCGATCGCTTTGATTATCTTTTATTTCAATCTTTTGGCTTCAGTCAGATGCTAGATCAAACTTGGTTCTCTAAACCACGTAACATACTTATCGTAGTCGGACTCAATTCGATAATACCATTAGAGTCGGAATCACAATCATCCTCTTAGTCATTACCGAAACGATGGTAACGACATATTTGAATAAAACGGTATCAATTACTAGCTTCTTGGTAACCTTGTGACTTTCCCTGATCCAAGCGTGAGTCATGTGCTTCCGGTAGTATAGGCCTCTACTACCTTCCACACCTACTCATATTCGTCCCAAGTATTGTCTCGCAGTTTTCCAAGTCATTATCACAAAAAGAAACAATTTTTAACACATACAAATGTATCCAAACAATCATATAATTTTCCCTAGACTCTAGTAGGACTTCTTTCATGCGTATCTTCAATCAACAATTCTGCTTCGACATGGTTGCTGGTAGAACTGTCAGAAGATAGTATAACTTAATGGATTCTACCAAAAATCTTTCTTTCTTCTAATCGAAAGTGAGCTTCACCAGTACTAGACGTATTATTTATTAGACGCATTATAAAGGCAAGATATCGCTCTTAAAATATATTCCGATAGGTATCATTCACTATCGTAAGCCTTCTCATTTCCTCCATTTGCTCAGTGTGCTATGAATCCTTATCATGATATTCTATACACAAAAGTAGGCGTTCGGTGTATCAAGACGAGAATATAGATAAAGGAAGATTTAGACGCGTATTCCTCCGTATTACTCAAAAAAGTTACATGTCAGTTCTAATATTGTAATTAAACGTTTGGAAACCTGAGCACATAAAATTTCCAGATCTGGTCGGCAACAGACCATAGATCCGATCAAACGATAGCATAAAACATCACAAATCATTTAGCACATAAAAGCATTTTAGGCATCTTCCCTAATTAAGCTAGTGCCTGTGTCTATTCAGGTGTACTACCTAAAATATATTAGACACACTCCTCACGATCATTGCTTAGAATTCTAAGTTTAAGTCTATAAATAAATCTTTATTCCTAGTTCGCATAAGTTAATGCTCTGATACCAACAGTGACATCCCTATTTTCACAGATAGAAAAGACCGATTTTGTTTATGCTTTATAAAAATCAGAGTACCTCTTTTAATAAAAATGTTGCGGAATTTGTTCCCAGTAAAACATGATAAATACGTTATCAAAGCACTTCCGAAGAAAAGTATTTTTATTCATTTTTAAACATTTGGGATGTCATCGTCAATACAGAAACATAAGCATAAATAGAACTTACATTCATTATCACTAGTGATTTATATCTCCTTAATCTCTTAGTGTAATGTGACTTCATATCAACACCTGTGATATAAATAAATTGAATGGGTCAGGTTGGGAAACCTGGTGAGTACATAGGGATTTCAATCCCATAATGTTATACCATATATATAGTTTAAAACTCACAAAATATACAATTTCACCATATATATAAACAACTCTTATCCCACCCCGTCGATTCTCACAATAAGACTATCCATACTCTCGGACCTAAAATTAGCCATTTTACCTGATCCATACTCCCGGATAAAAAATGAACGACTTTACCTAATCCATACTCTCGGACTAGGGACGAATGACTAATCCATACTCTCGGATTAATGATGAATGATTATGCCTAATCTGTACTCTCGGACTAGGGACAATGACTATGTCTAATCCATGCTCCCGGATAAATGACATATACTAAGGTTTTATTCTCTGAGTATAATTCACTTGTACTCGTAGAAAAACACTACCCAATATTCCTCACAATTAATTTAGGTTAACTCTTTATCCTAAATCAGCATATATAATCAGGTATGTTCTTTAACAAGTGTCTCAGGCAACATCAAATAATTCGCACATAAACATATATTTAATACTTCAATTGATACTTGTATTAAAATCATGTTCATGAAAGGGACTATGCACTCACTTGAAAGGGTGGTGATTCCGAACTCAGACAGCGCTTCGTTTCTTAAAAATAATTTCCTTCAAAGAAACCTAGTATTATTACAACTAGAGTTTAGTCTATTATTTGTCGAGACTAATTAATAGTCTAGCTATTATTACTATTATATAAGCGTTAAACAATACTTATATAACCCATAATAATAGCCCAAGTACTTATTAACGTTACTATAATTAAATAAACGATATATTAAAAATATCGTAGGCGTAGCTCATTTACAGCGGGTTTTATAAAAAACCGGGCTTTGCTGCGAGCAGCCTTCCCGAGCTGAAAAGCTCTTCCTCTCGGAGCCGTCGAGCACTCCGGGGCTTCCGCCTGGTGCTAGGGAGGTTCCCTAGGCTTTTCGGGGGGTTTCGGGGCTAGAGAGAGGTTCTAGAGAGAGAGAGTAACAAGAAGAAAGAATGGGAAAGGTGTGAAGAAAATGAGGGTGGGAGAGGCTCTATTTATAGGGTGAAAATGGCTAAACTTGGTGCCACATGTCACCATCTAGTGGCAAGACTTGGGGAGAAAGCAATGGCCAAGATTGTGCCACATCACCCATTTTCGCACGGCACACTTCCGAATTCTAAAATCCGTAACTTTCACATACAACCTCCGTTTTTTACGTTCTTTATATCCAAGCGTAGGTAAAAATAAGATCTAAAACTTTCATTTTGACTCCGTCGGCTAATTCTCGACCAATCTTAAATTTAACACTACGAGGAGATTATACTGTTAAATGTCCGCGTAAAATTCAGAACTTCTACATACAGACTCTATTTTCGTCTGTCTTTTTACCGTTGAGTTCCTATTAATGAGATCTTCAATTCTCATTTAGGTTGCGTACGTCAAAAACCGCTCGAACTAAAATTCGAGTTTCGGGCCGTGCATTGCTATGCCAAATCTTAGAAAATTCATAACTTCCTAAAACGAAGTCAGATTTGGGCGTTCTTTTTTTGTATGTTCTCGGTTTAACATATACTACAACTTTTATTTGGATCGATAAGACTAAAAATTCCTTTATCAAAAATTCACTATTTACGTCTCCCGGTGCCGTGCCGATTTTGCCGTAAAACTTCGACGGGCTGTAACTTCTTCGTTATAACTCGGATTTCAGCGTTCTTTATATGTACGGAACCCTTGAGGCATATTATAAAACTTGGTTAAGATTATTTTTTCCAAATAATCTTTTGTCGAAAAGTTATTTTTGTCCCCTATTATCTCTAAATTGACTAGCCCGGATCTACGGGCGTTACAATTATCTCCCCCTTAGGATGATTACGTCCCATAATCATCAACGAAATAGGCTCACATGATGACTCCATATGTTATCTCTTCATCCTAAGTAATAACCGTAATGTTGATGTTTCTTCGAACGAATATCTAACTCTAAGACTTCCTGATTACAGGCGGTGCTTGATCTTGCACTTGCTCCCCATCTCACGTTAGACTCCAAATTATGACCTTCAAGCAACAGTCGCGATCCTTACTGGAGACTGCTTCTTCTTCTTAACAGACTTAAGATAAGTTATTTTATTACTAAAATGGACCGGTGTATCATATTCTAATGACTTATCATCGTATGTTTCCACGCTTAGACTCAGGTCTCTTAGAGTCTTCCAGAACAGACAAAACATTTCTTCATATTCTAATCACATCTTAAAAGGTAGCATTTCTAGCTACAAGCAACTATCGCGATACCTCTACCGATCGCTTTGATTATCTTTTATTTCAATCTTCCGGCTTAAGTCAGATGTTACATCAAACTTGGTTCTCTAAACCACGTAACATACTTATCGTAGTCGGACTCAATTTGAAAATACCAATAGGGTCGGAATAACAATCATCCTCTTGGTCATTACCGAAACAATGGTAACGACATATTTGAATAAAACGGTTTCAATTACTAGATTTCACACCTACTCATACTCGTCCCAAGTATTGTCTCGCAGTTTTCCAAGTGATTATCACAAAAAAAAACAATTTTTAACACATACAAATGTGTCCTAACAATCATATAATTTTCCCTAGACTCTACTAGGACTTCTTTCATGCGTATCTTCAGTCATCAATTCTGCTTCGACACGGTTGGTGGTGGAAATGTCAGAAGATGGGATAACTTCATGGATTCTACCAAAAATCTTTCTTTCTTCTAATCGAAAGTGAGCTTCTCCCGTACTAGACGTATTATTTATTCGACGCATTATAAAGGCAAGATATTGCTCTTAAAATATATTCTGATAGGTATCATTCACTATCGTAAGCCTTCTCATTTCCTCCATTTGCTCAATCTGCTATGAAACCTTATCATGATATTCTATACACAAAAGTAGGCGTTCGGTGTATCAAGATGAGAATATAGATAAAGGAAGGTTTAGACGCATATTCCTCCGTATTACTCCAAAAAGTTACATGTCAGTTCTAATATCGTAATTAAACGTTTAGAAACCTGAGCGCATAAAATTTCCAGGTCAGCAACAAACCATAGATCCGATCAAACGATAACATAAAACATCACAAATCATTTAGCACATAAAAGCATTTTATGCATCTTCACTAATTAAGCTAGTGCTTGTGTCTATTCAGGTGTACTTCCTAAAATATATTAGACACACTCCTCATGATCATCGCTTAGCATTCTAAGTTAAATTTAGAAATAAATCCTTACTCCCAGTTCGCTTAAACTAATGCTCTGATACCAACTGTGACATCCCCATTTTCACAGCCAGAAAAGACCGATTTTGTTTATGCTTTATAAAAATCAGAGAACCTCTTTTAATAAAAATGTTGCGGAATTTGTTCCCAGTAAAGCATGATAAATACGTTATCAAAAGCACTTCCGAAGAAAAGTATTTTTATTCATTTTTCAACATTTGGGATGTCATCGTCAACACATAAATATAAGCATAAACATAACTTACATTCATTATCACTAGTGATTTATATCTCCTTAATCTCTCAGTGTAATGTGACTTCATATCAACACCTGTGATATAAATAAACTGAGTGGGTCAGGTTGGGAAACCTGGTGAGAACATAGGGATTTCAATCCCATAATGTTATACCATATATATAGATTAAAACTCACAAAATATACAATTTCACCATATATATAAACAACTCTTATCCCACCCCGTCGATCCTCACAACGAGACTATCCATACTCTCGGACCTAAGATTAGCCGTTTTACCTGATCCATACTCTCGGATCAGAAACGAACGACTTTACCTAATCCATACTCTCGTACTAGGGACGAATGACTAATCCATACTCTCGGATTAATGATGAATGATTATGCCTAATCCATACTCTCGGACTAGGAACATTGACTACGTCTAATCCATGATCCCGGATCAATGACATATACTAAGGTACTATTCTCTGAGTATAATTCACTCGTACTCGTATAAAAACACTTCCCAATATTCCTCATAATTAATTTAGGTTTACTCTTTATCCTAAATCAGCATATATAATCAGGTATGTTCTTTAACAGGTATCTCAGGCAACATCAAATAATTCGCACATAAACATATATTTAATACTTCAATCGATACTTGTATTAAAATCATGTTCATGAAAGGGACTATGCACTCACTTGAAAGGGTGGTGATTCCGAATTCAGACAGCGCTTCGCTTCTTAAAAATAATTTCCTTCGACAAAACCTAGCATTATAACAACTAGAGTTTAGTCTATTATTTGTCGAGACTAATTAATAGTCTAGCTATTATTACAATTATATAAGCGTTAAACAATACTTATATAACCCATAATAATAGCCCAAGTACTTATTATAAGTTCCTAATAACGTTACTATAATTAAATAAACGATATATTAAAAATATCGTATGCATAGCTCACTTACAGCGGGTTTTATAGAAAACCGAGCTTTGTTTGGAGCAACGTTCCTGAGCCGAAAAGCTCTTCCTCTCGAAGCCGTCGAGCACTCCGGGACTTCCTCCTGGTGCTAGGGAGGTTCCCTAGGCTTTTCGGGGGGTTTCGGGGCTAGAGAGAGGTTATAGAGAGAGAGTAAAAAGAAGAAAGAATGGGAAAGGTGTGAAGAAAATGAGGGTGGGAGAGGCTCTATTTATAGGGTGAAAATGGCTAAACTTGGTGCCACATGTCACCATCTAGTGGCAAGACTTGGGGAGAAAGCAATGGCCAAGATTGTGCCACATCACCCATTTTCACACAACACACTTTCGACTTCTAAAATCCGTAACTTTCACATACAACCTCCATTTTTCACGTTCTTTATATCCAACCGTAGGTAAAAATAAGATCTAAAACTTTCATTTTGACTCCTTCGTCTAATTCTCGACCGATCTTAAATTTAACACTACGAGGAGATTATACTGTTAAATGTCCGCGTAAAATTCAGAACTTTTACATACAGACTCTATTTCCGTCTGTCTTTTTACCGTTGAGTTCCTATTAATGAGATCTTCAATTCTCATTTAGGTCGCGTACGTCAAAAACCGCTCGAACTAAAATTCGAGTTTCGGGTCGTGCATTGCTATGCCAAATCTTAGAAAATTCATAACTTCGTCAAACGAAGTCAGATTTGGGCGTTCTTTTTTCGTATGTTCTCGGTTTAACATATACTACAACTTTTATTTGGATCGATAAGACTAAAAATTCGTTTATCAAAAATTCACTATTTACGTCTCCCGGTGCCGTGCCGATTTTGCCGTAAAACTTCGACGGGCTGTAACTTCTTCGTTATAACTCGGATTTTGGCGTTCTTTATATGTACGGAACCCTTGAGGCATATTATAAAACTTGGTTAAGATTATTTTTTCTAAATAATATTTTGTCGAAAAGTTATTTTTGTCCCCTATTATCTCTAAATTGACTAGCCCGGATCTACGGGCGTTACAATTATCTCCCCCTTAGGATGATTACGTCCCAGAATCATCAACGAAATAGGCTCACATGATGAATCCATATGTTATCTCTTCATCCTAAGTAATAACCGTAATGTTGATGTTTCTTCGAACGAATATATAACTCTAAGACTTCTTGATTGCAGGCGGTGCTCGATCTTGCACATGCTCCCTATCTCACGTTAGACTCCAAATTATGACCTTCAAGAAACAGTCGCGATCCTTACTGGAGACTGCTTCTTCTTCTTAACAGACTTAAGATAAGTTATTTTATTACTACAATGGACCGATGTATCATATTCCAATGACTTATCATCGTATGTTCCCACGCTTAGACTCAGGTCTCTTAGAGTCTTCCAGAACAGACAAAACATTTCTTCATATTCTAATCACATCTTAAAAGGTAGCATTTCTAGCTACAAGCAACTATCGCGATACCTCTACCGATCGCTTTGATTATCTTTTATTTCAATATTCCGGCTTAAGTTAGATGCTACATTAAACTTGGTTCTCTAAACCATGTAACATACTTATCGTAGTCGAACTCAATTTGAAAATACCAATAGGGTCGGAATAACAATCATCCTCTTGGTCATTACTGAAACAATGGTAACGACATATTTGAATAAAACGGTATCAATTACTAGCTTCTTAGTAACCTTGTGACTTTCCCTGATCCAAGCGTTAGTCATGTGCTTCTGGTAGTATAGGCCTCTACTACCTTTCACACCTACTCATACTCGTCACAAGTTTTGTCTCGCAGTTTTCCAAGTCATTATCACAAAAAAAACAATTTTTAACACATACAAATGTGTCCTAACAATCATATAATTTTCCCTAGACTCTACTAGGACTTCTTTCATGCGTATCTTCAGTCAACAATTCTGCTTCGACACGGTTGGTGGTGGAAATGTTAGAAGATAGGACAACTTCATGGATTCTACCAAAAATCTTTCTTTCTTCTAATCGAAAGTGAGCTTCTCCCGTACTAGACATATTATTTATTAGACGCATTATAAAGGCAAGATATCGCTCTTAAAATATATTCCGATAGGTATCATTCACTATCGTAAGCCTTCTCATTTCCTCCATTTGCTCAGTCTGCTATGAATCATTATCATGATATTCTATACACAAAAGTAGGCGTTTGGTGTATCAAGATGAGAATATAGATAAAGGAAGGTTTAGACGCGTATTCCTCCGTATTACTCCAAAAAGTTACATGTCAGTTCTAATATCGTAATTAAACGTTTAGAAACCTGAGCGCATAAAATTTCCAGGTCGGCAACAAACCATAGATCCGATCAAACAATAACATAAAACATCACAAATCATTTAGCACATAAAAGCATTTTAGGCATCTTCCCTAATTAAGCTAGTGCTTGTGTCTATTCAGGTGTACTTCCTAAAATATATTAGACACACTCCTCATGATCATCGCTTAGCATTCTAAGTTTAAGTCTAGAAATAAATCCTTATTCCTAGTTCTCTTAAACTAATGCTCTGATACCAACTGTGACATCCCCATTTTCACAGCCAGAAAAGACCAATTTTGTTTATGATTTATATAAATCAGAGTACCTCCTTTAATAAAAATGTTGCGGAATTTGTTCCCAGTAAAGCATGATAAATACGTTATCAAAAGCACTTCCGAAGAAAAGTATTTTCATTCATTTTTCAACATTTGGGATGTCATCGTCAATACAGAAACATAAGCATAAACAGAACTTACATTCATTATCACTAGTGATTTATATCTCCTTAATCTCTCAGTGTAATGTGACTTCATATCAACACTTGTGATATAAATAAACTGAGTGGGTCAGGTTGGGAAACCTGGTGAGAACATAGGTATTTCAATCCCATAATGTTATACCATATATATAGTTTAAAACTCACAAAATATACAATTTCACCATATATATAAACAACTCTTATCCCACCCCGTCGATCCTCACAACGAGACTATCCATACTCTCGCACCTAAGATTAGCCGTTTTACCTGATCCATACTCCCAGATCAGAAACGAACGACTTTACCTAATCCATACTCTCGTACTAGGGACGAATGACTAATCCATACTCTCGGATTAATGATGAATGATTATGCCTAATCCATACTCTCGGACTAGGGACAATGACTATGTCTAATCCATGCTCCCGGATCAATGACATATACTAAGGTTTTATTCTCTGAGTATAATTCACTCGTACTCGTAAGAAAACACTACCCAATATTCCTCATAATTAATTTTGGTTTACTCTTTATCCTAAATCAACATATATAATCAGGTATGTTCTTTAACAAGTATCTCAGGCAACATTAAATAATTCGCACATAAACATATATTTAATACTTCAATCGATACTTGTATTAAAATCAAGTTCATGAAAGGGACTATGCACTCACTTGAAAATGTGGTGATTCCGAACTTAGACAGCGCTTCACTTCTTAAAAATAATTTACTTTGACGAAACCTAGTATTATTACAACAAGAGTTTAGTCTATTATTTGTCGAGACTAATTAATAGTATAGCTATTATTACTATTAGATAAGCATTAAACAATACTTATATGTACGGAACCCTTGAGGCATATTATAAAACTTGGTTAAGATTATTTATTCTAAAAAATCTTTTGTCGAAAAGTCATTTTCGACCCCTATTATCTCTAAATTGACTAGCCCGGATCTACGGGCGTTACAAGTGACTCCATGCAGAAGTGTTTTCTATTCCTATGGGGCAAAGTTAAAGTAAATGAAGAATTGATACTATGCACGGTAGTGCATTCCAGAGACGAAATTAGTTTTCCAGGTTGGAAGAGCAACATCGTGGCTCAACTCTCGAAAGTCCTGTTGCCCAACTCTCAATAGTCGTGTTACTCACCTATCGCTAGCAGCTCACTGCCCGAGCCTCAACGGCCCTGCTGGCAAGTTCCTGACAGCAGTCTTGCTATGCACCACTTGAAAATAACTACATTGTCAAGCCCTAAGTAGCACCACCACATGGCTCTCCGCAAACAGCCAAGACAGCGAGGCATCATTTATTAGTACGACTAGCGATGCAGCAAAGCACCAGGTACCATTCCGCTTTAACCCAGACTTATCACACGAGCTAGAGACACAGATTGTAGGGTATTACGCCCAATCATGCGAGGTTCAGTACCCTTGCCTTGAGTCGCCTGGCTTCTCTGCCCGACTCTATTATAGCGGCAAGATCTGCATGCGAGGTTCAGTACCCTCGCCTCGAGTCGCCTGGCTTCTCAGCCTGACTCCATTACAGCGGCAAGCTCCGCATGCGAGGTTCAGTACCCTCGCCTCGAGTCACCTGGATTCTCAGCCCGACTCCATTACAGCGGCAAGCTCCACATGCGAGGTTCAGTACCCTCGCCTCGAGTCGCCTGGCTTCTCAGCCCGACTGCATTATAGCGGCACGCTCCGCATGCGAGGTTCAGTACCCTTTCCTCGAGACGCCTGGCTTCTCAGCCCGACTCCAGTATAGCAACATGCCCCGACCATTCCACACGATGCTCTTCCGTGTGATTTATCTACGATCGGCGGCAGCCAAGCCCGATCCGTTCCATGCGATCCTCTCCCGCATGATTTATCTATGATCGCTAGCAGCCAAGCCCGATCCATTCCACGCGAGGCTTTCCCACATGACACCTCCATGATCATTGGCTGCTAAGCCCAAGCTATTCTCATAAGCCGCGCATCACAAGCTTCTTCCACACCGTGATCTTGGTGCTTCCCCTCTCATGGTCATCATGGTTCTCTTGTGCTGGGACGACCGATGAAGTGTTATCCACAGACAACCTGCTATAGTGAGGATACTCTCCAGCAAGAAGGTCATCCCAACAGCGTCCCTGCTACCTACGACCCCACAACATCTCTGTTTCCTGGCTCTCGGAAACGATCTTGTTGCGTAACCCTACCTGTAGCCTCGCCGCGTACCCCACGACATATGTGTTTCCTGGCTCTCGAAAATGGTCTCGATGTGCAACCCTACACGTAGCCTCGTCGCGTACCCCACAGCATCTCTGTTTCCTGGCTCCCGGAAACGGTCTTGCTGCATAACCCCACCTATAGCCTCGCTGTGTATCCCTCAGCATCACTGTTGCCTAGCCCTCGGAAACAGTCTAGTTGCGCAACCCATACCTCTAGCCTCACCGCTTATCCCTTAGCACCTCTGCTGCTTGGCTCTCGGCAACAGTCTCACTGCATGTTTCCTACCTATAGCCTCACTACCTGTTCCTCAAGAATTTTGTTGTCTGGCTATTGGCAATAGTCTTACTGCGTGACCCTCTATAGCAACCTAGTCGCCCAGCTCTCGGAATCTATTCCTCGCCTCCTCTAAGAAAAAGGGGGGGGGTGGGGATAGGGTTGGTACTCTGCAATCTAGCTAGGTGTAGCCCGAGCAAGAAAGATCCTCAATACGGTTATTAATGCAGACTATGTAGATGGTTACTGGTGACATCCCATCTCGCATGGCTACCACAACAATCACATCGAATAACAGTCTCAAGGACTGAATGGCAAGCTTATGCTTCTTAGCTACCCCGGTCCGACATTCCACCGACATCAGTGTCGCATAACACTCTTTAGCAGCCTTGGTCCACATGATCGCAGCAACAGTTACGTTGCATCTCACCGACCGGCTCGCACTCCTCTCAATGAAGGAGTATCAAGTCAGCCCAAGCAATGTTTGGCTCATTGCACAACCCCACGACTCTTGTGGGCGAGGTTCGGTCATTTCTCTTTATTATTTAAATGCTTTGGTGCTTTATGTAGTCCGATCCGATTGTTAGCAACCCAATCGCATCAGACTAGGGGGACTTGACAATGCACAGTTTATATGACTAAGTCCAGTCCGATGTCATTATCCGCGTACCAATAACACCAGACTGGGGGGACTTGATGATATATGGTCCACTAGCATGGCCCAGACTGCTCTAGCGTGCCAGCCTAGCCTGGCACGCTCCCGCCAGCCTTGTCTGGTGTTCTCTTGCCAACCTTGCTGGGGAATCCCTTTCCAGCCTCGCTAGGGACTCTCCTATTGGTTTATATGACTAGTTCCATTCCAATGTCATTGGCCGCGTACCAATAACACCAGACTGGGGGGACTTGATGATATATGGTCCACTAGCATGGCGTAGACAGCTCCGGCGAGCCATCCTCGCCTGACGCTCCCTTGCCAGCCTTGCTGGGCACACTCCTGCTAGCCCTGCCTGGCATTCCCTTGCGAGCCTTGATGGGGACTCTCCTGCCGGCTCGGCCAGGCGCTCCCTCGCCTGACACTCCTTTGCCATCCTTTCCTGGTGCGCGTCCGCCAGCCTCGCCTGGCGCCTCCAGGCGGCCTTGCCCAGCTCCTTGCTAGCTGGGCCTGAATTGGGATGGCCCAAGGCCTGACCTAATTTTCCCCTATATAATGAACAGTACCTCCTCCATCAAGGGGCAATCTCTCTCTCCTAGGTGGTTCAGCCACCACTAGACTTCCCTATGGCTCAACCGCCACCCACCACCACTAGCACCAAGATGGTTCTATCCAGCTATGGAGGACCATCTCACATCTTCATGCTGATCTAACTTGACTGTCGGAGCCCGCTCCTGGGGCACAGTCCTTGGGGCGGCTTTAACGGGTTTGCACTGTGATGTCCAGATCTCTGTCGGAGCAGAAGACAAGAGAAATCGCTGGAGGTCGATGTCGCATCAATATATATATATATATATATATATATATATATATATATATATATATATATATATATATATATATATATATATATATATATATATATATATATATATATATATATATAGGGTGAGGTTCAATAGAGAACCATAATTAACCAAGGAACCAAGGAACCAATCTTTTTTTTGAACTTTTAGAACTTATGCTTTATAAAAAAAACTAAAAATACAGAAATTCATAACTTTTTATCCTTTTTTCCAATGATATAAAATTCGATTTTTTTTAAGTCAAATTCACACACTTAATCCGAAAAATATTTTTCACATTCACAATGTTAATATATAAATTTATATTTTTTTAGATTTTTTTTCGATAAAGAATAAGCTCTAGAAATTGAAAAAAAAATTTGGTTCTTTTAAGAACCCATAATTATGGTTCTCTATTGAACTTTTCCCTATATATATATATATATATATATATATATATATATATATATATATATATATATATATATATATATATATATATATATATATAGGGTGAGGTTCAATAGAGAACCATAATTAACCAAGGAACCAAGGAACCAATCTTTTTTTCAACTTTTACAACTTTTATTTTTTATCAAAAAAGAAAACTAAAAATACAGAAATTCATAGCTTTTTATTCTTTTTCCAATGATATAAAATTCGATTTTTTTAACGTCAATTTCACAATGTGAATCTTTGAAAATTCACAACGTGAATCCGGATTCACACGGTGAATCCGAAAAATATTTTTCACATTCACAATGTTAATATATGAATTTAGATATTTATAGATTTTTTTTTCCGATAAAGAATAAGTTCTAGAATTTGAAAAAAAGATTTGGTTCCTTGAAGAACCAATGATTATGGTTCTCAGTTGAACTTTTCCATATATATATATATATATATATATATATATATATATATATATATATATATATATATATATATATATATATATATATATATATATATATATATATATATACACACTAGTAGTCGACGCGAGCAATGACGAGGCGGCGATTAGTTTCATTTCAAATAGTAGACTATAGGCGACGATTGTTTTTCTTTGCATACGTGAAAATGTTTCGTTTCTATGGCCAACGTTGTTTTTGCTTGAATGTATAAGTATGTTGCTTATTCGGGTTTAAATGAAAAGCATTTTGTTGGGTCTGGTTATTTTCATTTATGTGAATAGTTTTAGGACAATAGTTAGATTCCTTTTAACGTGGTTCAAATTGTTCCTTTCAATCAACGACTGGACAATGTTATTTTTGGTTAAAAATATATGTACGTTGCTATTTCAGATAAAAAAATAAACATGTGTGCTCTTTTTGTAATATGTATATATAAAAAAAATTATTTTATTTTAAGATAACATTAAAGTAAATTATTTTTTGTTAAAACTAAATATACCGTTTTAAATTCCATCAATTTAGATGCATGTCAAGTTTGAGTGCACGTATACTATTTGTATTATTAGTTTCATTGTTTTTTAGCATACATTGTTGTTAGTTTTATCGATTTTCAACAATATATAGTTTTACTATTATCATCTCTATTGTTTTTGTTATTAGTTCTATAAAAAATATTGTTTGATTTATGTCGATTCGAAAGATATATTAGAGTAAGAGTGTCTTGACTTTTTTAATAATAACTTAGTGGTTTCTTTTTTACTTGATAAACTTTATGAATAAAAAGATAAACCTTATAAATATATTGTTATTTTCGTTTAAAATAAAAGTTATAATAGTTATATTTTAATTTGCAACTTTTACGTTTTACCAATTTTTTTTAGATAATCTATTGGTATTTCTCAAACTATTCAACACTACTTCCAAACTAAACCTTTGTCAAAACTCAAACTTGAGCTGAATATTTAATTCAAATTTTAAGGGACAAACAAATAAAAATTCCAATAAACAGCCAACAACCAAGGGCCAAGGGACAAACTAAAAAAAAAAATCTGATAAACAGCCAAAAATTACGATAAACACCCAACAGAAAGTCCACTCTTGAAATGCCCTTCTCCAGCATTCTCTTCTTGTTAGCATCAGATACCCTCATATTGTCTATAGTCACTGAAGTTGTGTCTATTGTCGAGGTCTTTTCCTGCCGTTAGCAATACATGTAAAGAATGGATGCCTTAAAGTTTAAACATACATTGGAATATTTGGGAAGTATTATGATTCAGAAGGCGACCTTGCTGCTCTACCAGATACTTGTATGGTGACCTCCTGCAAACACAATCTTCAAAGTTTATAAATTAACTCCATGATTGTTCTAAACATTCTAGATTTATCACCAATCTTGAAAGTTTAGGCTTTAAGCCGACAAAATGTTGTTTCTCTAATAATAACCTGCAAGAAAAAAAAAACTAAATCAGAAAGAGAGAGGGTAAGTGGTGTGTTTTAAAAAAGATTAAGATTGGAAAAAAAAAGAATAAATCGGAAAAAGAGAGGGTAAATGGTGTGCTTTTTGTGTGTACATGTGGAGGAGTGATTTCTATAATAGGGGTAATCTTTCCCTCCTCGGCCTAATAAAACAACGAAATTTTTTGAGTTCGTGAAGGGCAAAATGGGAATATAAAAAAGATTAAGATTAGGATTTTTACCAATTTCTCGTATGTTTCCTTGATTGAAGCTTCAAATGATTCAAATGAAGTGGGGACAACTGCTCCGGCATCTTTGAGTGCTTCATTTTTAGCTTGTGCAGACTCCATTTCACCACCACTTTTGGCTCCCTTATTAATGAATGGGTAAGTGAAAAAGATTAAACATGATCAACAGAATCACAAAATTACCCTTCCAAATTAAAGAAAGGAAAAATAGCAATGTAATGTACGTTGTCTATATTAGTGAAAGGTTGCTATTTCTTGCATAATTTAGCATTTAAGAAAGTAAGATAATAAACTTATTGCATGACCAAATTGAACTTCTGATTTGAAGAGACGTGCACAAATGTCGAACAGATCTACGATTAAGTGAAAAAGGGGATATGAGAAATTTTAGGTTTGATATTTTAACAATACTAAGATAAAATTTTACCTAGAGACTGAAGAGAAACCAATCGAAATCGATTGCCAATCGTTCAAAAAGTCGATTGCAGGGGTGCACTTTGGATTTTGTCTTGAAGAAATCAGATGGAAATTTTATAAACAGATGAATAAGAGTGATGATGAGGCTGGCCATGCTTCCTGCGTCACTGATCTTCAATCGCCGACTGTTCCACCTGCATCGAGTGTAAGCGGCGTTGTCCAGCTGTCCGCTCCTCTGGTCGTGACACCCCCATCTCCAATCTCCGACTCAGCGCCCGTCATACCGGAGTCGTTCCCTCTCTTGATGTCGGAAAAACTTAGCAGTGAAAGGGAGAGGGTGGTGTGTTGCTCGAAACGTGGTGGAACGATGAACGAGGTGGTGAGGGGGACTATTTAGGGTTAGAGGGAAGAAGAAAAAAGGAGAAACAGAGAGAAGCGGTAGTGGTTTTCAAATTTTGAAAATGAAATATGTGACAACCCGAAATTTCCATTCTGAACAAACCATTTGAAGCCAATAGAAGTAGAACAGTTACTGTGAAAACTCAGATTTCAAGTATAAGTTAGGCAGTTTTCAGGATTTTACACTTAAGGAGATATTAGGAGAGTGGATGCACTAGGGTTTTGTGCAACACTGTTATTCCAATACTCTAGTATATTAGAGTTCATTCCGAGAATAGAAATATTTTCTGCCAAAAATCTCAGGACTATAAATAGAATTCTGAACCAAATTGGTTCATTAGTTGAATTCCAATTAGAGAAAAGCCAAATTCTCTCTCACGGATCTTCGGGTTTTTATCACAAATTGTGAGTAACTCTTTCTAGTAGTATTAGAAAGCTTTAAATGTGTTCATAACATAGATTACATAGCTAAATCATCCGATTTAGGAGTTTACTCCCCAAGGTGTTCTTGGGCGGTAAACTCCCGAAACCAAGACTAGATTGTCCCCCGTGATTAGTAACTACCTTGGACTTGTATAGAAGTGTGTTAGGGACAAGAAATCAACCAAGAACCACCCAAGTTTAGGATTTCACGGCCCAAGAGTAGCTTAGGCCGTAAACTCCCTTGTAACATGCTCAAATGGTGCTTTTAAGGCACCTAAGGCTTAGACTTTATTTTAGACAAGTACCCTAAAGTGTTTAAAGCCTAGAAAACATAAGGAATCACAAGGAAAAAGGAGTTTACTGCCAATATAAACTCTTGGGCCGTAAACACCTATAAAGGGGTCAAATGACACCCTAACTCCTTCCTTATGCCTAGAACCCAACATAGATCATTACCTAGAAATGTTTGAGACTTGAAAACACCATAAAAACCCTCCCAAGGGAGTTTACGGCCGTAAACTCCAAGGGAATATGGTCTCTGGGCCGTAAACTCCCCAAAGGAGTTAATATGGTACCCAAACACTTGTTATAGCCTTGAAACAATTCATCACATGAGTTGTAATAATTCTAAGCTCCATTTAGGGCCTTCGTTGAGAGTTTACGACCAGGAGTTAATCCCCTGGGCCTTAAATTCCAAAGAATATGGTCATTAGACCTTAAACTCCCATTAGGGGCATTGCACTCCTTTGTTGCAACCCATTAGCCTCCTAGCACTTGACCAAAAGTGTTTTCCTCGCGTTTAAATGTTTATACTTGTATAATTAGTGTTTTAATCACTAATTATTTATATACATATGCTTTGATATGAAATTAGGATCATTGGGTGTGTCTAAGTGTTCACTTGACACCAAGCACTTGCCCGATCCTTCCGTACGATAACAGTTCGTTCAACTCCAGTCACTTACTGCAGGTGAGTTCATACCCCTTAACAAATGTTTTAAACTATTTTTAAATGTTTTATGGGGGGATACAAGTAGAATCATGCTACTTATTATATCAATCACATGTGATTAATAAGTAGAATTATGCTAGTTATTACATCAATCACATGTGATTAATATACAACATTCAAATGATTTGGCTACTCATTAGCCGTTTTACCAAACAGTTTCCTTCAAATGATTTTTTATAAACATTTTATATGTTTTAAACTCCTTATTACACTGTATATTTTACTCTGTATACCACATTTCAAACTTATTGACAATTGTGTTTCAAACAAATGCTTCTTTATACTAAACTGTTTTATCAAACCCATGCCTTCAAATTGTTTTATAGGTTGACATCAAGTCGATCTTTTCTTAAAATAATAATTTTGTTTCAAATGTTTTACAAAACTTTTTTATGCTTTTATATTATAAATTGCATGCCTCTATATGTATAGTTATATAAGAAATGTTTAAAAGACTTAGGAAGGCTATCCACCCTATTTCCTTTTCGCGCTTGAGATGTGGTCTGGTGGGATAACGGGTACTCGTCCGAAGGTCGTTTAAATATTAGTTATATATCATGTGTACATATATAGTCATAAAAGGTCCTTCCAGTTCATCCCATGCCCTTGGGTAGCAAGGGTATACATCCATGTCCATACGTACCAGTTAGATTACTAGTAAACTACCATATAGGTAGTTTAGGAAGATACTAGAACAATTACTAGAACGCAATATCATACAATGAGTCAGTTCATTCATGAGTCAATACTTTCTAGAACATTACAGTACATTACTATACTTGCTAGATAGAGAGAGAACACACATTACAGCTAGCACACGTAGAACATTCCCATACATTACACTTACATTAATATGTTAATAAAATTATGATCCACTGTATGGGATCATGCCTTAATTGTCATGAACCGGATTGTAGCCAGAATCTCTTGAACGGAGAGCGTGAGTTTGCGTATAGATCTATAATGGATTGACTATCCTACACCTTGCTGCTAGCTACAGCGGGACCTGCAGGTCTGTGGGTGCCAAACGTCATACCTTATTTTCGACTATACGT
The DNA here is from genome assembly GCF_002870075.4 of Lactuca sativa. Taxonomy (NCBI): domain Eukaryota; kingdom Viridiplantae; phylum Streptophyta; class Magnoliopsida; order Asterales; family Asteraceae; genus Lactuca; species Lactuca sativa. Next base: position 221,123,710 of record NC_056625.2, read on the forward strand.
TGTCGTTGTTACAGTGTGAGTTTGCGTATAGATCTATACTAGATTGACAATCCTACACCTTGCTGCTAGCTACAGCCGGACCTGCAGGTCTACGGGTGCCAAACGTCATTCCGTTATTACGACCATTCATTATGTCGTTGTTACTAGTCGATAGTATGGTGCAATTTATCACATAATGCCTTAATATAAATCCGGTTTAAGGTAGTTAGTACGGTAGTAGTTCTTATAGCACTGCACCATAGTACTATTTCATTTTCCCATTTCATTCACTTCCTAAACATTCACACGACGCACGGTAATGTAGAAACTATATTTTTGTTAATGATAGTTATACTTGGGAAAATACATACTCTTACAAGAGACACACATCCAGACACTAGATGCCTTGGTAGAAGGCTACATTCAGAACAGTTAGGTGTTGGTAGAAGACACCTTCTTATACTAGTAGGAATTATAGGGATTTCTAGGGTTTTTCAAACCTTTACAGTTGTTTTACAAACATTTTCATACTTACAGTTCATATACATTTTCATACTTATAGTTCATATACACTTTCAATACTTACAAGTCATACATACAAATTCTTACATACAGATTTATACATACAAATACTTACTTACAAATTAAGACACTAAAAGACTTTTGATCTCACCAGCTTCAAAGCTGATACTCGCTTTCAAAATTATTTGTATCCTCAGGTCATCATAGACAGGTACCGATGCAAGGAGAAAGGAAGATGGAGCTTGTTCAAGACTTATCTTTCATTTTGATTTATGCTTTAGTGTTTATCAAAATTTGACAGAACACATTTGTATAATAATTATATTATTAATGCAATGGATGATGTTGTTGCTTGTTTACTACTTTACATTGTTGTGATATTATACATGACGTCCTCCGCCCCAGAACGTTTCTGCCGTTCTCGGTTTTGGGGTGTGACAGATTGGTATCAGAGCATTGTTTATAGTGAATTAAGTATATCATCCCATAAAAGATATACTAACTATAAATACATAAGGGATTAAAAATACTCTGACCAAGAGTTTATACTTTAAATAATAAAATATTTAAGTAAGTATACGTGCCTGTATTCATACTAAAATCAGTGTCACTAGGACAGTACAAAAGAATTACGATTGTTGGGCAACACAAGTGGACTTAGAGGTATATGGTCAAAACTGGGAAGATATAGCCTGATCACCTATATTATCCGAGAGTTGACTAGCATGTGCCTAAGTTTAATTGTGTGGTTGCAACGATGCTAAAATCTTACCAACCCTACCACAATGAGAACAATAGAACATAACATTAAAATTAAAATTCTATAGGAGTATTTGTTGTTACTATAAGTACTTTATACTTGAGAATTAAAACGAGATCTTCATTAATAAGTTGATAGTTGCTAAGTGGATACACTGAGGCTATATGTAATTAGGATGTTATAGACTTAGAATCTGTGAAAATTTTACTTCACCCCTATTCTGTGTGAATACATAGTTAAGGTCACTTATTCGAAGGTCTATCCTGTTTAGATTACACATAGCTGGTATGCACTTCACAAATAGCGATGTAACTAATGAAGGTTTTCTAAATAATTATCTAGATAGTTCGTCTAATAATTATTCTCTTACCCTAAATTCTCGCATAGAAAATATAGCTGGACTCCATCCCCATGGCAACCAGTACCTTCCGAGTGAGGTCATAACTGGTTGGTTTGGAGAAGAACCAGAGAATGATCATCCTATCCCCTTGAATGATCACCATGATTAAGACCTTTCGTATGTAGCTAACTTCGAACCAGAGGTTGAGAACCTACCCTAAGCAGCTCCCTTTCCAATTCCTAACCCTCGTCCGGCTTTTCATGGCCCGAACCCCCCCCCCCCCCCCCCTGAGTGAGTGGAATGCTTGGAAACATGGAGCCAAGGACAAGATCAGCCCATGTCATTTAATGGCGACCGAAGCTTTTGCGACTTGAAAAATGGGGGCTCAGCAGATAGAGTCTTGCCAATCTTGGTCCGCAGAGTGACTCGAAATGAGATTCAAGGCAGGACAGCTATACATCAGATTACCGAAGTTGCCGCCAATGCGAGAATGCATACCCTCCACACCATTCGTCTAGAAGATGCTCGTGAGAGATCAGAGAGAAACCATGAAACCCTGTTGCAAGCACTGGCTGAATCACGAGCCGAAGTCATAGAGCTCCGAGTACACCAGAGGGTGTATGAAAGACACCTACTTGATGTAGAACGTCAACTGGTTGAACTAAGAGTTCACTAGAGGGGTGATCGTCGTCAGTAGTAGACTCTTTACTTTGCTTCCCTTGTTAGAAAGTAATCGTTTTCTGTCGTTGCCTGATGTGGCATTTTCTATGAAATTATCTTGTACTGTAAGTACTTTTAGTTAGGTCCTTATGCTGTCAGGAACTATCTTCTGTGGATGTGATGTAAGACCTTTACAAGGTCATTTTCCCGAATCTTTACATCGTGAATATCCAAGATATTGACAGCCGGCTAACTTCTGTGTCATTCTTCATTCAAGTGCTCTTATCATACTCTCATTGGAGTCTATCTGAAACCTGCTTTAGTCAAGTCATTGGACTATAGCAAGTTAGATCTAGAGACATTTCCATGTCTCTTTCAATGGTTGGATCATGTTATTCACCAACCCACGATACCTCGGCTGGCACAACAAACGTTTTGAGACCATTCTACGAACTTACTTCTACCCATTACAAATATTGCATCATAAGGATGTAGGTGAACCTTCACGAACATACTTCCATTCCGTACTAGGACTACATCATAGGGATGTAGGTCAAACATTCGAGAACATAGTCTTACTCTTTTCTTGAACAATCTAAGTACATCTAGGGTCAACCAGAATCGCTCACAAAATCCTCATCTTTCGTGTTACAGAATCATGTCATCATCCGGAAGCAATCAGTCGAACAGGGAAACCTCCGCTTTTCCTATGGACGCCTCTACCTTTCAAACAGCAGTTACAACTGCTGTGGTGGCTGCCGTAACGCGGTCCTTGCGCACCGTAGCGCTATCAGCACAATCAATGCTGCTAATGGAATGAAGTTTCCAATCGTGGTATCCATCCAGGAAGTCACCAAACAGTAACAGTCACAGGCTCGCAAAGCCAAAAAGTAGAGAACGAGAAACGAAAGCGTCAAGCCCGGAAAGAACGTAAGAGATCCCAAAAGCTGGCTATACAACAACAGCAAGTGGAGACCCCTGCCGTTCCCGTACCGCGCAGGCGATACGAGGGAAAACTCCCGAAGTGTGATAAGTGTAGTTTCCATCATCATGGGGCTTGCCATGAGATGCAATGTTGCAATTGCCTAAACATAGGGCACCATGCTCGTGGCTGTGGAGCACCGGCACGACCCATCACTCAAGTCCCTTTCATCAGGACTAACCCTGCACACAATATTAGTTATAACGCCGAATGATTTAAGAAGCAATTTTCAAAGTGGAGTAACGAGGAAGGCACTCGTGTCCACATAACACTGGCTAAAAACCGAAATCCCGTCACCAAAGCTAGTACTAGCCAGTCATGCCACCAATGCGGGGAGGTAAGGCACTTCAAGAAAGATTTCCCGATAGCAAAGAACTCTGGCGCAGATGGGAGAATTCTCAGGATCACACCTGCAGGAGAGCCTACTCCGGAACCACGTTAAATGTAATTTAGGCGTTTCGTTGTAACAGACTTATAAACTATCCATAACTAGTGCAACTAGAGTCTTACCTTTTTGCGAGATCCTGTCTGTGTAAGGATGCTCGTGCTGCGTGTACTTGCCTTTTGTAGTATATCATATTTGCAACAATGGTCTTGTTGTAAGTCTAAATTATTGTGACTCTGTTAATGGTTACACGGTTGTGTTTTGTCTGTAAAATGTCTTATGTTCAAATCTAATGTCTTTAAGTTTCAATATGAATCCGACATTATCATCCAACTCGATTCAATTTGATCCTCACAAAAACAGCTTCATGCGTACGTCTCCTTTTCAGTAAACACCTTTTCCAGCGAAGCCGTCATATCAGAACACCGAAGTACTCATGCCAGGAGTACCTCTTAGTTATTTTCTTTCCGAAGAAATCCCCGAAGTACCACTCGTGCAGTACGTCAAGTTTAATCCGAGGATTCATGCGATTGATCTATCACTGAGGAAGGTATACATCAGAGTGATATATAATCAAGCTTCTACAGGTTTAGAATTGATGATTCCACTTTAACGTCTTTTTCCCCAATATGATGTGAGCTTAAAGAAGAATCAGTTATTCGACTACCTTTTCAATCTTAATTATATACGACTCGTATACCCGAAGTTGTGATTGTGAAACCATGTATGAATTCTAATATGAACTTCAGGACAGAGAACTACTTAAGTCTACGAGTAATCACAGCATCATGTGAACAGACTTAGAACCCAGTACGACTCCCGTAAACAGATCACCTTATAGTTTAAACACCTACGGAGATACAAGAACAGTCTGGACAACTTAGCAAACTACACAGAAATAGAATTAGAAGACTAGGTTTCTCACCCTAGAGAACCCCGGTCATATTCTTCCAGAGATCGACGGATCGCATAGTATGTACCTCGGTTATCGAGGACTCCATCAAGATTATTCATTATAAATCGTTATCTCTGCCTCGCGTAGACGAAACGGTTGAGCAAACGCAAGGAAAGAAACTACTTCCAGGAATAGATCTAAGATCCGAATATCACCAGTTCGAGTGTTAGGGAAAGATGTCCGGAAGACTATCTCCTAAACTGGATGCGGACACTTCGAGTCTGTAGTGATACCCTTCGGATAGGACCAATACGCCCATAGTTTTCATGAGCTAAATGGATAGGGTTACGTCTTTCTTAATTGGATCAGTTCGTCATTTCTCCATGTAATGACGTACTTATCTACCCTCGTAGTAAGAAGGAAACCCATGGAAACATTTCCTACAGAGGAACTTTAGCGAAGTTCTCTAGGCACGAGTTTTGAAATTGAAGAGTCAAATTTCTATGACACACTGTTAGTAATGTGGGAAATTTTGAGTACTCTTTCAATTTGTCAAAGCCGATGAGCATTTGTCGACACTAGAGACGCCGACAGTCATTCGGCAAATTCTAGGTCTTACCTACCTACCGTCTTAGTTCGTTCAGAACTCCTCGCAAATTACAGAAACCCGTACGACTTTGACCCAGCAAGGGGTGGCCTTGGACTGGGAAGTTAAGCAAGAAGAGGAACCTTGGAATTCCAAGTGAGTGGCCAAGCTCTTTAGGTTAACTCACTCTAGGAATGGCTTAATACGCTTCGTAAAGCGTGGAAAGCTAAATCCAATATAGTTAGGACCTCCGAGATTCTCATCAGAATCGGTCCTGTGCCTCGCACAAACTAGACCTACTCTGCGAACTCGGTAACGTACATTCTACTCTTCGCGTCTCGATCGTGAAACCATACCTTTCCGTTAGGACTCTTGTAAGTCCACTCGTCGATATCCTCGCCTTCGTATTAGAACCGTAGTGACCCTCAACCGAGAGGTCAAGCGGACGAAGCAACGTCGTCGCCAGTTAGTGAGGGTTCGTTGGAACGCCAACCGAGAACCCGATTTCACTTAGGTACGCTAGAGCCAATCGATTAGGAAGTTTCCTCCTCACGACCCGATCATTCGTACATACTTCCTTGCCTAAATTCTAATTTCGGGACGAAATTCCCTTCAACAAGGGGATGATGTGACAACCCGAAATTTCCATTCTGAACAAACCATTTGAAGCCAATATGTCACACCCCAAAACCAAGAACGGCGGAAACGTTCTGGGGCGGAGGACGTCATGTACAGTATCACAACATAGTAAATGTAAATAAGTAAACAACATCATCCATTGCATTAAATATAAAATTTTAATACAAGCGTGTTCTGTACAGTTTTAGACACCAAAAAAAAAATATAATGTAAATCAAAATAATATGATGAGTCTTGAATGCGCTCCATCTTCTCAAAAGCTGGCATCGGTACCTGTCTACTGATGACCTGAGAATACAAGTTATTTTGAAAGAGTTTATCAGCATTAAGCTGGTGAGTTCATAAGTATTTTAGTGTCGATGTTTGTTATCAAAACGTTTGAGCGTGTCTCAAGTATAAGTTTGTAAAATGTATGTAAGTGTTTGTAAAAGTTTGAATCTCTCAGAAAAACCTATATTTTCTATTAAAGTAGCCTTCTACCAAGGCTTAGCAGTTTTGTATGCTCGTTTGTTGTAAAAGTGTGTAATTTCCCAAGTGTAACTATCATTTAACAAATATAGTTTGTACATTAATGTTTAAGTGAAATAATCACTAAAAATATGTAATGGGTAAATCATTGTAGTACTGTAGTTTTATATTATAGGAACTACTGCTGTACCAACTACCTTAAACCGGATTTATATTAAGGTAAAATGTGATAATTGCACCATACTATCGACTGGTAACAATGACATACGAATGGTCGTAATAACGGAATGACGTTTGGCACCCGCAGACCTGCAGGTCCGGCTGTAGCTAGCAGCAAGGTGTAGGATAGTCAATCCAGTATAGATCTATACACAAACTCATGCTCTCCATCCAAGAGAATTCTGGCTACAACTCGGGCCATGACATTTAAGGCATGCTCCGGTGCAGTGGATCACAATTGTTAATGTATTCTTGTATATGTAGTGTAATGTTTCTCGTTCTAGTATAGTTGTATATGTTCTTGTAGTAATGTAATGTATATGTTCTCATACTAATGTAATGTATAGACTCATGAATGAACTGACTCATTGATCTAGAAGTTGTAGTAGTATGATCCTGTGTTACCCCGATGGTAACTTACTAGTGGTGTGTATAGTATGCATGAATATGGAAGTTCTTTTATGTCTATATATGTATAATTGATATATAACTATTATTGAAACGACCTTCAGACGGTCACCCGAAATCCCACCAGACCACATCCAAATCGAGAAAAAGGAAATAGGGCGGATGGCCTTCCTAAGCCCTTTAAACACTACCTATATATCTATACATATATGGGAATGCAATTTATAAGAAGTAAAAACAGAGTTTAATAAAAGCATTTGATAAGTAAAAGAGTTTGTAAAACAGTTTGAAGTAAAGCAATTTGATAAACAGTTTGAACAGTGATAAAATCGTTGGTTTTCTAGTTATTAATCACATGTGATTAATATAATCACATGTGATTGAAGCAATAACTATAAGCATTTAACTTGTATCCCCCCCCATAAAGTATTTAAAACATTTAAAAGCATTTCAAAGGTTAATTAAAGGGGTATGAACTCACTTGTGGTGAGTGGTTTGGATTGTAGTGTCGGATACCGTGCTAGGTGGCAAACGGAGACTTGTTCACACGCACGAGCCTAGTTATCATATAATGAGCATATATATAACTAATTAGCCAAATAATAACTTAATGAGATAATTTTGGACACTCAGGAACATCTAAACACTTTGTATAAGTGTTATAGGTCCTAATGGTTACATCTAAGTTGTTATGGGGCAAGGCTAAAGGGGTTTAAAGCTTCCAAGAACCTTGAATAAGAGTTTACTACCTAACAAACCCCACCCAAGGAGTTTACGGTCGTAAACCCTTGAGTTTACGGCTATGAACTCCAATCTTGGTGGTTTTGGGTGTTTTAAGGTGCTAATTGATTTCTAGAATAAGCCTAGCTTGGTGGTTTAATCCTTTAGGTAGTTTAGGGCATAGATTATACTCCTTCGAGGAGTTTACGGCCTAAAGACCATATCCCTTAGAGTTTACGGCCGTAAACTCTCATGGGATGGATGTTTTAATTCTTTTAAGTCTCTTGCACAAGTAGGATAATTTCTAGGCTTTTGATTTAGGTTAAGGGGGACCCTAGGCACACTTTGGTGCCTTTACTTGGATCTTACGGCTCAAGAGCATTTCTTGGCCGTAAACTCCCTTTTAGGGATGATTTATATGTGTTAAAGTCCCCATTTTAGCTACAAGTAATTGAGGGTTAAAGTCTAAAGCCTTAGGGGGTGATTAGGGCACATTAAGCCCTTGAAAATGGTGTTTACGGTCCAAGAAATTCTTGGGCCGTAAACTCCTAAAACTATGTGATTTTGATTGATTTCTAGCCTCAAATGATCCTACATATTATCCTAAAATAGTTGCCTAACAAGGAATTGGGACTAGATAGCCTAAAAGCTTCATTTTGGAGTTTACTCCCCAAGAACGTTCTTGGGCGGTAAACTCCCGGATCTCACATATTAGACATGCAATCTATGTTAATAAGCATAAAACAAACATTATAACACAACTAGAGAAGTGTACTCACGATTTGGGATGAAAACCCGAAGATCCGTGAGAGAGAATATGGCTTTTCTCTAGTTGGAAATGTGAATAATGAATGAATTTAGTTCAGAAATCTATTTATAGTCCTGAAATATTTTGGCAGAAAATATTTTTATTCTGGAATTGGACTCTAATATTATCAAGTTTTTAAATGCTCAAGTTTCACAAACCCATGAGCATCCACTCTCCTGATATCTCCTTAAATGTAAACCCTAATGTACACAAACTTATTCGGAAAGGTCTGAAATTCATTGAAATTGGACTAGCTTCTATTGAATAGCTAATGTTCGTACAAAATGGAATTTTCGAGTTGTCACATCATCCCCCCATTAGAAGGAATTTTGTCTCGAAATTAGAATTTAAGCAAACAAGAAGTTACAAACAATTAAGCGAAAAGATGAGGGTATTTCAGTTTCATCTGATCCTCGCGTTCCCAAGTGAATTCCGGTCCTCGCTTGGCGTTCCAGTGAACCTTCACGATAGGGATACGGCTTTGCTTCGTCTGCTTGACCTCACGGTCCATGATCTGTACTGGTTCTTCCACGAAGTTGAGGCTCTCGTTGATCTCGATCTCGTCTAGTGGGATTACAAGAGTCTTGTCGGACAGACACTTTTTCAAGTTAGATACGTGGAATGTAGAATGTACGTTACGAAGTGCGTCGGGTAGGTCGAGTTTGTAAGCTATGGGGCCGACTCTTGCAACAATCTCAAAAGGCCCTATGTACCTCGGATTAAGCTTCCCACGCTTGCCGAAGCGTATCAAGCCTTTCCAGGGTGAGACTTTGAGAAGGACTCGGTCTCCCACCTGAAATTCCAACGGTTTTCTTGGTTTATCAGCGTAGCTCTTCTGTCGGTCTCTAGAGGCTTTTAATCGTTCACGGATCTGAACGATTTTCTTTGTCGTTTCCCAAATGATCTCCGGACTGGTGAGAGTAGTGCCGAAAGCTTGCCCCCTGGCTAATTAGGTATCACCCACCTCAGCCCGGCACAGAGGAGATTTGCACTTTTGGCCGTAGAGAGCTTCAAATGGAGCAGCCTTGATGCTCGTGTGATAACTGTTATTATAGGAAAACTCGACAAGGGGTAAGTGAGTATCCCATGCCTTGCCAAAGTCAATCACGTATGCTCGCAACATATCTTCCATTGTTTGGATGGTCCTCTCACTCTGTCCGTCGGTCTGTGGATGGTAGGTTGTGCTCATGTCCAGCCTTGTTCCTAGGGAATGTTGTAGTGATTGCCAGAATCTTGAGGTGAACCTACTATCTGTATCGGAGATAATGGACATAGGTACACCATGTAGCCGCACGATTTCCCTAATGTATGTTCTCGTAAGTTTCTCCATCTTGTCAGTTTCTTTGATAGGCAGGAAGTGTGCAGACTTGGTTAATCTATCGATGATGAACCATATGGTATCAAGTCCACCCGTTGTCTTGGGCAACTTGGTTATGAAATCCATAGTGATCCGCTCCCACTTCCATTCTGGAATCTCTGGTTGTTGCAGTAAACCAGAGGGCTTCTGGTACTCGACCTTAACCTTTGCGCAAGTAAGGCATTTACTTACGAATGTAGCAATCTCTGCTTTCATATTAGGCCACAAGTATAGCTTTTTAAGATCCAGATACATCTTATCTGAACCTGGGTGGACGGAATACCGAGTGTTGTGCGCCTCGGTCATGACCAAGTCTCGGAAACCACCATGTTTCGGTGTCCAGATCCGGTTCATGAAATATAAGGCTCCGTCACCCTTGGCTTCTAAATTTTTGTCCATTCCTCTAAGGGATTCACTCGTCACATTTTCAGGTTTCATGGCTTCAAGTTGGGCCACCTGAATTTGCCTAGACAAGTGCGAATGGATGGTTATTGACAATGACTTGACTTTGCGACCAGAATATTCCTTCCGACTTAGGGCGTCTGCTACTACGTTGGCTTTACCCGGATGATAACGAATATCGCATTCGTAGTCACTGAGTAGCTCGACCCACCGTCGTTGTCTCATGTTGAGCTCCTTCTGATCGAAAATGTGTTGTAAACTCTTGTGGTCGGTAAAAATAGTGCTTTTCGTTCCGTACAAGTAATGTCTCCAGATCTTCAGAGCAAACATCACTGCTCCTTGTTCGAGATCGTGGGTCGTGTAGTTAACCTCGTGTGTCTTCAACTGTCTCGAGGCGTAGGCGATGACCTTACCTCGCTGCATCAGAACACACCCGAGCCCTTGATTGGATGCATCGCAATAGACTACGAAGTCTTCTATCCCTTCAGGGAGGGATAGTATTGGAGTGGCGCACAAGGCTTGTTTGAGCGTTTGGAACGCTCTCTCTTGTTTCTCTTCCCAGTCAAAGGCCACGCCTTTCTGGGTTAGGGTTGTAAGAGGTTTCGCTATTCGGGGGAATTTCTGTATGAATATGCGGTAGTAGCCAGCGAGACCTAGAAATTGATGAATTTATGTAGGCGTCTTGGGTGCTGACCAGTTCTCAATGGCTTTAATTTTGGATGGGTCCACGTGGATTCCCTCTTCGCTTACCACGTGTCCTAAGAATTCGACTCTTCGGATCCAAAATTCACATTTCGAGAACTTCGCATAAATTTTCTCCTTCCGTAATGTCCCTAGAACTTGTCGCAAGTGATCGCCATGTTCTTCCTTACTTCGGGAGTAGATCAGGATGTTGTCAATGAAAACGATGACGAACTGATCCAAGTAAGGTCGGCATACTCTATTCATCAGATCCATGAAGACTGCAGGCGCATTAGTCAATCCGAATGGCATCACCACGAACTCGTAATGTTCGTAACGACTTCGGAAGGCTGTCTTCGGCACATCCTCCTCTAGTACTCGTAACTGGTGATATCCGGATCTCATATCAATTTTGGAAAAATAGTTCGCCCCTTGCAGTTGGTCAAATAGATCGTCAATGCGAGGCAGAGGGTAACGATTCTTGACCGTCAGTTTGTTGAGTTCTCTGTAGTCGATACACATACGGAATGATCCGTCTTTCTTCTTAACGAACAAGACCGGTGCTCCCCAAGGTGAGAAACTTGGTCTTATAAAGCCCTTACTGAGCAGTTCGTTAAGTTGACCAGAGAGTTCCTACATCTCAGCTGGTGCTAAGCGGTAGGGCGACTTGGCTACTGGGGTAGCTCTTGGGACTAATTCGATTCTGAACTCGACTTGCCATTGCAGAGGTAATCCAGGAAGCTCTTATGGGAAAATGTCGGGGAAGTCGCTCACTACTGGAATGTTCTTTAGTTCTTTTGTTTCGAGGCTCGTGTCGACGACGTGAGCAAGGAATGCATGGTATTCTTTATGCAGATACTTCTGCGCTTGAATACTTGATATTATACGAAGACTTGTACCAGGTTTGTCGCCGTAGACTATAAGAGTTTCGTTAGACGGAAGGTTTAGACGGACTGCTTTCTCGTAGCACATGATGTCGGCGTGATGAAGACTTAACCAATCCATGCCAATGATAACGTCGAAGCTTTTTATTGAGACCGGCATGAGGTCGATGGGGAATGAATGGTTATTTAGAGTTAGGGTACAACCTAAGTATATGCTATTCGTACTTTCAGTTTTTCCTTTAGCCATTTCTACTGTGAATAGTTCTTTGAGTGCGTGTGGTGGTTGTTTAAGCATGCGAGCAAATTCATGGTTTACGAAGCTTTGCTCCGCTCCACTATCGAACAGAATGCATGCATAGGAGTTATCGAGGAGGAATGTACCAGTCACCACTGTCGGGTCAGCAATTGCTTCCCCGTGGCCTATAGCTAGTACCCTTCCTGCTCCACCAGCATTATTTGCTTTGGGGCAGTCCCTCTTATAGTGGCCTGCTTCGCCACATCCATAGCAGGTCGGGCTCGCGCCAGAGCCAGGGACCTGGGTGATCGGTTGTGCCGGGAACTTATAGAAACGGACGGTGTGTCCTTTCCTGTTGCAGTTAGAGCACTGTATTTCACGGCAGGGGCCGTTGTGGTGGAAGTTGCATTTGTTGCACTTAGGCAAACTTCCAGTATAATGCTTCCCCGGAGCAGTAGCAACAGCAGGGGTTACCGCGGCATGCACTGCCACAATTTGCTGCTTTTTGGCAGCTTGTTGCTTCTTCTTTTCATCCCAGAATTTCCGCTTAGTGTCAGCGGGTTTGGAGGGTTCCGGGATGGTTAGGGTGGTTGTTGTTGCAGGGGTTTTGACTCCATGGTCAATGAGTCGCTGTGCCAGTCGCTTGGCACTGTCGAAGGTAGCGGGGTTTGATGCTAGGACATTCCCCTGATATGGAGGCACTAGCCCCCATATGTACCTTTCGATCTTTTTCCCCTCAGTGGGAACCATATTGGGGCAGAGGGCCACTAGCTCGCTGAATCGGGCAGTATAAGCGACCACGTTGGTGCCCTTCATAGTCAGGTTCCAAAGTTCCTGCTCCAATTTCTGGACTTTGCCCCTCAGGCAGTATTCCTCAATCATGAGGTCTTTCATTGTTTCCCAGCCCATGTCGTTGGCTACGACGAGGGTTAGTGCCTTAACATGGCCGTTCCACCATGTCAGGGCCTTTCCTTCAAAGGTGCATGTGACATACTTGACTTTGCTCGCAGCAGGGCATGAACAGATTTTGAAGACTGATTCAGTCTTCTCGAACCATTGCGATAGGGTAATGACTCCGTCGGTGCCATAGAAAGGCTTCGGCTTGCAATTTGTGAAATCCTTGTAGGAGCACTCTCTCGAGCGCACAGGGGTTTCAACCGGAATTGATTCCACAGGGGTTCCACCTCTGCTGGCATCAGATGAGTGATACTGAGCCATGGTAGTTGCCACTGTTGCAGCTACGGCAACATTCAGGGCTGCAGTATCGATGACCGGAGGCGGAGGAGGCGGTGGAGGTGTAGGGTTATTCCTGGGAGATTTGCAAGGAGGCATCTTTCAGCTATAAGTTTATAAAGATAAGAAAAATGGTAAGAATCAATTTGTAAGCAACCTGAGAGTGGCACATGGACAAACTAACCATAGCCCAACAGTTGAATGAGTGTTTGAGATCACAACAAAGAATATTAGTAGGAAACACAAATGTATAGATTTTTTTCCCACAGATTCGATAGATGTCAATAATACTGTATTACTGATGTAATAAGTTCAGGGAAAATCGACCTATCAGTAGGTCTTACATCATAACATACAGAAAAGTTTGACAGTTCTTAGATTCCTAATTAGAGTACTGAAAGTTAGGAATATTTTACAGACAAGTGCTACATAGAGCACAGATGTTAAAGGCTATTCCTTAACCAAAATATAGAGATGTACTAGACATCATCTAACGGCGATGGGAATTCCTCGGGCGAGCCCTGAGGTCTGATACTTGACGAAACACCTCTTGAAGGTGTCGCTCCTGAGCCCTCTGACGGGCTCGAAGTTCCAAGGCTTCAGCTCGGGAGGCCGCCAGTTGTTGCTGCAGGGTTTTATTGGTTCTCCGGGTCCGTTCCATGTCTTCCTCAAGACAGCGGATGCAGACTGTGTTGACACCTGAGTTGGCATCAATCTCCATGACCCGGTCGATGGCTGCTCGACCTTGCTCAACATTACGAGCTATTCTGGGGATAATGACGGGCAGAGCTCGGTCAGCAGAACCACCTTCACTGACGTTGTAAAAGCTTCGGTCCCCAAAGTATGGTAAGGGTTGACCCTGTTCGTCACTCCAGCGATTCAAGTTGGTTGCCCACAAGGGTGTAGGACCTGGAAAAGTTGGTCGGGGGTTGTTGTTCGGGGCTTGACCTACTAGCGGTAGGTTGTTGACTTCAGGATCTGAGTCAGATCCATCAGAAAAGCCTTCTGCAAGGTGATCATCCAAAGGGATTGGATGCTCATCTTCGGGCTCTTCTTCGATCCACCCGGCATTGCCTTCATTTGGAAAGTACGGGTCGCCGTGATGGAATCCAGCCATTTAAATCTACGCGAGAAGAGAGGTATAAGAATATAGTATACATGTAACTAGTAGTACAAAATACACCTATAGTATTTTAAGTTTAAGTTCTACTGATCTTCTTGTGGTATTGTTGGTAAGTTTTTAGACTTGTTAACACATCACAACCATTCTAGGGCATATGCTAATCACTCCTCGGACCAGCATAGTTGATCAGGCTATGCCAGTCCCAGGACTGACCATACATCCCCGAGCTCACTTGTGATATTTAACAATCGCAATACTTTTGTTCTTGTCGTTGTGACATTGATTTTAGTATGATTGCATACTAGTATACTTAATTAAATATTTTAATATTTAAAGTATAGACTCTGGGTCAGAGTGCTTTAATCCCTAATGGGTTAATAGTTTAGTATATCTTTTATGGGTTGATATACTTGATTCACTATAAACAATGCTTTGATACCAATCTGTCACACCCCAAAACCAAGAACGGCGGAAACGTTCTGGGGCGGAGGACGTCATGTACAGTATCACAACACAGTAAATGTAAATAAGCAAACAACATCATCCATTGCATTAAATATAAAATTTTAATACAAGCGTGTTCTGTACAGTTTTAGACACCAAAAAAAAAATAATGTAAATCAAAATAATATGACGAGTCTTGAATGCGCTCCATCTTCTCAAAAGCTGGCATCGGTACCCGTCTACTGATGACCTGAGAATACAAGTTATTTTGAAAGAGTTTATCAGCATTAAGCTGGTGAGTTCATAAGTATTTTAGTGTCGATGTTTGTTATCAAAACGTTTGAACGTGTCTCAAGTATAAGTTTGTAAAATGTATGTAAGTGTTTGTAAAAGTTTGAATCTCTCAGAAAAATCTATATTTTCTATTAAAGTAGCCTTCTACCAAGGCTTAGCTGTTTTGTATGCTCGTTTGTTGTAAAAGTGTGTAATTTCCCAAGTGTAACTATCATTTAACAAATATAGTTTGTACATTAATGTTTAAGTGAAATAATCACTAAAAATATGTAATGGGTAAATCATTATAGTACTCTAGTTTTGTATTATAGGAACTACTGCTGTACTAACTACCTTAAACCGGATTTATATTAAGGTAAAATGTGATAATTTCACCATACTATCAACTGGTAACAACGACATACGAATGGTCGTAATAACGGAATGACGTTCGGCACCCGCAGACCTGCAGGTCCGGCTGTAGCTAGCAGCAAGGTGTAGGATAGTCAATCCAGTATAGATCTATACGCAAACTCACGCTCTCCCTCCAAGAGAATTCTGGCTACAACTCGGGCCATGACATTTAAGGCATGCTCCGATGCAGTGGATCACAATTGTTAACGTATTCTTGTATATGTAGTGTAATGTTTCTCGTTCTAGTATAGTTGTATATGTTCTCTTCCTAGTATAGTTGTATATGTTCTCTTTCTAGTATAGTTGTATATATTCTCGTAGTAATGTAATGTATATGTTCTCATAGTAATGTAATGTATAGACTCATAAATGAACTGACTCATTGATCTAGAAGTTGTAGTAGTATGATCCTGTGTTACCCTGATGGTAACTTACTAGTGGTGTGTATAGTACGCATGAATATGGAAGTACTTTTATGTCTATATATGTATAATTGATATATAACTATTATTGAAACGACCTTCGGACGGTCACCCGAAATCCCACCAGACCACATCCAAATCGAGAAAAAGGAAATAGGGCGAATGGCCTTCCTAAGCCCTTTAAACACTACCTATATATCTATACATATATGGGCATGCAATTTAGAAGAAGTAAAAACAGAGTTTAATAAAAGCATTTGATAAGTAAAAGAGTTTGTAAAACAGTTTGAAGTAAAGCAATTTGATAAACAGTTTGAACAGTGATAAAATCGTTGGTTTTCTAGTTATTAATCACATGTGATTAATATAATCACATGTGATTGAAGCAATAACTATAAGCATTTAACTTGTATCCCCGCCATAAAGTATTTAAAACATTTAAAAGCATTTCAAAGGTTAATTAAAGGGGTATGAACTCACTTGTGGTGAGTGGTTTGGATTGTAGTGTCGGATACCGTGCTAGGTGGCAAACGGAGACTTGTTCACACGCACGAGCCTAGTTATCATATAATGAGCATATAAATAACTAATTAGCCAAATAATAACTTAATGAAATAAGTTGGGACACTCAGGAACATGTAAACACTTTGTATAAGTCTTATAGGTCCTAATGGTTGCATCTAAGTTGTTATGGGGCAAGGCTAAAGGGGTTTAAAGCTTCCAAGAACCTTGAATAAGAGTTTACTACCCAACAAACCCCACCCAAGGATTTTACGGTCTTAAACCCTTGAGTTTACGGCCGTGAACTCCAATCTTGGTGGTTTTGGGTGTTTTAAGGTGCTAATTGATTTCTAGAATAAGCCTAGCTTGGTGGTTTAATCCTTTGGGTAGTTTAGGGCATAGATTATACTCCTTTGAGGAGTTTACGGCCTAAAGACCATATCCCTTAGAGTTTACGGCCGTAAACTCTCATGGGATGGATGTTTTAATTCTTTTAAGTCTCTTGCACAATTAGGATAATTTCTAGGCTTTTGATTTAGGTTAAGGGGGACCCTAGGCACACTTTGGTGCCTTTACTTGGAGTTTACGGCCCAAGAGCATTTCTTGGCCGTAAACTCCCTTTTAGGGATGATTTATATGTGTTAAAGTCCCCATTTTAGCTACAAGTAATTGAGGGTTAAAGTCTAAATCCTTAGGGGGTGATTAGGGCACATTAAGCCCTTGAAAATGGTGTTTACGGTCCAAGAAATTCTTGGGCCGTAAACTCCTAAAACTATGTGATTTTGATTGATTTCTAGCCTCAAATGATCCTACATATTATCCTAAACTAGTTGCCTAACAAGGAATTGGGACTAGATAGCCTTAAAGCTTCATTTTGGAGTTTACTCCCCAAGAACGTTCTTGGGTGGTAAACTCCCGGATCTCACATATTAGACATGTAATCTACGTTAATAAGCATAAAACAAACATTATAACACAACTAGAGAAGTGTACTCACGATTTGGGATGAAAACCCGAAGATCCGTGAGAGAGAATATGGCTTTTCTCTAGTTGGAAATGTGAATAATGAATGAATTTAGTTCAGAAATCTATTTATAGTCCTGAAATATTTTGGTAGAAAATATTTTTATTCTGGAATTGGACTATAATATTATGAAGTTTTCAAATGCTCAAGTTTCACAAACCCATGAGCATCCACTCTCCCGATATCTCCTTAAATGTAAACCCTAATGTACACAAACTTATTCGGAAAGGTCTGAAATTCATTGAAACTGGACTAGCTTCTATTGAATAGCTAATGTTCATACAAAATGGATATTTCGAGTTGTCACACAATAGAAGTAGAACAGTTACTGTGAAAACTCAGATTTCGAGTATAAGTTTGGCAGTTTTCAGGATTTTACACTTAAGGAGATATTAGGAGAGTGGATGCACTAGGGTTTTGTGCAACACTGTTATTCCAATACTCTAGTATATTAGAGTTCATTCCGAGAATAGAAATATTTTCTGCCAAAAATCTCAGGACTATAAATAGAATTCTGAACCAAATTGGTTCATTAGTTGAATTCCAATTAGAGAAAAGCCAAATTCTCTCTCACGGATCTTCGGGTTTTTATCCCAAATTGTGAGTACCTCTTTCTAGTAGTGTTAGAAAGCTTTAAATGTGTTCATAAAATAGATTACATAGCTAAATCATCTGATTCAGGAGTTTACTCCCCAAGGTGTTTTTGGGCGGTAAACTCCCGAAACCAAGCCTAGATTGTCCCCCGTGATTAGTAACTACCTTGGACTTGTATAGAAGTGTGTTAGGGACAAGAAATCAACCAAGAACCACCCAAGTTTAGGAGTTCACGGCCCAAGAGTAGCTTAGGCCGTAAACTCCCTTGTAACATGCTCAAATGGTGTTTTTAAGGCACCTAAGGCTTAGACTTTATTTTAGACAAGTACCCTAAAGTGTTTAAAGCCTAGAAAACATAAGGAATCACAAGGAAAAAGGAGTTTACTGCCAAGATAAACTCTTGGGCCGTAAACACCTATAAAGGGGTCAAATGACACCCTAACTCCTTCCTTATGCCTAGAACCCAACATAGATCATTACCTAGAAATGTTTGAGACTTGAAAACACCATAAAAACCCTCCAAAGGGAGTTTACGGCCGTAAACTCCAAGGGAATATGGTCTCTGGGCCGTAAACTCCCCAAAGGAGTTAATATGGTACCCAAACACTTGTTATAGCCTTGAAACAATTCACCACATGAGTTGTAATAATTCTAAGCTCCATTTAGGGCCTTCGTTGAGAGTTTACGGCCAGGAGTTAATCCCCTGGGCCTTAAACTCCAAAGAATATGGTCATTAGACCTTAAACTCCCATTAGGGGCATTGCACTCCTTTGTTGCAACCCATTAGCCTCCTAGCACTTCACCAAAAGTGTTTTCCTCGCGTTTAAATGTTTATACTTGTATAATTAGTGTTTTAATCACTAATTATTTATATACATATGCTTTGATATGAAATTAGGATCATTGTGTGTGTCTAAGTCTTCACTTGACACCAAGCACTTGCCCGATCCTTCCGTACGATAACAGTCCGTTCAACTCCAGTCACTTACTGCAGGTGAGTTCATACCCCTTAACAAATGTTTTAAACTATTTTTAAATGTTTTATGGGGGGATACAAGTAGAATCATGCTACTTATTATATCAATCACATGTGATTAATAAGTAGAATTATGCTAGTTATTACATCAATCACATGTGATTAATATACAACATTCAAATGATTTGGCTACTCATTAGCCGTTTTACCAAACAGTTTCCTTCAAATGATTTTTTATAAACATTTTATATGTTTTAAACTCCTTATTACACTGTATATTTTACTCTGTATATCACATTTCAAACTTATTTACAACTGTGTTTCAAACAAATGCTTCTTTATACTAAACTGTTTTATCAAACCCATGCCTTCAAATTGTTTTATAGGTTGACATCAAGTCGATCTTTTCTTAAAATAATAATTTTGTTTCAAATGTTTTATAAAACTTATTTATGCTTTTATATTATAAATTGCATGCCTCTACATGTATAGTTATATAAGAAATGTTTAAAAGACTTAGGAAGGCTATCCACCCTATTTCCTTTTCGCGCTTGAGATGTGGTCTGGTGGGATAACGGGTACTCGTCCGAAGGTCGTTTAAATATTAGTTATATATCATGTGTACATATATAGTCATAAAAGGTCCTTCCGGTTCATCCCATGCCCTTGGGTAGCAAGGGTATACATCCATGTCCATACGTACCAGTTAGATTACTAGTAAACTACCATATGGGTAGTTTAGGAAGATACTAGAACAATTACTAGAACGCGATATCATACAATGAGTCAGTTCATTCATGAGTCAATACTCTCTAGAACATTACAGTACATTACTATACTTGCTAGATAGAGAGAGAACACACATTACAGCTAGCACACATAGAACATTCCCGTACATTACACTTACATTAATACGTTAATAAAATTATGATCCACTGTATTGGATCATGCCTTAATTGTCATGACCCGGATTGTAGCCAGAGTCTCTTGAAGGGAGAGCGTGAGTTTGCGTATAGATCTATAATGGATTGACTATCCTACACCTTGCTGCTAGCTACAGCAGGACCTGCAGGTCTGCGGGTGCCAAACATCATACCTTATTTTCGACTATACGTTGTCGTTGTTACAGTGCGAGTTTGCATATAGATCTATACTGGATTGACAATCCTACACCTTGCTGCTAGCTACAGCCGGACCTGCAGGTCTGCGGGTGCCAAACGTCATTCCGTTATTACGACCATTCATTATGTCACTGTTACTAGTCGATAGTATGGTGCAATTTATCACATAGATATGTTTAGCACACTGCCTATGTTAAGCTATTGGAAATACTTCTTTTACTGCATCAATCAAACCCTACATAAGTGACATTAATTTTTGTAATTAGAATAGCAATTAGTAATTTTAGAACATGAGATATTTATGTACCACACCTTGTGTTGATCTGAAATTACAACCAAACCTTGTCCTTCATCCAACATTGCAAATCTTCAGAAAGATTTTCTATGAACCATTTCCAATTCTCCTTGTTTTCCACACAAACAACCGACCAAGCAATTGGGAATATGCCACCGATTTGCGTCATCTCTTGTCTGGGCGACGGGTTGCTGGGCTGTGAATCAAGAAACAATCTGCCGCCACCACCGTGGGTGCATATCAGACGTCGGGGTTTGGGTCCGTGGGCCTTCTGCTCGCGATAGGTCAAAGTTTTTGGTTGGGAACCAAGAAAAGTCACCGCCACCAGCGTCAGGTGGTGAATGCCATTTCCAAAACCACGGCTGTTGCCTCCACTTGCACTGCTGCCACCGCCGGACGCCTTATTATTGTTGCTGCTGTTTTCATGCCGCCATGAACAGTCGCTTGCCACCATTAGATGGCTATGCTGGTGTATGTGTGTTTACTTAGTGTGTATGTGAGTGTTATTTTGAGTTTTGCATTGTAAAGTTGTGATAAGAATGAAAAGAAAAGTCTAAACCACCACCCTGAGGTGGTGGTTGCCGCCACCGGCCGCCGTGTCGGGTGGCGATGTGCTTTGATTGTGTTTGGCCCTCGTTTGGGGGATGTTTGGACAACGTGGAAGCAAGGAAACCCTAATGGGCCCAAAGAAGCCCTAGTTGGCCCAATGGAACCCTATTGGGTCAATAAGACCCAATGTGACCTAAAAGCCCAACCAATGAACTAATAGGCTAGTATTGGGTTGGAAAACCCTAATTAGGGTTTGGAAAACCCAAAGGGCATAAAACCCTAATAGTGGGAATCATTTGGGACACATACGAGAATTAATTATTAAACCTAAAATAATAATTAATAATCATTGGCAAAATAACTTAAGGTAATAATGGACTTAATGGATTAAGTCCTTAATGGGTTAAGTGAGAAACACTTAACCCTAACCATCATTTCATGTGAAAGTCCTAATCTCACTTGAGCCTTGAATTGGGCCTTCTTAGTGGGCTTTGGTAATTGGACTATTAATGGACTTCCAAGAATAAGCAACTGGACTAAATAATTATATGGGTTTTAGGATAAGGCCTATGTGAGAGTCTCGGACCCAATTTGGAAAATTGGGCCATAGATGGGCCATAAATAGGCCTTTATGATCATGTGATATTGGGCCATGGGAATTGGTTTGGGATAATTGGATGGGCCTTAAGGAAAGACCATGTAGAGGTCTAGGCCCAATTTAAAAAGTTGGGCCATATGTTGAGCTTTGGCCCATCATTTGGCTATTGGGCTTTTATAGTGTGAGTTGAACCTTGGGCTTGTAACCCAATTATTAATTGGGTATTGTTTGATGTTGACAGTGCGGGGATCTATCAACCAGTAGCTGGAGTTGTATCTGCGGGACTTCAGCAGTGCCAGATGAGTTATCCTCACTATACTAAGGGGTCTAAGGCACCAAGGCCGGCCCATTGGATTTGATATCTTAGTAGTTATTGATTTGTTGAGTTTGAGTTAGTGATGTATGCCAGTTAATATGCTAGTCTGGTAGATCTGTAGGACTACCTGTGATACTGATTGATTATCTGTATGTGCATTTATCTGTTACATGTAGACATGTTATGTGGGAAGGGTTGAGGTTGTACTGCTCCATGTGGTAGCCAACAAACCCTAGAGTATTCCAGATATGAGCTGAGGGCCCGGTAGGCATTCCAGACTCATACTGAGGACTCGGGAGCATTCCAGATACGAGATGAGGGCCCGGTAGGCTTTCCAAACTCGTACTGAGGGCTCGATGGCATTCCAAATATGAGCTGAGGGCCCGGTAGGCATTCCAGACTCGTACTAAGGGCCCAGGGGGTAGTCCAGCTTGTAAATTTGTGGACCAGTGCATGCTGTTCTATTTTGATTGATATGATATGTTAATGTTGATATTGCTATGTGGATTGTATGTGTATCGGTATTTTGGGGGTAACTAACTAAGCCTTCGAGCTTACATCTATTGATTATTGTTTCAGGTACATCAGGGGATCGTGGCAAGGCAAAAGCGTGATTATACAGCTCCTCACTTTGTATGACTATGTTTCTGGGATACTCTGATATTAAACTATTTTGAAAACATTTTTGTAATGGCTAATGGTTTTTGAATTGTTTTAAAAGTTTAAATTAGGTTGAAATTTTAGGGTGTTACTGATGGGTTTTGGTCATAAGAACATCCTATGTGCTCATACAAACACTAATGCTTGGATCTAGGTTTCTCTATTGTACATGCAAGTTATCCAAGACTATAAACCCTAATTCTATCATATAAGTAATCATATTAACATAAGAATGGGTTTAAGATATTACCTTGATTGTTATGTAGCAATAACAATCACAATTCCTCCTTGTAATGACTTTAGAAAGCTTAGAGTCACAAATGTCACTCCTCTAATGGTTCACAAACACCAAGAGCAAGAGGATGAAGAGGAGAAGAGAAGGAGGCTGCCCAAAACATGTGGAAACCCTAGAAGGAAGCTTGTCCACGTTTTTGGGGCATAAGGGCTCTTTAAATAGTGAGGCTATTAGGGTTATCTAACAAGGAAACCCTAATTTGGATGCTTAAGCCCTAAGCAACCCATGGACTCCTTTCCTTAAAGGCCTTGGACGATTTCTAATGGGTTTCCCCATAGAATTCGTCCAACCTTATAATATAAGGCAATCCATGGCCCAATTGCAATTATCTTATAATTAAAATTCTAGTCCCTTAAGTTTAATTAATCTCTTTGAGTCACAAAACTAATTACTAATTAATTCTTGACTATTATTAATTAAACAATATGATTTCTCCTTTAATATATTATTCTCATAATATATTAATAAATCATATTTAATCCTTTCTCTCCATAATTCATCCTATCTAGTTGCTTTGGTGAAGGCAACCCAAAAGGACCATGCACCATCGGGTCAAGTACATACCAAAATAGTTATGCACTTAGACACTAATCCAACAGTCTCCCACTTGAATAAGTCTAATAACTATTATGCGTATGACTTCAGATCATGATCTGCAATCGTAGCTTTCCAAAGCCGTTGTCAACTCTGATCCTATCAGATACACGTGTCCTTTAGATAAGGGATCATATATTCCTCCATTCTAGATATCGTATGAGACATGATTTCTAATCATTCTCTCTGTACTATTTCTCGACTTCCGATTTATGACGACTGACTAATTGAACAAATCAAATTAGCCCTAGCCCGGCCGAGCATTTACGTTTGTCATCACTAAATCATTGAGGGGCCCGAAGATATCGCTTTTATCCTACTTTGGATAAAAGGAACGGATAAACTTTGATTCAATGCTCTCTTGCACTTACTCACCGAATCACACACAACAATATGTTTTATGACACCAAGTTACTGGTGCATTTACATATTATCAATGTGTAACTGATTTGCAAGATACAACTCACACAACTCGGTTTCAAGAATATAAGATGTTATCGTCTCACCAATCACTCGTGATACAATTCATGGAGTGATCCAAGTGAGCGTGGGTTTAATCCAATGCTCAAATCATATTCATAAGCACTCATGAACGTTGCAGCAAACATTTGCTTATGTCTAATGCTCTTTAGACAATCCACACACCAATTCACGACAATCTTCATTCATACCTACTTCCAACATATGAACAACTGTTGCCCGTTCGAATAATTCGACTGTTCTAAACCAATTAAATTATTCAGGAAGTCAAAACATGCAAAGTGAAACACAAGAATAATACTAATCCCATATAGCCTCAAACCTTTGAGTATAAATAAAAACACCTTTTATTTATCACCATATCGATTACTCATTATTTGTTGTTTCGGTTAATCTACTTCTTACTTGAATTATTACACTTGTCCCATGCTCTTAGCATGCACACAGTGTTTACCTATGGTTCTTACTTTGTGAAATAGATCAAACAAACACATTTCCAATCATACTCATTTCACAACTCCAAAAAGAATATCAAATTCTTGCCACTTATTGAATATGCTAGATTCTAACATTTTATGCAACGATCCTTTTGTAATGTCACTGCACTAAAGTCACAATGACTATTGCCAATGAAATCACAAAATCCTCTATCGGAGATTGTTAAAATATAATTCCTTAGATGTGATGTCTCTCACTCAAAGTACATTCCTTTGAACATCCTTTTGCATAAAATTTCTAATCTAGACATTGATTCTCAATATCCAACTCCCAATATGGAAACCTTTCCATACTTACCATATGACAACTCATTCTCAATATAATCTTATCTATTCATAATAATGTCGATATGGCCCATCCAATACTATACTTCCAACTACTCATAAGCGACCAATCCTCGGTGAACTTTGGATTGTCCTTTGATAGTTGTTTAATTATCTTAGTCAAAACCGATTCTCGTCCTTTTTCCCTCTAAATGCGCTAGACATTTGGAAAATTTTAGAATGGTCAAATATTATAGCATTTGCAATCAATCCTATACCCGAAGTGTATGGGACACGATGCATAATGATACTTTATCAATCTTCTGCCATAATATTTTATGTGCTACGTTCTCAAAATTCGAACTATGAAGAGGAATGCCGTAATCATAATCGAATATTTAAGAACACACTATGTTTCCTTGACTAATATTATTAACATTCCACAACCTAAGCCTTTAGATTTGAAATAAAGCATAATATTCTCTCCCTTAATTATAGCAAAACAATTATTCAACCCTTACAGCTTTGCAAAGTATTACTCTTGTTTTCTATAATTAATATTGTTAACTGGCAACATTTGCATTAATAATCATACAAGCATAACATTTATACTCCCACTATCACGATGATTATTATAAACATAACACTTATGCTCCCACTAGCTTTGACATGTATTCAGAAACAGCTTAACTTTCAGAAAAACAATACTTATTGAATTTCTTAAGTTCATGTTTCTAATACCTAATGCTTTGATAATCCTTTATCTAAGCTTATACACCTTTCCCTTAGATAGCTCATATGTGTGTCTAAACAATTCAGACTAATTGTCAAATCTCACAATTCGAATCATGGAAAGGGATACTGTAACCATAATTGAATTCGAGAATTCAATTTTCACAATCACTATCTTTTTAAAATCTTTCTTAGTGAAAGCATTTCCTCACAGTCATTTTCATGAAGGAGGGAATCTTATGACACTTAGATTTTAATGGTGTATGTGTTCCTATCCATGTGAATTTGTCAAAACCAAAGTTTACAACAAATTCAAACTCATATGGACCGAACTTTCTTATTCTTGATTTCTTGCCTTATGGTAGCACAGCTGCCCACCATGTCTTCCAAGTAGTTGAGCAGCTCACCTTTTCCAATCAATGTACTTTTCACTGATCAAGGTGCCTACCTTGTATGCGTTCAAATGAGAACTCATAGAACTCACATGCATAATTAACTCAATTGGAATGGCACGGAAACAAAATAGTGTCAACACGATAGGTTGTAAACCTCAACTCGTGTGCTAGTGATGATCGATAAGGTCTATTTTGATTTGTTCTTGAAACCTTTTAAGACCATTAAGACTCCCACTGACTCCTCGACGTATAAGATTCTCTTATCAATAAACATTTCTTGACAAACAAATATTCAAGAGTTAGTGTAGTTTTTATTAAAGGGTTTAGGTCATTTTTGGTCACTTAACTTTTGGTTTTGTGCTCATTTGGTCACTTAACTTTTTTTAAGTTTTAAAAGGTCATCAAACTTTTGCCTTTATGCTCATTTAGTCACTTAACTTTTGGTTTGGTCACATTTAGTCACCTAACTTTTAAAACTGTGCTCATTTGGTCACTAAACTTTTAAATTTTTGTAAAAGTTTGGTGACTAAATGAGCAAAATTTTAAAAGTTAGGTGACCAAATAAGCACAAATCTAAAAGTTAAGTGACTAAATGTAACCAAACCAAAAGTTAAGTGACTAAATGAGCACAAACTCAAAAGTTTGATGACCTTTTAAAACTTAAAAATAGTTAAGTGACCAAATGAGCACAAAACCAAAAGTTAAGTGACCAAAAATGACCTAAACCCTTTATTAAAACACTTCATAAATTGGTCCTAGTTGGTCTTTGTCTTATCCGAGACATCACAACTTTCCACATTTGATGAATGTTATAAACCTTCTTAATACTTTTCACTCAATGTCACAATCTTAACTCTAAGACTTGTTTTGGAACGAAGTATGATTGACTTCTTGATTTAACCATTTCTTCAATTCTTGATTCCTCTTTTTAGACATACAATTGTACTAAGACTCACTTAGAAGATCAATTGAGATATGGTTCTTAATCATTAAGACCTATCATAAAGCATAAAAGGTACTCTCCCTTCTTCTTAGAATGGAGAAACTTTTATCTTTCTGCCTACTTGATTCTTCTTATTCGTTCTGCTATTGATTTAAACTTTTTCAATCAATTCAGAATTACACTTAATCTTATAAGTATAATCATATTTACTTAACCTTTAGTAAATCATGACGAACATCTTTGTTACTCTTATGGTGGACTTGATCAACACGCAACTTTGTGTACTCGATTTCCTAGTCCTTTACTTGACACTTTGTCAACGAATTAGTCTAATTTCCAAATATGAAATTTCTCATTCATCATGCAACCAAGTTGCGTGATTCCAAATTTCTGTCCAACTGAAACTTGGGCGATGAGAAACTCTTCTTATTTGGTAAATTTTCGACATTTCCATAATTAGGAATCAAATCCATTATTGCTAATAATAGAAACATTCTAACATCAATTTTTCATACACACCATTGCAAGGATAAATAAATAATATAAAATCAAAATTTATTTTATTGCGGAAAAAAATTCTCCTTACAATGCAATTCTTTGAAAAACTATGCTAATACATCTTTCTTAGCAATCTTATTTTAACTCTAAGTAGTAGCTCAAAATGTAATCTTCAAGTAATGCGATCGAAATCCATTTCTTCACGGTTAGATTCTGCTCACTTTTTCCCTTAAGCTTCCTTTCTTTTCTTCGATCCTACAAAACATCAATTGTAATCTTATCACATTATGTATTAAGAATCTAGAATAGAAGCTTAAAAGAGTTAGTCAATGGATTTTACCTAAAGCAGAGCCATACGTTTTGACTCTCCCATCTCTTAGATCTCTTAGGTAAATAGGGCAGCTTCGTCTCCAATGCCCCTTCTCTTGGCAATAAAAGCAAATCGACTCTTTTGGAACAGCTCATGGAACTACTTTAAATATTGCCTTTCTCTTATGATCAAACTCTTCGATCATGGCATGTCTTTCGTTGCCATTGCCTATATCCACAGAGGTTTGGAAAGCAGAATCACCAATCAACTTTGCTTTTCCATTGCGCCAAACCATTGCTGATTCAGCAGCAATAAGCATATAAGTGAGATCTATCTATAAGGGTCACGTCGTGGTTCATTATATAGTACTCTCTTACAAACTCACTATACGAGTTAAGAAGTGACTAAAGAACCTAGTCAGCAGCCATCTCCTCACATACAACGGATCCCAACATTGTTAACTTATCAATGTGTGACTTCATCCCTAGGACGTGTGCACACAACTACTTTCCTTCTTTATGTTTACTTGCCAAAAGGGCTTGAGTGAGCTTGAACCTTTCAAGCCTTCGAACTTGTGGGTTAGGTAGAATAATTGGAGGAGGTGGAGGAAGTGAAGCATGATCTCTTGTTCCTCGATCGAATCGTGGAATATCATCTTCATGTGGAATGCTTGTTCCACGGGATTTGGGAAGACCATAGTTGTCGTACTTTGACATCTACAAAACGGGAGAAAACGAATTCAAGTTAGTTGATTAATTGAGTCCTTAGTAAATCACCCAAATGAGATACTAAGGATAGGACCCAACACAATATGCTACAACCTAGAAAGGGATGTCGTAATCTAGTTGCAAAATATTTGAAGGTAAGTGAATGACGATTCACTAATTTCCACCATCAAAAACAAAAAAGAAATTGAAGTTTTAAATCTATGAAAACTCCCAGATCCTTTGAGATTCATTGAACATTTCAATGGCATGTTTAAATCTCGATATGCCCCTCTAGTTTGTGACTGGGATGCCGAGGATCACAAAGCGGGTGTGAATAACCATGCAAACTTACATGGTGCCCTGCATGTTACAGTCACCTATTCGATGTGCTGGTAAACCACACACGCTCCACCGAACTATGAAAAACATTGATTTACCCTTTGCTACCTTTGCTTAGAGCCATTTAGTGTGCCGGTTAACCACACACGCTCCACTAACGTCTTCGCAAGGGCACAAAGTGTAATTTCATGGAATTGGATCAATTCACTTTTGCCTAAGTAACTAAGATTGGGAATTTGTAAAACATTTAGTTACTTTTGTACTTCATTATACTTATAATGGAAGGTTTTGTCCTATCCTACCCGTTCGGCTAACGACCCTCCACTAGTCAAGAGTGCGGTGGGTAAGAGTGGATACCCATTCAACCGTCATTTTATAGGCAATTTCCTTAAACACCCCTTATAGACCAGCTTCGTGAATGAGGCCTACTGACGGTATGACTGACTTTTACTCATACATATATATAATGTTAGACTTTTAATGTTATATATAGTATAGGGTGTATTTTACACTTTTAAAATACTAGGAGGTCAAATTTAACAATTATACTTTTAATTCAATTAAATTGTAAACCTAAACTTTTATGGATTTATTAAAACTCCTTTAATTATACACCTTAATTAATTAATAAAACCATAAGGGTGTGATTTGAACTTTTCAAAACAATACTAGGGTTTTAGAATTTAACATTCCTAAATTAAACCTTTTAATCAACTTTTAAATTCCAAAACTTGAGGGCAAGTTTTGAAACATTTCAAAACATTTAGGTTTAGAATTTAAATATACATCAAAATTAAACTTTTAATCAAAATTTAAATTCCAAAACTTGAGGGCAAGTTTTGAAACCTTTTCAAAACATTAGGGTTTCAACTATTTAAATTTCAAAACAAAACTTTTAAGTTCAAATTTAAACTATAAAACCTAAAGGGGAAAAATTGAAACTTTTCACAAAGATCAAATAACAAATAATATAAATTAAACAATTAATTTCATCATTATCTATATTTGACTTATTTTTTCAATTTCTTGCAAAATAAGTTACCTAATTAATACAAATAATCCAATCTTTATCATATAAGGAAGTTATTATCTAATCAATTGGTAATTATCTTGTGTTTTTGGCAAGGATATTCATTAAGAGACAATAAATTCGTATTTCATAGGTTTAAAACGAATATGGTAATTATCCTTAAGCAAAACAACAACAAAATCCGAAGTTTCCTCTGTCTGACACTCCGACTCGCCGAGTCACACTTTGGAACTCGCCGAGTAGGGCTGACTCGCCGAGTCAGGTCAAACAGTAAGCCATAATTCGATTTTTCAGCCACATAATGCATCAATACAATAGAAACCAATCATGGCTCAGATACCACTGATGTGTTTTGGTCATAAGAACATCCAATGTGCTCATACAAACCCTAATGCTTGGATCTAGGTTTCTCTATTGTACATGCAACTTATCCAAGACTATAAACCCTAATTCTATCATATAAGTAATCATATTAACATAAGAATGGGTTTAAGATATTACCTTGATTGTTATGTAGCAATAACAATCACAATTCCTCCTTGTAATGACTTTAGAAAGCTTAGAGTCACAAATGTCACTCCTCTAATGGTTCACAAACACCAACAGCAAGAGGATGAAGAGGAGAAGAGAAGGAGGCTGCCCAAAACATGTGGAAACCCTAGAAGGAAGCTTGTCCACGTTTTTGGGGCATAAGGGCTCTTTAAATAGTGAGGCTATTAGGGTTATCTAACAAGGAAACCCTAATTTCGATGCTTAAGCCCTAAGCAACCCATGGACTCCTTTTCTTAAAGGCCTTGGACGATTTCTAATGGGTTTCCCCATAGAATTCGTCCAACCTTAAAATATAAGGCAATCCATGGCACAATTGCAATTATCTTATAATTACAATTCTAGTCCCTTAAGTCTAATTAATCTCTTTTAGTCACAAAACTAATTACCAATTAAATCTTGACTATTATTAATTAAACAATATAATTTCTCCTTTAATATATTATTCTCATAATATATTAATAAATCATATTTAACCCTTTCTCTCCATAATTCATCCTATCAAGTTTCTTTGGTGAAGGCAAACCAAAAGGACCATGCACCATCGGGTCAAGTACATACCAAAATAGTTATGGACTTAGACACTAATCCAACAGTTAAAACACCATTTGTGTCACACCTCCAAACCTGAACGGCAGAAACATTCGGGGGCGGAGGACGTCATGTACAATATCACAACAATTGAATAGTAAAGAAAGTACACACCACCATAATATATATTTGAAAAGTTTACATGATTGTTGTATTACATGTTTCAAAAGTCAAATACAATATGATGCTCCAAAAGATGTTACTAACGCCGGAGCATTAGTCCCCAAAAGTAGTTGCTAACCTAGTGTTTAGAGATTCCCTGAGAATACAAGTTATTTCAAAGAAAAAGTGTCAACAATTAAGTTGGTGAGTTCATAAGTAGATATTTGTGTAAATGTATGCCATTCGAAAGTTTACGTTTGTTTTCCAGAAAATCCAATATTTTCTTATAAAAAGAGTTATGAATCATTGTTTGTACGAAAGGAATGTATCGAACCAGGAAACACCTATATTTTCCTAAAAGTGAGGAGCAGTCTTAAATGCCTAAGACCGTAACTTGTAAGTAAATATGTCATACTTAAAATAATGATGTATAGTTTTATTAGTAAAAAAAACTATAAGAAGTTTGTATTTTCACATAAAAATAACTGTAATATTACTTTTCCCACAAAAACATAATACCATAATAATTGTCTATCTTGTGAGTTTTCATAACCGTACTATGATGGATTTGCCTGTAGCGACGTTCTTCAGACGTCGAAGCGTTATGATATTTGTCACCCCGTGGACTGTAGCTAACAGTCAGGGTACGGAATCATCAATCCCTTATAGATCTATACACACTTATCACATTCTCCGGGCGGAGACTTTGGTTATAAAACAGGGCTTTCTTGTATACCTTGATAGGTACGATGAAGACGAATGACTCACATATTCTCAATTAATTCATGTATATTGAAATGTATATGTTTATGTCCAAAATGATTACCCTTTCTACAGTATTGATATAGGCATAATAACGATATGTATTTTCTTTGTATAAACGTAATGTCATAGTTGAAATGTTTACCCTTGGTATGATGTATTATGCAAACATATAAATAAAACATATTATATCCCATGAGGGTAAACTTGTGATGTGTGATGTTTTCCATGTTAACAACTTCACATGATTATTAATACAATAGTATAAAAGTATAACAAAAGATTAATGTTTTCACACGAGTTTAACCGTGTGTTTACTTGTATTCTCCCCCTTAAAAGTGTTTAAAAGCATTTAAAAGTATTTAAAAGTGTTGTGATAGGGGTATGAACTCACTTGGTAAGACAATGCTCAGACAACATTATAGTTCTTAAAGTGATATTCTTCGATGAAACCGGAATGTTTTCTCAGAAACCGGACTTCTCGCGGGTAGAGTTTCGGCTCTAAAACTCTTTCTCCCAGGATCTTCGGGGCTTCGGTACTCGTTTCGGTTGTCGGGATAATAACGGGGCTTCGGGGGTACTTCAAGAGGGCTAGATAGGTTATCGGGAGTGAGAGAGCAAAGGAATTAGCAACCATGGCTGGCTGCCCTTCGGTTTCTATTTATAGAGCCATTTTTCTGGATTCACGTCTTGAGTTCAGTAGTCATCAGGTGTGTCATTGCAACTTGCGTCTCTCGGGCTCCAGAAGTCATTAATATTGAGTTCACGTTGTGAACACTGTATTCACGTCGTGAACTCTGACACAGTGTCGGGGTTCGCGCCGCAAACTTCAGAAATTGATATCTTTTGCATACGAGGTGCGTTTTCGACGTTATTTATATCCACGCGTAGGTGAGATTATGCTCTACAAATCTTATTCAGACTCTGTCGGCTAATTTTGACTTTATTTTTTATTAAATTATTTTTAGTAGGCCGGGACAGGAAAACTCCGTTAGAAATTCACAACTCCTTCATCTGACATCCGTTTTCAGCTGTCTTTTCACCATAGACTACTATCGATGAGATCTTTGATTCTCGTTTAGATTGTTTCGGCTAGAAATCACTCGATCTCATATTCGAACTTTGGGCTGCATACTGCTAAGTCGAAACTTCGAAAAATCATAACTTCCTCATACGATGTCAGATTTAGACGTTCTTTTTATGCACGCTCTCGGTTTAATGTATTCTACATTGCTCTATCATAAATTCACTATTTACGTCCTACAGCGTCGTGCCGAATATGTCGCGAAACTTCGACAGGTCATAACTTCTTTGTTATAACTCGAATTTCAGCGTTCTTTATATTTTTGGAAACGTAGTTATGACCTCTACCACTTTATCTAACCCAATTGAGATTTTTGAACAGTTTATTTTTTTAACTGAATTTGACTGGTGTTACATTATCCCCCCGTTAAAGAGAATTTCGACCCAAAATTCGCACTTTGACTGGGACATCAAAGGTCGAGGAAAGGTGAGTGTACACCTATTCCATTTGATCTTCTTGTTCTCTAGTGAATCTGGATCCTAATGTGGGTGTTCTAGTGGGCCTTCATTATTCCGTCTGTTGTTTTGATCGGTAGAGGTCGTGTGGATTTGGTTTTATTTGTCTATGTTCATCTAAATGTTAGCATTGATCACTTGTAATACAGGTTAGCTTTGTCTTGAATTTCATGGCTGAATTCATACCCAGTCCGTCTATCATCGCCTTGTGTATACAAGTCGCATACACACTTTGTAGTGATAAGTTAACCGTATTCATTCCTAGCCTCTACGTTTGAACTTGACTCACTGTATGCGTGCTTATTCATAAGTGTTCTGTTGGGAATACTTTGGTTAGGTTGTAAAAGAGATAGTACTCCTCAAATGAGTACTTTAAAATTTTCAAACAAGAGACGAATTGGAAGTTTGCATCGAGTTTGTCGTTATAAATTGGAAGGGTTTCATTAGTTGGCGGTTAGTGCGAAGAGTCTTTCTGTAGCACATGGAGCTGGTATAGTGAGGACCTAGCCAATCTATGTCGAATGACGATGTCGGAACTTCCCACCGTAGCAGGTGTTAAGTTGATTAGGAAAAACTGTTCGTTAGCGCGATGGTGCATTCTATGTGTATGTTTTTAGTGCTTTTAGTTTATCCTTGCTATTACTACTGCAAACCTTGTACTTTTTTTTTAGCGTTTACTAACGGACGGGTGTTTTAATAATTGAAAATGATGAAAATATATAATCCCTACAGGGGAACCGGAATAGTCTCTCTTGCGGTGATCATCAGTATTCTTCCATCTTCGACAGAGTTTCTTGTTATTGGGCAATCCCTCTAGAAGTGTCCAGTTTCACCACATATGTAACAACCAGGGATCTGAGAGGTTGTTGGTGCCGGTGCTCTATGGAAATGAGTAGTGTGACCTTTCCTGCTGCAGTTCCTGCAACGCATCTTCCGACAAGCTCCCGTGCGATGGAAGTTACACTTATTACATTTTGGAAGGTTTCCAGCATACCGACTAGTAGGTGCTGGAGTGGTAGGTGTTATGGCATTATGAACATCAACTTTCTGTTGCCCTTTCGAGGTCTCTTGTGTTGGTTGTCTCTCTTTCTTACTCCACGACTTTCGCTTATAGTCGTCCCTTTTGGTTAGCTCGGGAATGGGGGTAAGGATTGTTGCAACTTATTGTCTTTTGGTAGACCCTTGATTCGAACTGCCCCCTTTTTCATTCCAGAACTTTCGTTTCGTGTTACTAGGTTTGTGGTTTGGAGTATCCTTGCAGGTAGGCACTCGTTGGTTTCCTGATTGTTACAAAATTTTGAATTTTCGACATCGTTCCCATTTTTACTAGTGTTACTTGCGTGAAGATGTGCCATGATGATAGTCACAGCGGCTATGACCGTGGCTTGAAAAGCAGTTTAGTCTATAAGCAGGAGTGGTGTTTCGTTGGTTGGTCGGTTATTTCCATGTGAAGACATGATTTTGTTACATAATATGAAACGAGTTAGTTAGGTAACTATGATTGTTGTTAGTTGGATTCTATAAGTTTAATTTCCCCATCCTGTTATTCAGTTTCTAATGTTTCGAATTACATCCTTATGATGTATTAATGAATGAGGGTTGAAATAGGTATCATATTTAAGTTAAGTTTTAGCAAATTAGGGTATAGATGTTGAAATCTTAGGTCGATCTAGTTTCATGGGTTTTGGAAGAGGGTATCTCTCTTACTATTTCTAGTTATGAAGAAGGATGTGATACACCTATCTCGTAGCGTGAGTAATATAATTACCAACTCACTAGGTAATATTAATTATTAATTATTTGTTTGACACATCAGGTTCTCTACCACCTTGCATGCTTCACGAGTGGTTTCCTCTATTCTCTGTCCTATTTTTGGTGGTAATGATTTGTTATCTCTTGGTATATATAGGGTGTCCTTGTTTTTTATCAAGCATGTTGAATCTCCATCATTGTTTTGATTGCCCTAGTTGAAGTTGTACAGATTTGATATCCTATGGTAACTGTCTCTTTCTCTAAAGGGTGTAGGTGATAGAAAAGTTAGGTTTATCGAAGGATTTGGTATGTTTGGTTAGTGAGATGGCATTTTCCCGCCATAGGGTTAAAGATGAAACGGTGGAAAAACTTAGTCAAAGTTTCCAAGTTCAATAACATTGAACTTCCATAGATTAGGCCAACAAGGATAGTGTAGTGAGTTGCTAAAACAGTTTATGACACGAACTGTTTACACAGCCCAAAACATGGATTGATAATGATGATCTTTAATGGAAACAAGAAGTCTGTCATAATAGCTGGTATAGAAGTTACATAGAATTCGAAATATTTGACCTTGGAGTAGGTCTACAATATACCACACAAGGAAAACTTTACAGCCTAGAGATCTAGTGAAATAGTAATTGCTAGACGGGGATATTTACATGAAAAGAGTACTACTTGGAGTACGTACGAAGGTTATTCCACAAACCAAAAGAAGGAGCGAGTAGAGTATCCTCTACTTGCGATGGGAACTATTCTATTGAGCCTTTGGTTCTGCCAACTAACACTCCATCTCGAGCATACACATTTCATACCTTGCATGGCGTGCTCTAAGTTCCCTGACTTCCATTTGAGTTGTAGTTAGCTCTCTCTACCAAGCTTCATTTTGATTTACGGTTCGTCCATGAGCTAATCCTAACTGTTGGATGCGAATTGTATTGACCTCGATGTTTGCATGATTCTCCTCGACGAACCATTATATGCGAAATGTATTTACCCCGATGTTTGCATGATTCTCGTCGTTAGATAGTTTCCCTTCCTTGCTCATCATTGTGAGCAATTCGGCGAACCATTATAGGAAGGACTCTGTCTGCTGAGCCTCCCTCGCTCAGATTGTAGAAGCTCCGGTCTCCATTGAACGGAGGGGGTTGACCCTGTTCACGACTCCATCTATTCAGGTTCACTGCCTACAGAGGTGTCGAGCCTTGAAATCTCGGTCGAGGATTAGGATTTTGGACCGGAGTCACTAAGGGTAGGTTATTGTCTTCGAGATCTGAGTCAGAGTCCTCTTGCATTTCTTCCTTGAATTCTTCTTCTTCGTCCACAATTTCTTCTGGGTCCTTTCCCAAATCATTCTCTACCCACTCTCCATTGCCTTGGTTCGGGTAGTAGAGGTCCTCTAGTAAGTGAAATCTTACCATTGTGTCTATACGAGAATAGGGATATGAAAATTGTCTAAATATTAAAGCGTGTAAATTTGAACATGTAGGTTAAGCTATTGTATTTACAAAATACCCTTATAGTATTCTAAATGTTTTGTTTGGTTCTACAGTTTATAAGTTTGGTAAGTTTTAGACTTATTGTCCACTGCAACTATTCCCTGACATATGTTAGTCGGCTCTTGGATAAATATAGTTGATCATGCTATATTCATCCCAGTCCCAATTACATATTCCAAGGCATACCTGTAGTGAACAACTCATCTATAATACTTCTATATTGTTTTTCTTTTGATACTATTATGGCTATGTAATGTATGCATGTATACTTTTAATAAAACTATATTTTTAAAAGTATGTCTCTTAATCAAACTGTTTTTGCCCAGTTATGTTTATAGTTGCATATCAAAAAATGGTTTTGATATACTTAGTACACTATAACCAATGCTCTGATACCAATCTGTCACACCCCCAAACCTGAACGACAGAAACATTCGGGGGCGGAGGACGTCATGTACAATATCACAACAATTGAATAGTAAAGAAAGTACACACCACCATAATATATATTTGAAAATTTTACATGATTGTTGTATTACATGTTTCAAAAGTCAAATACAATATGATGCTCCAAAAGATGTTACTAACGCCGGAGCATTAGTCCCCAAAAGTAGTTGCTAACCTAGTGTTTAGAGATTCCCTGAGAATACAAGTTATTTCAAAGAAAAAGTGTCAACAATTAAGTTGGTGAGTTCATAAGTAGATATTTGTGTAAATGTATGCCATTCGAAAGTTTACGTTTGTTTTCCAGAAAATCCAATATTTTCTTATAAAAAGAGGTATGAATCGTTGTTTGTACGAAAGGAATGTATCGAACCAGGAAAAACCTATATTTTCCTAAAAGTGAGGAGCAGTCTTAAATGCCCAAGACTGTAAGTTGTAAGTAAATATGTCATATTTAATATAATGATGTATAGTTTCACGTAAAAATAACGGTAATATTACTTTTCCCGCAAAAACATAATACCATAATAATTGTCTATACTATGAGTTTTCATAACCGTACTATGATGGATTTGCCTGTAGCGACGTTCTTCAGGCGTCGAAGCGTTTTTATATTTGTCACCCCGTGGACTGTAGCTAACAGTCAGGGTGCGGAATCATCAGTCCCGTATAGATCTATACACACTTATCACGTTCTCCGGGCGGAGACTTTGGTTATAAAACAGGGCTTTCTTGTATACCTTGATAGGTACGATGAAGACGAATGACTCACATATTCTCAATTAATTCATGTATATTGAAATGTATATGTTTATGTCCAAAATGATTACCCTTTCTACAGTATTGATAAAGGCATAATAACGATATGTATTTTCTTTGTATAAACGTAATGTCATAGTTGAAATGTTTACCCTTAGTATGATGTAGTATGCAAACATATAAATAAAACATATTGTATCCCATGAGGGTAAACTTGGGATGTGTGATGTTTTCCATGTTAACAACTTCATATGATTGTTAATACAATAGTATGGAAGTATAACAAAAGATTGATGTTTTCACACGAGTTTAACCGTGTGTTTACCTGTATTCTCCCCCTTAAAAGTGTTTAGAAGCATTTAAAAGTATTTAAAAGTGTTGTGATAGGGGTATGAACTCACTTGGTAAGATGATGCTCGGACAACCCTACGGCTCTTAAAGTGATATTCTTCGATGAAACCGAAATGTTTTCTAAGAAACCAGACTTCTCGCGGGTAGAGTTTCGGCTCTAAAACTCTTTCTCTCGAGATCTTTGGGGCTTCGGGACTTGCTTCGGTTGTCGGGATAATAACGGGGCTTCGGGGGTACTTCAAGAGGGCTAGATATGGTATCGGGAATGAGAGAGCAAAGGAATTTACAACCATGGCCAGCTACCCTTCGGTTTCTATTTATAGAGACATTTTTTTGGATTCACGTCGTGAATCTCAAATATTCACATCGTGAGTTCAGTAGTCATCAGGTGCA
The DNA here is from genome assembly GCF_002870075.4 of Lactuca sativa. Classification (NCBI taxonomy): domain Eukaryota; kingdom Viridiplantae; phylum Streptophyta; class Magnoliopsida; order Asterales; family Asteraceae; genus Lactuca; species Lactuca sativa. The sequence goes on from NC_056625.2 coordinate 221,162,008, forward strand.
TCATCGCAACTTGCGTCTATTAGGCTCCGAAAGTCATTAATATTGAGTTCACGTCATGAACACTATATTCACGTTGTGAACTTTGACACAGCGTCAGGGTTCGCGCCCCGAACTTCATAAATTCATATCTTTCGTATACGAGCTTCGTTTTCGACGTTCTTTATATCCACGTATAGGTGAGATTATGCTCTACAAATCTCGTTAAGACTTCGTCAACTAATTTTGATTTATTTTTTATTATATTATTTTTAGTAGGCTGGGACAGGAAAACTCTGTTAGATATTCACAACTCCTTCATCTGACATCCGTTTTCAGCTGTCTTTTCACCGCTGGACTACTATCGACGAGATTTTCGATTCTCGTTTAGATTGTTTCAGCTAGAAATCACTCGATCTCATATTCGAACTTTGGGCTGCATATCGCTAAGTTGAAACTTCAAAAAATCATAACTTCCACATATGAAGTCAGATTTAGACGTTCTTTTTATGCACGCTCTTAGTTTAACATATTCTACGACTTTTGTTTAGATTGCTAAGACTAAATACTGCTCTATCGTAAATTCACTACTTACGTCCTACAGCGTCGTGCCGAATCTATCGCGAAACTTCGACAGGTCATAACTTCTTCGTTCTAACTCGGATTCCAGCGTTCTTTATATTTTTTTAAACCTAGTTATGATCTCTACCACTTTATCTAACCCAATTGAGATTTTTGAACAATTTATTTTTTTAACTGAATTTGACTAGTGCTACAATTTGAATGATTCTCCTCCATGTAACGACGGTAGTTTGGAGACGATATGTGTTCTGCATGTCCACTCGAAGGCATTTTCCAATTTTGGAGTAAACTTAGAGACGAGACTGGGGTAATTGTGACATCCCCATTTTCTCGGCTAGAAAAGAACAATTTTATTTATGCTTTACAAATATCAGAGTACTTCTTTTCATAAAAATGTTGCGGAATTTGTTCCCAGAAAAATACGATAAATACGTTATCAAAACATTTTCGAAGAAACGTATTTTATTCATTTTAAAATGTTTGGGATGTCATCGTCAATACAGGAACATAAGCATAAATGGAACTTACATTTATTTACACTAGTGATCTACATCTCTTTAATCTCTCAGTGTAATGTCACTTCATATCGACACCTGTGATATAAATAAACTGAGTGGGTCAGGTTGGGAAACCTGGTGAGTACATAGGGTTTTCAACCCACAATAATATAATTATTATGTTCAATCATCAAACAATTAACCCAATTACCCATCCCCATTATCTTCTTTATTCCTAAGTACCCTCCCTAAGGATTTATCCTAAGGGTCATCTCCTACATCATATTTTACCTCTCATCTTCTTACATCGCATCTCCTTATATGTTTGTTCCTAAGGACTTTCCCTAAGGATCATCACCTACATCGCCTAGACAGTATTGATTCAGGGATTACTCCCTCAATACGTGCCCACCAAGGGTTAGGGTATCATTGCATGAATACGTAGTTACAACATCGCCTGAACTCGTAATTCATAGTAAGGGGGTTAGAGTATCATCGCATCAATACGTAGTTACAACATCACCTGAACTCGTAATTCATAGTAAGGGGGTTAGAGTATCATCGCATGAATACGTAGTTACAACATCGTCTGAACTCGTAATTCATCACCTACAGGTTATGAGCCTGCTGGTGTTTCCACGGAGTTGTCTATAATAGTCTGTGGTCGCCATCTATACTCTGGTTGATGACTACATCTCCAAATTGTCGGACAAGGTTGTAGCATCCTATATCACCGATTCATCATCACCTATCTATCCTCACCTAATTATCATCACCTATCTCTCATTATTTTATTTCATCACACATCAACTATTTCATCTACCCATGTTTTATCCCAACATATTAGTAGATATAAATATACAGTTTGAATCATTTAAAACATGTATAAAATCATTCATCCAGCATGGACAACAAGTATTCAGATAATATGCACACATAGAACGTAATTTATGTAAAATACTTCATATCTATGTGTAAGATGAAAGGGACCATGCACTCACTTGATAAGGTAGTGAGTCGGCACTTGGACAGCACTTCGTTACTCTTAAAAGAATTATCCCTTGACGAAACCTAGTATCATTACCACTAAAGTTTAGTCTAACGCTTGAAGAGACTAATTTAATAGTCCAGCTATTATTACTATTATATAAGCGTTAAACAATACTTATATAACCCATAATAATAGCTCAAATACTCCTTATAAGGTCGTAATAACAATACTATATTGAAACATAAGCTATACTAAAGATAGGATATGTACAGCTCACTTACAGCGGGTTTTCTCGAAAACCGGGCTTCGCTGGAGCAGCGTTCCCGAAACGAAAGGGTCTTTTCTTGGGACTCTAGGAGCCTCGGGGCTTCCTTTGGGTGCTAGGGGTTTACCTAGACTTTAGGGGCTTAAGGGGAGCTAGAGAGAGTTTAGAGAGAGAAAGTGGAAGAGGAAAGGTGTGAGAATGAATGGAACCCGGCACATCTATTTATAGTGTGAAATCCTGATGGAATCTCCGAGTAGGAGGACCTACTCGCCGAGTTGGCGCATGTCGTGTCCTTCTGGTGGTGCCACGTGTCCAATTCTGGTGGTGCCACGTGTCCAATTCTGGTGGTGCCACGTCACCCCCTATCGCGTATCAGCCTTTAAACTTAGAAAATCATAACTCTCGCATACAAGCTCCATTTTAGACGTTCTGTTTTTTTCAACGCGTAGGTAAAATCAAGATCTACAACTTTCATTTAGACTCCATCGGCTAATTCTTGACCGATCTTAAATTTAATAGTATGAGGCGTTTAGACTGTTAAATGACCGCGAAGAATTCGTAACTCCTTCATACAGACTCCGTTTTCGTCTATCATTTTACCGTTGAGTTCCTATTAATGAGATCTTCAACTCTCATTTATGTCGCGTAAGCCAAAACCGCTCGAACTAAAATTCGAGTTTCGGGTCGTGCACTACTAAGCTGAATCTTAGAAAAATTATAACTTCCTTATACAAAGTCAGATTTGGGCGTTCTTTTTATGGATGTTCTCAGTTTAACGTATACTACAACTTTGGTTTAGATCACTAAGGCTAAAAATTCCTCTATCTTAAATTCACTATTTACGTCTCCTGGTGTCGTGCCGGTTTTGTCGTAAAACTTCGACGGGCCATAACTTGTTCGTTATAAATCGGAATTTCGGCGTTCTTTATATGTACGGAAACCTTGTGACATATTCTACAACTTGGTTAAGATTATTTATTCTAAATAATCTTTTGTCGAAAAGTCGTTTTCGACCCCTATTGCCTCTAAATTGACTAGCCCGAATATGCGGGCGTTACAATTATCTCCCCCTTAGGATGATCATGTCCCGGAATCATCAACGAAATAGGGCTCGTATAATGATTCCATACGTCATCTCTTCATCCTAGGTAATAATTATGACTTCTGTATTCCTTCAAGTCTATCTCTTAGACTCATTGACTGTAAGCAGTACTCGATCGTGCACCTGCTCTCTACCTCAGGCTAGACTCCTAATTATGACCTTCAAGTCACAATCTCGATCCTCACTAGATACGAACTTGAGATAAGTTCTTTTATTACTACTATGGATCGATGTGTCATATTCTAATGACCTATCATCGTATGTTGCAACGCTTAGACTTAGGTCTCTTTGAGTCAAATTCCAGAATGGAATATGCCTTCCTTCATGGTACAATGTGATATAATCACATTTTAACATGTAGCATTTCTAGCTACCAACTTCTTTAACAACAAGCGCGATACTTCTATTGATCGCTTTGATTTCAATCGTTTGGTTTAAGTCGGACGCTACATCAAACTTGGTTCTCTGAACCACGTAACCTACTCATCGTAGTCGGACTCAATGTGATATGACCACTAGGGTCGGAATAACAATCGTCTTCTTAGTCATTTACCAAAACGATGGTAACGACATTCTTGAATAAAACGGTATCACTTACTAGCTTCTTGGTAACCTTGTGACTTTCCCTGATCCAAGTGTGAGTCCTGTGCTTCCGGTAGTATAGGCATCTACTACCATTCACACCTACTCATACTTGTCCCAAGTATTGTCTCGCAATTCTCCAAGTCACCATATAGGAAAATCACATAACAGTTTAACACATCAGATAACAAAACAAGGGCTTTATTATTTCTCGAAATTATTACATAGGTGTTCAAGTTCGCCCTAGACTATGCTTCTAATAGGCTACATCATATGATACTATGGCTACTACTTAACTTGATCTTCGGATATGAAGTCCTCATCCTTGATTCCTTGCATGGTTTTCTGCTTCGTCGAGGATCATGTGGAATGCCCTTGGTTTTGGCGGTGCATTTGGTCTTGCTGCTTCATTTTTCTTTGGATAGTCCTATGAAATATGCCCATTACTTCCACATTCGCAGTACTTCTTGCTGTCGAATGTACAATCTCTGGAATAGTGACCGGTCCTACCACACTTATAGCACGTCACTTCTCCATCGCATATTCCGAAGTGCTTCTTCTTGAACTTCTCACACCACTTGGCTCCATTCCTTTGGTCGTCCAGGTTAGACTTCGAGAACTTTCCCTTATTATCAGGTCTTGAGGATCCTTCAAACTTCCTCTTTTCACCAACTTCAGCTTTCTCCAGACCCTTTTCCCTTATTTGGGTCTCAACATTCTTGGCTACCCAGATGGCAGCTTTCAAAGTGGTTGCTTGTTTGACCATTGGACCAAAGTCCGCTGGTAATCCATTAGCAAACCTGTTGACCTTGGAAAGTTCCGTTGGAACTAGGTAAGGAACAAGCTTCATATTCTCCGTAAAACTTACAGCGTACTCGGTGACACTCATTTTTCCTTTCTTTAGGTTCTGAAACTCGTTGTTGATCTCTAGTAGATCCTGCTCAGAGCAGTACTGCATTTTCAGTTTCTTTAGGAAATCTTCCCAAGGCATCTTGCTTGCTTCTCCCTTGGGCATCGTATCTGCCAATAGCTTCCTCCAGCTCAAGACTCTGGTCTTTAGTTGTCTAACCGCAAAGACGGTTTTCTGCTTGTTGCTACAGTCGCAACTCTTAAACACCATCTCCATCTCGGAGATCCAGTCCATAATTTGCACAAGCTTCGGGCTCCCTGAGAGACTTGGTGGTCTTGCACTTAAGAAATTCTTGTACATTCGCCCATCCTTTTCGTTTCTCCTCTCCGGGTCATCCCTTCGTTCACCTTGAGTCCCTACTTGACTCACTTGGCGGCTGTAGTTTCCTTCCTCATATTGCTCGGGAATTGGCTCGGTCGGCTCAGCATGTATGGTAGGTTCGTCCCTATTTTCGTGGAACATCTGTCTCATTTCTTCCCTTTGTTCAGCTAGCATAGCCCCAATCATGGCTTGAACTCCAGCCATGGCGATTGGCTTGGGTACATCTTCTACTACGACAGGTATTTGCTGAATCACCGAGGGTTGATTCCTATTCTCATTTGCATTCACGTTTCCACTACAGGTCCTTGCCATCTTGATCTATACACTAAATAAGGTGAATCTAGATATTTATTTAGGATTGACGTTTAAATCATCATTATCACTCCGAAACGTTTACATGCTAGTTCTAATATCGTAGTCGTACGTTTAGAATCCTAAACACATAAGGTTTCCAGATCCGGTCGGCAACAGACAATAGATCCGAATAAATAACAACATATAAGGCATAAAGCATTTAGCACATAAAATCATTTTAGGCATAATTCCTAAAATAAGCTAGTGCTCACACCTCACAATCATCGCTTAGCATTCTAAGTTTAAGTCTAGAAATAACTCCATATTCCTAGTTCACGTGCATGTTGGATTTTGGGTGAAATAATATCACCATCATCATAAAATCATGGTTATGAACATGCATGTGAATAATCTCAAAGAAAAGTGTTTATGAAGAAGAAGAAATAGTAAAACTTGAAGGAATAGTGAAGTAGAAATCGATTTTACCTTCAAGAACACCACAAGATGATGAAGATTTCGAGTTTGAGGTGTGTTCTTGGACATATTTTCTAGAAATTTTCGTGGGTATAGAGAGTGGAAGAGAGAGTTTGAGAGAAAAACTTGATTTTGAAGAATGTAAAGAGGTGGAGTGAAGAGTGAGTGAAAATGAGTAGTGTGTGCCTTTTGAGTGTGAGAGAGAGATATGAGGAGAGAGGGATCCGAATTTTTGAGGTATAATACCCTCTATTTCTCTTTTCTCTTTATAATATTTAAATCTTTTATAAAAAAATATCAAAGTTTTATGAAATATACAACTTAACCTAGCTTTTATCCATAAAACCTTGATTTTTCACTTATAAATTAAGGGTAAATGTTAATGACTTAATTTTTATTTTCCTTGATTATATTTTCCTGAATATAGTCATTTTAATTGATATTATGAGGTTCATAACAAATTTTATGGAGTTTTAAGTGTTAAGGTTTATAAATTTGAGATTTTAGGGCTTTTAGGGCTTTTAGGGTTTCTTGGATTTTGATAAAATTTAGATATCAAGATAGATTGAATTTTGGAGGCATCGAATTATTTTTGTGTTTCCTAACTCTTATTCAAGTTAGAAATAATGTTTGTAATTTATTTTTATCGATATATTGGCATTTTATGTAGTGATTCTGAGATCCATACGAAATTGAGGAATCAAGTATACTAGTCATAGTTTTCAACTTTAACTTAAGTTCATACAAGACTCGGACCTAATTTCTACTACTAGTTCAAGTGCATGATGTGTGTATATGATTCATGAAAAGGTGTTCGAGTCAAAGAGTGACCCGAATATGGATATTCACTATAGTTAAGGTAACTATAGAAGTCATGTATGAATGTGAAATCAAAGTACACTATTCATCGTTTCTAATTGTTTCCAAGTTTCTAGTAAGTTATAACTTAGCTTCTAGTTAGTAAGTCTAGTATGTGTCGTGCCTACATGCGCAACAAAGTTTATCAAATCTAGAACTCTCTCAAATTTGACAATTGTCACAATAGTGGGAGCATAAGTGCTATGCTATTAAAGAAATAGTTGTTATGCTAGTGGGGTCATAATCATTATGGTAAGTGTTGCAAGTTAGTGTGTGTCACACCCCCAAACCAGAATGGCGGAAATGTTCGGGGGCGGAGGACGTCATATTCAATATATATATATATATATATATATATATATATATATATATATATATATATATATATATATATATATATACACACACACATATATATATATATATATATATATATATATATATATATACACACACCACCATATATATATATATATATATATATATATACACACACACACATATATATATATATATATATAAAGGTTTCAAAATTTTTACATAATTGTATTTGTTACATGTTCAAAAGATAAATACATAAACATCTTTCAAAAGAAGTAATTAACGTCGGAGCGTTAATCCCCAAAAGTTGGTTTCCAAACCTGCTTAGTGGTTCCCTGAGAATACAAGTTATTTCAAAGAAAAAGTGTCAACAATTAAGGTGGTGAGTTCATAACCGGTTTTGAGAAAATATATGTCATTCCAAAGTTCGTGCGTTTTCCAAAAAAATCCCTTATTTTCTTATAAATGTATGAAATGCGTATGAATGTTCAAGGTGTGAATTGTGAATAGTTGCACCAGGAAAATCCCTCATTTTCTTATTAGTTGATTGTTTTAGATACAGGAAAATCCCTTATTTTCCTAAGGTAAAAGGCAGTCTCTAATGTCCAAGACCGAAAATCGCAATCAACTGACATGCTTAAAGGTTGAGACATAGTTTTATATAATAAAGCTATAAGCAGATCGCACTTGTTAGATGAAAGATAGTTTTAATAGCTACTCATTCATAAAATCGGAATACCTTAATAATTGTCTATCTGGTGAGTTTTATAACCATACTAAACATAATATGCCTGTGGCGACGGTCTTCATGCGTCAAAACGTTTATGACAAACTGTCACCCAAAGGACTGTAGCTAACAGTCAGGACGCGGTATCATGACTTCCCGTATAGATCTATACACATTTGACATGCTCTCCAAAAGGGGGACTCTGGTTATAATAGACAGGACTTTAGGTAGTACCTTTTAACAAAAAGGTTCACTGAAGATGTAATCGTCTCACGGATTCTCAAATAAGTCTGTATTAAAGTGATAGTTTTGTATGCAATGTTTATCCTCTCTCACAATGTTTGACAAAGCATAAATCATAAGTTCTTTGAATGCATAAAATGGTGTAACAAGGATGGCTACCCTGGGTACTATGCATTTTGTATAAATCTAGTGCATGCAAGATATAACAAGAGTTTTCACGTTTTCACTCGGGATTAACCGGGTGTTTACTTGTATTCTCCCCCGAAATGTATTAAAAGTACATTATAAAGTATTTGAAGGCGTATAAAAGGGGGTATGAACTCACTTGATTGAAGTGGTTGTTTTGAAGTAGTCGAGAGAAGAATCGAGCAGAACTTCGACTAGAGAGAGTTGAAATCTCGGGATCCTCGGGGATCTCGGGAGTGTGGAACTTCCCTCGGAACTTGAGTATGCAAAACCGGGGCTTTTTGAAGGCTTAAAGAGGTAATCACGCAGAGTAACAGTACTTAGAAGGAAAGAAATGAGCACCAAACCCGGCACCCTTAAGCTTCTATTTATAGGGGCTGATTTGGGGTCTCACGTCATGAGTTTGGATTGCTCACGCCGTGAGGCTTAGTCAGCATTATCCTCTTTGACGAGTTGACGTGTCTGACACTGTGGAACCCATCAATCACGAACTCACGTCGTGAGCATGGTCCCCTCACGTCGTGAGGCTGAGTCAGCTAGGGATTTTGTGTCCCGAACTTGTAAAATCTGTAACTTTTGCGTACGAGCTCCGATTTCGACGTTCTTTATATGCACGTGTAGGTGTGAAAAGGCTCTACAACTCTCGTTTAGACTCCGTTGGCTAATTTTGAGTTTATTTTTATTATATTATTTTTAACAGGCCGGGCCTGGAAAAGTCCGTTTAAATCCCATAACTCCTTCATCCGCTGTCCATTTTCGTCAGACTTTTTACTGTTGTACTCCTATTGTTGGGGTCTTCAACTTTTGTTTAGGTTGGGTCGGATAAAGACCGCTCGATCTCTTTTTCGAGTTTTTAGCTGTCTACTGCTAGGTCAGAAACTTCGAAAAATCATAACTTCCTCATACGAAGTCAAATTCGGGCGTTCATTTTATGTATGATCATGGTTTAAAGATATTTACAACTTTCATTTAGATGCCTAAGGCTAAAAACTATTTTACTGAAATTTCTCGTTTTATGCTTAACAATGCTTTACCGGTAGCGTTACGAATCTTTGATTGATCATAACTCCTTCGTTGTAACACGGATTTTAGTGTTCTTTATAGTTGACCCAGGCTAGGTCCTTATTATGACCAAATGGGAACATGTTCTCGAAGGTTTGACCTGCATCCCTATGATGCAGTCCTAATACAGAGTAAAAGTAAGTTCAGGTAGTGATCCTTTGATGTTTGTTGTTTGAAACCGGGTTCCATTGGTTGGTGAATGACATGATCCAACCTTGGAGAGAAGATCAGGAATGATTACGGAGCTAGATTACTCTAGTCTTACAACTTGAATAGAGTGGGTTGTAGGCAGGCTCCTATCGCAGCATGATGGGAGTGTTTGAACAAAAAGGTGACACAGAACTCGGCTGATTGATACGTCATTGATGTTTAAGATGTAACAAATTAGGGAAAATTGACCTTGTAGAGGGTCTTATATCATATCAAAGCAGGGGTGTCTTGGCCGCCTAAAGGCCTCACTAAAGGTACCTACAGTACAAGATAGTTTCATAGGAAATACCACATAGGGCATAGAATGGGATAATGATTCCTTTTTAACATGAAATGAAGTAAGGCATTTACTACTGGCGGGGGTCATTTTTCTTGTGATCTCTCAGTTCAGCTAGCTGCCGCTCCATATCAGGCATGTGCCTTTCGTACACCCTCTGGGGTACTCGGAGTTTTATGACATCGGTTCGTGATTCAGCCAGTGCTTGCAGCAAGGTTTCATAGTCTTCCGCAGACTTTTCACAAGTGTGCTCAAGGCAATTGGTGCGGATTGTATGTATTCTCGCATTTGCATCAACCTCTGCGATACTATGGAGAGTTGTTCTGCCCCGAATCTCGTCTCGGGCAACTCTACGGACCAGGATTGGAAAAATTTTATCGGCTGGGGTTCCTTCGTTTATGTTGTAGAAGCTTCGATCTCCATCGAATGACATAGGTTGGTCTTGCTCTTCGCTCCAGATTTCCAAGCACTCTACCCAAGGAGGCATCGGGCCTTGAAAAGCCGGTCGAGGATTGGGTTTTGGAACACGGGTCATCGAGGATAGGTTCACCATTTCAGGTTCGGAGTCAGAACCGTCAGCAAGGCCTTCAGCTTGGTGACCATCCACAGGGATTGGGTGATCATTCTCTGGCTCCTCTCCGAGCCATTCGGTATTGTTGTGGTTAGGGTAGTACGGATCGTCGTGGGGATGAAATCCAGCCATGATATCTTCGCGAGAAGTGGGGATATAAGAAGTAACTAAGTAGATGTACTAATTAGATAATTATAAGATGATCTTTATCAGGTACTTCAATACATTGTTTAGTGCATACTAGTCATATGTATTTGGGACAGGATAGACCTTCGAATAAGCGATCCTAACTCTAAATCCCCAATCCAACGAGAACAGGAAGTAAAGCAAAGATCCACAGATTCTAAGTCTATGACGTCCTGGATACATATAATTTTAATGTATCCACTAAGCAATTATTAACCTATTGATAAAAATCTATTTAGTTCTCAGATAAGTAATTATAATAACACCAAATACCCCTATGGTATTTCATTGTGGTAGTGTTGGTAAGTTTTTAGACTTGTTGCCATATCACAACCATTCTTGGGCATGTGCTAATCACTCCTCGGACGAGCATAGTTGATCAGGCTATGCCAATCCCAAGACTGACCATACATCCCCGAGCTTACCTGTGATATCCAACAATCATTACTTTTGTTTTGTTCTAGAACGACGTGACCCTAGTATGTATGCATGCGTGTATACTTTTAATAAGAAACTACTTATTTCTAAAAGTATAGTTGTTTTGAAAAACATAAAATCAGAGACTCTAGTCCCAATGCATTTATAGTTTGTATATCTTATGTGGTTCGATATACTGAGTTCACTATAAACAATGCTCTGATACCAATCTGTCACACCCTCAAACCAAGGATGGCGGAAACGTTCGAGGGTGGAGGACTTCATGTAGAGTATCACAACAACGAGTATAATAGTGCTCAAAGTAAATACAACCATCATAAATATAATTGAAAAAGTTACACCAATGTATATTTTTACATGATTCGAATCAGTTACATTATGAAACAAAATGAACTGTTTGACGATTTATCGTCCCATCCTCAAAACGTTGTTGGTTTCCTGTTTTCACTGAATTCCTGAGAATACAAGTAGTTTTGAAAAGTGTCAACACAAAGGTTGGTGAGTTCATAAGAGATTTTATTGGAGAAAAAGACCGTTTTCCTTGTAAAAACGATATGATATGTATTCAGAAAATCCGATATTTTCTTTATAAAATTTATGTAATGTAGTCTTATAACCGACGACCAAAATGTATAAGTAACCTTTCTTATTAAAGGAAAATAAAATGTGCTAAAATTGACATAAACGCGCTTGAATTAAATGAAGTTCCCGCAAATTCTCATGTTTGTTAATACTTTATGTATCTATAGTCCTAAGTCTCAGGACCGAGAAAATAACAAGTATTGTCTATTCTTAACGTTATAAATGTGGTTTCAAATGATGTGTAGTCATAAATACCAAAACCGAAAGCGTACAGTAATACCTGTACTTATTGAGATAAAAAGTGATTTTAAAATCGTCATAAAACCCATTTAAGTTTTATAAAAATCCCGTAAACTTTATGTATAATCATACTTAAGACTAAATGAACCTGCCACGACGTTTCTCAGGCGTCGTAAAACTGAAATGACATTTGTCACCCGTAGACCTGCAGGTCCAACTGTAGCTAGCAGCAAGGTGTGGGGTGTCAAACCCAATATAGATCTATACACAACTATCACGTTCTCCCTCCAGGAGACTCTGATTATAACGAACAGGATTTTATATCCCGCACTCGGACGTACGGAAAGAGAATGTCTCACAATTTAGGTTAACAAGTTTACAAGTTGTATGCGGGAGTGTAAAACCTTTCTGTATGAATGTACCCTTTTTGTACGTGTGTGTTAGGTGATGTATCGTAAACTATACCTATTATAGTTTTATCCAAAACGTTTGTAATATATAGGAACTCTTTTATGAAAAAGCGTTAGGATTATGAAACCCATTAAACTATGCTTATTATAGTTTATATATATATATATATATATATATATATATATATATATATATACGTGTTCTAAATGACAGAGTAATCTTATCATGAATGACTTATTTTCAGCTTATGATAATAAAATTTACAACGTATCACATTCAATACTTAGAACTTGACATTATACACTTTGCTCAACATAATACAAAGTGTTATAAAAATTACAAGCTGTTAACAAATTTTCAGCCTTTCTACACTGTTTTTGAAAATTCATAGAAAAATCATACGAAGTCGAAAACTAAATCCGTAAATTCTAGGAGTTCCCAAAATGTGTCTAGTTTACTCAATATTTTTATCATGATTTTTAATGACTTGAAACTTAGGTGAAAAAGTCCATAATCACAGACTGGTCCGGATTGGTGTTTGAAATGATAGGCAGTTTTGTAAAAATCACCATAAATTGTAGAAAAATCGTATGGAGGTGTGCAAGTAGTCATTTTAAAGCTAAGAAGTGGAACTACATGCACCTAAAACAGTTTTGAAAACTAAAATGTTTAAGATGTCCAAAACAGTCCGTGAATGGAGTCCAACTTTTCTGATGAAAGCTGTTAGAAGAATTTAGTTATGTTCTTGGTGTTTTAACTTGTATCCCCCCCCCCACCCCCCCTAAAAACTTGAGAAAACATGAAAATGTAGGGGTATGAACTCACCTTGTGTGATTTCAGTAGATAAGTGTTGAAGAAGAGAAGTGTTCAACCCAAGAACACTTGAAGAATCCCTTGAAGATTCGAAGCTCTAACACGAATATAATGGAGTTTGTGTAAGATATACATGATTTGAGTGGAAATAATTGAGATAATCATAAAGGAAATGGATTATGCTTACCAAATGTGGAGGAAAAACTCAAGATCAGCCCTTGAATCTCGGATTTCTAGAGAGAGAAAGTGAGAGAGAGAAGAATTTGATATTCTTGTGAAATGAGAGCAAATGAGAGAAAATGAGGAGAGAGGATGAATATCCAGCTCTCAAAACATGGAGATGGCTTGTGAGGGAGGTGAAAAGTACAAGGAAGTGACAAGGTATGGTGGGGAGGAGTGTGGGTTAATCATGGAGTGGGTATGGGGTTGCTTGTGTCATAAAATAAGGTAAAGTCAACACTCTACCTTTGTACTTTACCTATTCTTATTTGGATAAGATTTTACCCTTAAAATATGATTAAATCATTAATTTAGGGGTCTTATATTTTAAAATAAAGCTTTGGGTGAAAATCTCATGTTAGAATAATTAAAAACGGGTCTTAAACGCAAAATTACGCGAAACCGGGTGAAAAATGAGCTTCCCAGCGAGACCCTTCGGACCTAGGCCGAAGTTCGGTCAGATGGGTGCAGGGTTCGGAGGCGAGAGACGCGAGCCAGAAGCGAGAAGCGAAGCAAGGATTGGTCCGAGGCTCGGTCCGAAGAGAAGTCAGAAGCGAAGTCAGGCGGTTCGGTCCGAAGGGAAGCCAGAACCGAAGGAACTGTTGTGAACAGTAATGAACAGTACCTTCGGGTTCGGTTCTTCCTCTTATGCGATGTTTGGCTCGGATGAACAGTAGTCTCGGTTCGGACCTTCATGAATAGTACTTTCGGTTCGGTTCATGAATAGTACTTTCGGTTCGGAGGGTTCGTTTCCTTAAGTCCGTTTTTCGCGTAGACTTCCGTTTTTGGGCTATTTTCGCCAAATTCGGGGTCGGGATGCCCCGAGTGATTATAGAAAGTTGGCGAGAGATTTCGAGAGAGATTTGAGAGAGATTCCACATACCCAGAGAGATTTGGGAGAGATTTGACATTCTTGGGGAGATTTCACATACAAAGAGATATGTGGGAGAGATTTCACATACTTAGAGAGATTTGGGAGAGATTTGACATTCTTGGGGAGATTTCACATACAAAGAGATATGTGGGAGAGATTTCACATACTTAGAGAGATTTGGGAGAGATTTGACATACTTAGAGAGATTTCTCATACAAAGAGATATGTGGGAGAGATTTCACATACTTAGAGAGATTTGGGAGAGATTTGACATACTTGGAGAGATTTCTCATACAAAGAGATTTGTAGGAGAGATTTCACATACTTAGAGAGATTTGGGAGAGATTTGACATACTTGGAGAGATTTCTCATACAAAGAGATATGTGGGAGAGATTTCACATACTTAGAGAGATTTGGGAGAGATTTGACATACTTGGAGAGATTTCTCATACAAAGAGATATGTGGGAGAGATTTCACATACTTAGAGAGATTTGGGAGAGATTTGACATACTTGGAGAGATTTCTCATACAAAGAGATATGTGGGAGAGATTTCACATACTTAGAGAGATTTGGGAGAGATTTGACATACTTGGAGATGGAGTGAAAACGATTGAGAGAGGTTTCATTGGTGACCTTTTTGAGTGTCCGGCTACGCACTGCAAGGTCCGTAAACCCCGTTAAGCCTTGTTTAGGGATCTTGCATACTCCCGATGAGTATGTAACATTGTTTTATCGGTTTGGCTCTCCACGTATCACCGTTTTAGGTTAAGGAGATCTAGATGTACGCACTTTTCGATTTATGATCTCTCATTAGAATAAAGAGTTGTTTAGAAGTTACATAACGTAATCTCTAGTACTCACGGCAAATTGAGTTGACCGGTTTGACTTGTTGACTTTAGTTGACTTTGACTTGACCGAAAATTGACGGTTGTCACATCATCCCCCCGTTAGAGGGAATTTCGTCCCGAAATTCGAATTTAGGCAAGGAGTTGGTAAATGACTAAGGTCGGCTCTACATTATTTTGATTCCGACTAAGAGATGAGTTATTGTACACGAAATCTTAGCTCATACACATTATGATATAACCAATACTGGGCGGATAGTAAAATGTGTGATTCTACTTCAGTTTCACATCCCAACGAGGAAAAGAAACTAAGTCAGAATTCTCACATGCTATTATCTACCAGGTATTCGTTATATATAACTGGGGAATGTATAAGTGAGGAAATCATACCAAATAACTTAGTAATCCTTCTTACTACGAGGGTAGATAAGCGAGTCACTTACAACGACAACGATGAACTGATCCTAGTAAGAATGACACATCCTATGAATACTGCGAACGGGTTGGTCCTATCCGAGGGTATCACTACGGACTTGCAGTGTCCGCATCGAATTTGGAGGGTTGTCCTCGGACATCCTTTTCCAATACTCGCGACTGGTGATATTCATATCTTAGGTCTGATTCCTAAAGGGTACCTCGTTCTTTGTGGTTAGTCGGCCTATTCGTTTAAGTGAGGCAGATAGTGAAGGTTTCTACTGGAGATATTGTCAGGGCCTCTGAAGTTAATGGAACTATGAGCAATTTGCCTTTCTATTTGAAGAATAAGAACAGAGCTTTCCAGGGTGAAAAGCTTGGTTCTTAAATTTTATTGTTGAATAGTTCGACAGGTTTGACCTAAGAGTTCTTGTAGCTCGGTAGGAAGCATGTGGGTTTGGTTTACACGATTAGGCCTTCTTAGATGGTAGGACATTTACTCGCCCTCCTGGGCTACCTTGGCCCGAAGTTCATGGCAGAACTCGTACCATGTCTTTCCCAAGCTTCTGTGCTTGGACCTTGTCTGCTACATGCGTGACATTCCCAAGGGTCTCCTGTAAGCACTTGTGATAAGGTTTCGAAAGTATAACACTCCTCTGATGCGTGTTTTGGGGTTCCATAGCAAAAGATAATCCGTAGGTTCGAGCTGGATGTTTATGAGAGACGAAGGTTTCGATGTTTGGAGGGGGGTTAGGTGAAAGGTCCTTTTGTAGACGTTAAATTGGGAAGATGAGGGCTATATCAATGAAAATTGGATGAAGACAGCAATATCCTTTTAGATAAAACTAGCTAAGCTGTATTCGCAAGAAGAGATCACTAGAGTGATAGAGTATCTTGTGTTTCTTTTTAGGGTGATAAACTTTGTTTGATGTTATCATTATCGTAGATGATTTATACCACAATGTCTAGCACTGGCGGTGGGTGTGTTTCGAGATTTAGTAATGATATTTGACATCATGACCCCTGACAGGTCTCCCTATGATCGAATGGTATAAGAACGTCGTATGTGATCTGATGTTGGGGAATCGTCGAGTGGGTGGCCCCACTCAACTCTTACTATTAGACACAGATTAGGAGTCGGGATGAAATTATTTGTTTCAAAACTTCAGTATTTTGATTATAATTAACCCCGATGTATGAACAGAGTCATCACATCTTACAGGTAATGATCCTAAGATCATACATGAATGTATTTGGTTTGATTTAAACGAGAGAGTATTTTAACTACTTTTAGAAAGACGGTGACTTTAGCAAGCATAACAATTTCATTACAAACATATAGTACTTCAACGTTTTTGACGTTGGAAACATTACAAAAGTCCTAATATGGTTTTCTACTGATCCTGCCGGTTCGTTTGTTACATTCCTCCTGCTCCTCCGTCATTCTTCTTGGTTGGACACTCTCTCTTGAAGTGTCCCATTTCACCGCATGAGTAGCATACTAGGTCCGCCCTGGTGCTGGTGATTGAAGGGAGATACTGGGTCGGGACCTTACAGAAACGGGTGGTATGTCCTTTCCTGTTGCAGTTATCACATTTTAAAATTCGGCAAGCTCCTGTGTGATGGAAACTGCACTTGACACACTTTGGGAGAGATCCCTCATATGGTCTGGCCGACGTTTGGGTGGTAGATCCTGTGGCTAGTATCGGGGCATGCGTCGTGACTGCTGTTGTGATGGTGGGGCTGGCCATAGGTTGTTGTCTTTTAATGGATCTTTGAGATTGGTGGCGCTCTTTCATGTTCCAAAACTTTCTCTTCTTGCTCGTAGGTTTGAGACCTGAGGTATTTTTGCTGGCGGACACCCGTTGGTGTTCCTGAATATTACCATTATCTGTATTGTCAGCACCGTTTCCCTTTCTGCTGGCGTTGTTAGCATTGAACTGTGCCATGACGGCTGCCACGGCTGCCGTGACTGCAGCCTGAAAAGTAGCAGTGTCTATCTGCAGAGTTGGCGCCTTACTAGTTGGTTGGTTGTCTCTTGGTGAAGACATAGCTCTGTTTCACGATGAAAAACATCTTCGTTGGTGGAAATGATTATCTTAAGTGCATCCTTACAATTTATATTAACGCATATAAATTTTTGCACATTACTGTACTACTCCTAGTGTTTCCGCTAACATTCTTGAAATAGGGTTACAGCAGTGGGTAGGGGTAGGTTTCATATGGGCGTCAAGCTTTACCCATCTTAGAATCATGTGTGTCCAAACACGCTTGGCTGGGGAGTTTTGATGGGATCCGGTGCATTAGTGCTGGTATGATCGCACCCACAAGTCTATGATGAAGGAACTTCTCAACAAAATGATTAAGGGTGAGATGATAATGAGTTTTTAGAATGGCTAAACGTCGTGAGTTTCTAACTAAGTTTTATCTTATATTGCTTTGTAACGTAATTTGGTCGTTAACGGCGTTCTGAAAATAATTCATAACGGGAGTCTTTATATGGAAACCCATGAATTTTTTTTAGTAGTTCTGCACCCAAGTGGTGCCTTATAGTTGACCCAGGCTAGGTCCTTATTATGACCAAATGGGAACATGTTCTCGAAGGTTTGACCTGCATCCCTATGATGCAGTCCTAATACAGAGTAAAAGTAAGTTCAGGTAGTGATCCTTTGATGTTTGTTGTTTGAAACCGGGTTCCATTGGTTGGTGAATGACATGATCCAACCTTGGAGAGAAGATCAGGAATGATTACGGAGCTAGATTACTCTAGTCTTACAACTTGAATAGAGTGGGTTATAGGCAGGCTCCTATCGCAGCATGATGGGAGTGTTTGAACAAAAAGGTGACACAGAACTCGGCTGATTGATACGTCATTGATGTTTAAGATGTAACAAATTAGGGAAAATTGACCTTGTAGAGGGTCTTATATCATATCAAAGCAGGGGTGTCTTGGCCGCCTAAAGGCCTCACTAAAGGTACCTACAGTACAAGATAGTTTCATAGGAAATACCACATAGGGCATAGATAGGGATAACGATTCCTTTTTAACATGAAATGAAGTAAGGCATTTACTACTGGCGGGGGTCATTTTTCTTGTGATCTCTCAGTTCAGCTAGCTGCCGCTCCATATCAGGCATGTGCCTTTCGTACACCCTCTGGGGTACTCGGAGTTTTATGACATCGGTTCGTGATTCAGCCAGTGCTTGCAGCAAGGTTTCATAGTCTTCCGCAGACTTTTCACAAGTGTGCTCAAGGCAATTGGTGCGGATTGTATGTATTCTCGCATTTGCATCAACCTCTGCGATACTATGGAGAGTTGTTCTGCCCCGAATCTCGTCTCGGGCAACTCTACGGACCAGGATTGGAAAAATTTTATCGGCTGGGGTTCCTTCGTTTATGTTGTAGAAGCTTCGATCTCCATCGAATGACATAGGTTGGTCTTGCTCTTCGCTCCAGATTTCCAAGCACTCTACCCAAGGAGGCATCGGGCCTTGAAAAGCCGGTCGAGGATTGGGTTTTGGAACACGGGTCATCAAGGATAGGTTCACCATTTCAGGTTCGGAGTCAGAACCGTCAGCAAGGCCTTCAGCTTGGTGACCATCCACAGGGATTGGGTGATCATTCTCTGGCTCCTCTCCGAGCCATTCGGTATTGTTGTGGTTAGGGTAGTACGGATCGTCGTGGGGATGAAATCCAGCCATGATATCTTCGCGAGAAGTGGGGATATAAGAAGTAACTAAGTAGATGTACTAATTAGATAATTATAAGATGATCTTTATCAGGTAATTCAATACATTGTTTAGTGCATACTAGTCATATGTATTTGGGACAGGATAGACCTTCGAATAAGCGATCCTAACTCTAAATCCCCAATCCAACGAGAACAGGAAGTAAAGCAAAGATCCACAGATTCTAAGTCTATGACGTCCTGGATACATATAATTTTAATGTATCCACTAAGCAATTATTAACCTATTGATAAAAATCTATTTAGTTCTCAGATAAGTAATTATAATAACACCAAATACCCCTATGGTATTTCATTGTGGTAGTGTTGGTAAGTTTTTAGACT
This sequence comes from Lactuca sativa, assembly GCF_002870075.4. Lineage (NCBI taxonomy): Eukaryota > Viridiplantae > Streptophyta > Magnoliopsida > Asterales > Asteraceae > Lactuca > Lactuca sativa. Next base: position 221,181,554 of record NC_056625.2, read on the forward strand.
TGTTGCCATATCACAACCATTCTTGGGCATGTGCTAATCACTCCTCGGACGAGCATAGTTGATCAGGCTATGCCAATCCCAAGACTGACCATACATCCCCGAGCTTACCTGTGATATCCAACAATCATTACTTTTGTTTTGTTCTAGAACGACGTGACCCTAGTATGTATGCATGCGTGTATACTTTTAATAAGAAACCACTTATTTCTAAAAGTATAGTTGTTTTGAAAACATAAAATCAGAGACTCTAGTCCCAATGCATTTATAGTTTGTATATCTTATGTGGTTCGATATACTGAGTTCACTATAAACAATGCTCTGATACCAATCTGTCACACCCTCAAACCAAGGATGGCGGAAACGTTCGAGGGTGGAGGACTTCATGTAGAGTATCACAACAACGAGTATAATAGTGCTCAAAGTAAATACAACCATCATAAATATAATTGAAAAAGTTACACCAATGTATATTTTTACATGATTCGAATCAGTTACATTATGAAACAAAATGAACTGTTTGACGATTTATCGTCCCATCCTCAAAACGTTGTTGGTTTCCTGTTTTCACTGAATTCCTGAGAATACAAGTAGTTTTGAAAAGTGTCAACACAAAGGTTGGTGAGTTCATAAGAGATTTTATTGGAGAAAAAGACTGTTTTCCTTGTAAAAACAATATGATATGTATTCAGAAAATCCGATATTTTCTTTATAAAATTTATGTAATGTAGTCTTATAACCGACGACCAAAATGTATAAGTAACCTTTCTTATTAAAGGAAAATAAAATGTGCTAAAATTGACATAAACGCGCTTGAATTAAATGAAGTTCCCGCAAATTCTCATGTTTGTTAATACTTTATGTATCTATAGTCCTAAGTCTCAGGACCGAGAAAATAACAAGTATTGTCTATTCTTAACGTTATAAATGTGGTTTCAAATGATGTGTAGTCATAAATACCAAAACCGAAAGCGTACAGTAATACCTGTACTTATTGAGATAAAAAGTGATTTTAAAATCGTCATAAAACCCATTTAAGTTTTATAAAAATCCCGTAAACTTTATGTATTGTTATATCCTTATGTGAGCCGCTATAATCATACTTAAGACTAAATGAACCTGCCACGACGTTTCTCAGGCGTCGTAAAACTGAAATGACATTTGTCACCCGTAGACCTGCAGGTCCAACTGTAGCTAGCAGCAAGGTGTGGGGTGTCAAACCCAATATAGATCTATACACAACTATCACGTTCTCCCTCCAGGAGACTCTGATTATAACGAACAGGATTTTATATCCCGCACTCGGACGTACGGAAAGAGAATGTCTCACAATTTAGGTTAACAAGTTTACAAGTTGTATGCGGGAGTGTAAAACCTTTCTGTATGAATGTACCCTTTTTGTACGTGTGTGTTAGGTGATGTATCGTAAACTATACCTATTATAGTTTTATCCAAAACGTTTGTAATATATATGAACTCTTTTATGAAAAAGCGTTAGGATTATGAAACCCATTAAACTATGCTTATTATAGTTTATATATATATATATATATATATATATATATATATATATATATATATATATATATATATACGTGTTCTAAATGACAGAGTAATCTTATCATGAATGACTTATTTTCAGTTTATGATAATAAAATTTACAACGTATCACATTCAATACTTAGAACTTGACATTATACACTTTGCTCAACATAATACAAAGTGTTATAAAAATTACAAGCTGTTAACAAATTTTCAGCCTTTCTACACTGTTTTTGAAAATTCATAGAAAAATCATACGAAGTCGAA